>NW_026057580.1:51727300-52084341 GCF_023721935.1 Panthera uncia
TTATTTATGTGTGACAGCCTCAATCATCCAGTTATCAATTCAGTAAAATCTGTCTTGCAGAATGTCCATTTTATCATTCAAGCCTGAAATCTGTTCTGCAATCCTTTTATTTCCCTCCTGAATTGCTTTCAAAGCCCTCTAGGGAGCTGGCCTGCAAAAATAGAGAATTCTCACATTGTTTCGATGAAAGGTGCTATATAACCACACAGCAGGATTATTGTTCCCTTTTCTCTTTCATTTTGGTCGCCCTGACTGATCTGCTCTGCATTGCAAGCGCAGTGGCCTTTTTTCATCTTAATTTTATTCACTGCTGTGGTTACTTTCTTTCTGGGAACATCAGATAGGTGTTAAGTAAAAGATGGGCATGGGTGTCACAAGGAGAGTCGAGGCACCTCCCTTCCCCTGTCACTGATTGCTAACACTTTGTCTGACCATTCAGCTGAGCCCAGCTGCCACTGCCATGATCTCTTCCCTGACTAGGCTCAAGGTCCCTGGGAGGTTTTGCTTTGTGCATAGAACTAGCCTAACCCAATCAAGGCAAACTGCAAAATTAAATTAATTTAACTCGTTCATCTAGGTGTTTAATGTAATATTTTGACAGATCTGCATAAACTGAACTTCCTAAATTTGGCATAAGGGAATAAAATTGATGGATTCAAATTCATTTCTGTTGGTGAAATGCAGAGATTTGTAATCCATCAGCTGTTCTCCCTAATGCACCATCTAGACAGCTCATGCTGCCTTCGGTTGGCATGAAGTGCAAACACCTCGGCTTAAATAATAGTAGCTGCATAACAAAAATTAGCAAAGCCAGTTTTAAGTGAAGATTTGACATTAAATCAATATGTTTCAAAACAAACTGAAGCCAGGAATAGAGGGAGAGATTAAAAATTGTGCTATTTTTAACTCCAGAAGAGGAATTCAATATGGCTCATAGGAGAACATTAACTATTAAAGACAAAGCAATAAAAAACTCAATGAAGAAAGTCTTTGTGGTTGTGGGAGGTGGCCCATATAGATGTGTCTAGATGTTGGCTCTGTGTATAAAATCATGGGCCTGGGTGAATATACACTTCCACTTCTTTTGTTTTTTTTCTAGAGCGTTTCCTAGGGTAATTAGCTGAAATGACGATGTGCAGAATGTTGAAACACAAAATAATTTAAAAAGAAATGATACAGCTGTGTAAGGTCCTGCAAATGCTTTCAGGGGTGGGGGCAGGGCCCAATATGTATAACGTTTATTTATCAAGATATATTATGGTGGTTTGAGTGAATACACGACACCAGGTTCATAAAAAATAAAAATCTACCATGGTGTGAAAAGTTATGAAAAGTGGCAAACCATTTATTTCTAGGTTTTCACAGTGTGTGTTCTGTTCATGCTGTGTAAGGAAACGAAGCTTCTTTTTTGAGAATTCTAGGTTGGGGACTGTTTCTTCAACCAGAAAGGAATGTCTTCAGGTGAGTATGTATGTTTGAGTGACATTTCAGTTAGTCATGTATGAAAACGTACTGTAAAGATTTCTATGTCGGTTATGAGTCTAAACACCCTGACCTAGAAAATGATTAACAGGGATCGAGTCAGTGACCCACAGAAGAAACACTATCCTATAAGTGTTTATTTATTTATTTTTTTAATTTAAAGTGTTGGGAAATGGGTGGTAAAATAAATAACTTAGAATTACAGAAATTTATGGCTCTAAGTTCCTCTATTTCAGTGAAACTAAATTGCTTTGATATTATTGCTTTGATATTAGTGCTTCTAGATCCTCCCAGAGGTATTAACAGAAGAGTTTAAAATTTGTTTATGTCACTCACAACCGTACCTGACAGGAAGGTAAAATGTCATTGATTGTAAGATGCATCTTGATTTCAGAGAGGTTAAAATATGGGGGGAAAGCACATTTTAAAATTGACAAAATTGGGTCTTATACAGATCAGACCCAGTTAAGTCATTTTACAGAGAATGAACTTAAAGTCTAGAGGGCCTGAAGGTTACACAATTGTTTAATAATGAGGCATGGCCAGATACCCTGGCCATCTGCTCAGCTTTTCTCATGATGCCCTGCACCCTGCCCTATGGCATTTCCCCCACTTATACTATACTTACTCAAAAGTTAGTAAACTTTTCAAGTACAAATAAGCAACCAAATAAGTTAAACACATTCACCTGTGTGTATATGTGTGCGCACACGCATGCATACAAACACACACTATTCGCGCATTCATCCAATCACTCATTCATTTATTTGTTTACAGAGTTTTCCAATGTCATCATTAGGATTGTTATGGTTAAGTGAAGAATTTGGAATTAGGTGACTTTAACAATATTTTCTAGCTCTAAATTTTTCTATTCCATGTATTTAACAACCACATTTACTCACGTATAACATTCATTACTCGGTGTTTCGGGGCATCTGCTTTGTGTCAGTAACTATGCTATATACCAGGGATGCGTTGTGATTCTGTGCTTCGAGTTTAATTACTCAAATGTTTATGTGTTTACAATCGTGGTGAGTGCTATGAGGAAGGTGAGTGCTGTGAGCACAGGTAACAGGGAGGATGGTCTAATTTAGACCTCTCTGAGGAGGTGTTATTTAATCTGACATCTGAAGGATGAAGCTAGATGCAGAGAGGGAAGGCCATCTTTCCAGGCAAAATGAACTGCAAGTGTAATTGCCAGGAGTCAGGAAAAACTTGAGCTCCTCAGTGTTGGTGTCAAATAGAGATCCATGACAGAGTTTTTGGCTACAAGAATCCCACACTAGAAAGGAGAAGGGGAAGAAGATCAGGTATTGATTTGTTTTTAAACATCTGGCCGAAACAACTTGCTGGAATGCTGAGAAAAAAAAATATTACCTTTGTGAACAGAGAAATAAGGATGAGAATTGACTTGAGGTATTTTGTGTTGGTGTTGTTGTTGTTGTTGTTTTTCTTGTTTATCTGCTGTCTTTATCTCAGTGGTCATGAATGTTTTACTCTTCACTTAAAAGAGTTAAGAGCAATGAGATCAAGAAAAGCAGTGAGATAGTAAAGCATTCAAGAACATTAAGATAAAGTTGTGGAAACATGCTTTAAAACCTTCAGGGACAATGTGATAAAGGAGTGAAGAAAGTAGTAAGACCTGCCCTAAACTGATAAAGCTATAGACCTAGTAGTTTCAGTTTTGCCACAGGGCTTTCCTTCAATTTAATTCAGCTTACCTGTGCTTACACTGTTTGAGTTAAAATAATGACTAACATTTATGGAGCACTAACAATGAGTTGGATTCCACTGTCCAAAATGGTAGTCATTAACTACATGTGCCTATTGAGCACTTATCTGATTTGAGATGTATATAATGGTAAAATATATAACAAATTTAAACGACAGTTTGTTTTTAATAACATGAAGTAAAATAGCTTCATACTTGTGACTTCTTATTAAAATAAGAATATTTGGGGCATATTGGGTTAAGTAAAAAATATATTATTTAAATCAATTTCACCACCCCTTTTTACCTTTCTTCTCATGGTTACTACAAAATTAAAATGACACCTGTACCTTGCATTTTATTGGACAGTGCTGGTCTAGTTATTGGGAATGAGGTATACATAAAACATACAAAGTCCCTGCTCTCATGATGCTGACATCCCTCTAGTGAAGACAAACAGGAAGCTAAAGCCAAGTAAATAATAAATGTTATCAAGAATGATAAAGCACATTTAGAGGATAGAGAGATTGTGGGTGACATTTTGAATACTTGAATCAGAATACTTGAATCAGTCTCTCTAGTTAGAGAAGAGAGAGAGGGAGAGAGCCAAGCAGATGTGGGAGAAGAACATTCCAGGCTGAGAGGAAGACCACAAACAAAAAGATTCTAAGATAGGAGGATGTAGGTGGAATACAATGAGGAAAGAAGAAAAAGATAATAGATAAGGTTGGAAAAGCAGGGATTAGCCAGGATAGGCCTTTGTTGATGAGAGTTAGGATTTTTCTATTTTATTCTGAGTGAAATGAAAAATGTAAGAATCATTCCCCTCCAAGTATCCACTTGCCTTTATAGTATGACTTTGTAGCTCTTCCTTACAATGAATGTAGATGGACTTTATGACTTATTTTAACAAATAGAATGTAGCAAACTTATATTGTATGATTTCAGATTCCCATGCCTGAACCTTAATAGGCCTTGCATAGTTCTGTTCCCTTGGAACCTTGCCAACTTCCAACACAAGCCCAGGCTAGCTTGCTACAAGATGAGAAATCACCAGAGATTAGTCCACTCGGTTGTCCCAGTTGAGACTCCAGACATGTTGGTGAATCTGGCTAAGATCAGCTGAACTGTGCTCAGATCAGCAGAACTTCTTCCCAGTTGACTTTAGATTTTAAGTAATAATAAGTGATTATTATTTCAAGCCACTGAGTTTTAATGTGTTTTCTTATGCAGGTAAAGAGAACTAATGCAGATGCAGAGATTTTAAGTTTTATGAAATAAATGACATGTTTAGTGGTGTTAAAAGGTGATTCAATGTGAATAGATATTTGAGATTTAGAGCCAAAAACATTTTCTGATGATATGGATGTGAGGTGTGGAAGAAATAGAAAAGGCAAGAATGACTCTAACATCTTGGCCATTGCAACTGGAAGAATGGCATTATCATTATTAAGATGGGGAAAACTGGCGGGGAAAGTTAAAAGTCCAGTTTTGCACATGTTAAGTGAGAGATGTTTATTAGTCATCCAAATTGAGATGTCAAATAGAAAATTGGTCAGAGAGTTCAGGAGTGAAATCTCAAGAGGATTCCTAAATGGGGGAATAAGTAGCATTATAAGTGGTATTTAAAGATATGAGACTAGATGAGATTGCTTAGGGAGTAAAAGGGAGGAAGGCTCAGGATTGAATCTAGGGTATTCAATATTTGGAGCTTGGGAAGATGAGGAACATCTTGTATAGAAAGCCAAAAATGAGGGTTACAGATGAAGATAACCCAGAAGGAAGCAAAGTGAAAACAGAGTTTCAAGAGAGACTATTCAACTATATCAACAGCTGATAGATCAAGAAAGCTGAGAAATGAGAAGTTAGCATTTATACAGAGGTGGTGTTTTTTGTTTTTTGAGTTTGATAAGAGCAGTTTCTGTGGTGGGTTGACAAAAGCCTGGTTGAAATGGTTTCGAGAGATAAAAGAAAGGACTATAGGGGAAGAGAAGACAGAAACTGTAATATAT
Organism: Panthera uncia; assembly: GCF_023721935.1. NCBI lineage: Eukaryota > Metazoa > Chordata > Mammalia > Carnivora > Felidae > Panthera > Panthera uncia. The sequence goes on from NW_026057580.1 coordinate 51,732,506, forward strand.
ATATATATATATATATATATATATATATATATATATATTCAGAATGGCTTCTAGAGAATTACTAGTTCCATAACTTCATTTATTCAAGGCAAGTCTTATTGTTAATAAGCGGAACCAAAGCCTGTGTATTTGGCACTATACCTGACTGAGTTAATAATGAGGTTATTTAAAATATATCCTAGAAAGAGAAAATACACCATAGGGTATATCTTCAAAAATCTAAAACTAAAAGTAACTTGGTAAAAAAAAAAAAAAAAAAAAAAAAAAATACCGTAGGGGTGTGTGGGTGGCTCAGTCGGTTAAGCGTCTGACTCTTGATTTCAGCTCAGGTCATGACCCCAGGTTGTGAAATCGAGCCCCAAGTTGGGCTTCACTCTGGGTGTGGAGCCTGCTTAAGATTCTTTCTCTGTCTCCCTTCGCCCCTTTCCCTTCCTCCCACCTACCCACTGGCACGCTCTCTCTCTCTTTCTCTCTCTCTCTCTAAAAAAAAATAAAAATAAAAAAAATAAAGAAAAAATAAAGAAGAAAAATAAAGAAGAAAGATGAAAAGAGTCAGAGGATTTGAGATTCCAATCTGAAGATTTTTTTTTTCTCCACCAAATTTATAATAGCAGAGGAGTAGCCTGGACATATACAAGGTAGTATTTCGAGAGTGGTGTCCTTGAAAACACAATGCCTGTAGAAAGTATCATCTTTGATAAACAAGGTCTAGGTCATTGATTTTCAACAAAAATCATATCACGCCCTAAAGTTTTTTTTTGAAAATTTATGGGGAATATTTATTGTTACAGTGATTGAGGAGTAATGCACAAATTTAAGGGCAGTACCAGGAAGCCAGGTACTTCAATGGTTGGAATGATATATTGCATCTATATCCACTAGCATGTAGTTGTTGCATTCACAGTAATTCTACATATGTTAGTATATTTATATACTTTATTTTAAAATATGAAATATCAGTTTGCAATTGGGTATTGTAGATTGGCCTGCAAGTGAACACTTACCAGTGTGCACCAGTGTGCACTCTAGCCACACGTTGTTTTCCAATGAAGCAATCAGCTTGCCAAAATTAAGTAAACATTTTATAAAGAAGGATGTTGAGAAAGTTAGCAGGCATATATCATACTTCCAATGTTTAAAGGAAAACTTTGAAAAATCTTATACTGTCTCTGGAACAATCTAAAAATTGCTTCCATTAAAAGTATAGTTTCCACATGCTTCATACATGTGCATGCATGGTCACAAATGGTAACCTTCACAGTGCTGAGGAAAAATGAATTTTACCAAGTATACGAGATGTTTTTGGTATGCTGACCAAAGAAATCCAAGTGAAATAATTTTTCTCTTCCATTGAGCAAAGATACTGCTGGAGAATAATCGATGAGATGGCAAAAGATGTCAAAAATTAGCTGTGAAATGAGCTGTAGTCAAAATGAATTTTCATTACAAGTGGATGAAACTTCCCTTTGGATAATGAGGCTTTACTGCCTGCATTTTAAAGGTTCATACGGAATAAAAAAGTCATAGAGGAAATGTTATTTTAAAAAATTACTGATTATAAATATGAAGGGCTTGTCCGTATTTGAAACTCCTAAAATTATTTTACGGAAAAATATATTCCCTTTTTGGGGATCATTGCTTCTGCTACATATGGGAATGCCAGCTATGGGTTGTTGGCTCTGTAGGTTTATAGCTAACTTAAAAAATGTAGCAGGTGTTTTAGCCATTCATTGCATTATTCATGAACTACCTGTAGTCCTCAAGAATTTTTATGAAAAACTCCCCAAATCAATGGCTGTTTTTAACAGCATTAATCACAAAATTAATAATAAATCTTCGAGTGATTGATTTCACACAGAATATACTCCAATAAGAGATTGAATATCTTATCCTAGACCCAAAAAGTAAGATCGTTCTCAAAGAACATACTTGAAAACAGATTCTGGTTAGTATTTAATATTGGTTCACTTTAAAAACTCTATTGGAAACACAAACATCAAGATTGAGATACTGTGAATGGATGTGACTTATTTTTTCATGTGTGCTTGGTCACCTTAAGCTGCAACAGGACTAGATCAATTTTATTAAAATTAAGTAGATAATCAGGGGATTTATCAACAAATTTATACTATTTAAAAACAACCCTGCCACTGAGCATTTTCAAAGTGTCTATCTTTGCAACACTTTAGATATTAAAGATATTAATTGGGAATAGATTGCTCTCATTTTTATTAACGAATAAGATATGATGGTTAGATTTAAAGTTCTGATGGTATTCTATAATACCAGATTGGGTGATTAATCCATTTGAAATGATTGTGGAACATTTTAGCCAAAATATGCAAAAAGAGGTAATTGAGCTAAAACACAACTTTTAGACCAAAGCACAATTTAATTAGTCTAATTATGAAAGGATTTGGACCCACTTAAGACTTTCGTACACATGTCTTTGAAAATTAGTTAAATTACCAATAGTTTTTTCTTCTTTTTGACAATACAAGAATTTGAGGAGATTCTAGATTAATGGTATAGTTTCAGCAAAAGCAGCGAAACTATTTGCTAAAATATAAGAGATAAGGCATACGGATTCTTTTAAAACTGCAGAACCCCAAATATTGTGAAATCAATGGAGCCACACTGCTGAAAGTTACTTCAAAACTACTTATATTTTAAAATGTTTTTTGGGGCACCTGGGTGGCTCACTCGGTTAAGCATCGACTCTTGATTTTGTCTCAGGTCATGATATCATGGTTCGTGGGTTCCAGCCCTGCATCAGGCTCTGCACTGTACGGGGCCTGCCTGGGATTCTATTTCTCCCTCTCTCTCTGCCCCTCCCCTGTTCGTGCTTTGTCTCTCTCAAAATAAATAAATAAACTTAAAAAAAATGTTTTTTAACACAAGGTTAATAAGTCTACATCATGAAAATTATAGATTGAATTTATTTAGATTATTTATAAGATATTTTTTTCAATCTTACTCTGAAATTGTTTCTTAGATTTACCTCACAATTTCTGTGTAGCCTCTTTTATTGCTGTTTATATTTCCAGTCCATCTTCAATTTCCCTTTGCCTAAGGAAGGATACTGTTTTTAAGAATTTTTGAGTAGCAGAGACTGACTGCATCCTTAGATGTGTGGTTGCCTCCATGATAACAAGTATGTTTTCAGTGGCACTTCATTGGCACTCTATCTTATGGTATAACATAGTGAATTGTTTTGAAAGTGCCCTTATAAATAACCCAGCTTATTCACAAGAAGATTGCATTTCCTTATTTTTTTCAACATTAATAGACTATAATTTACCTTGGCATATTATCTATACTTCAATTAAGTTTTTTCCCCATTTATCTGTTATCTTATATAGATAAGACAGAACTGTTATTAATTTAGATTCCTTTGCCTTTGTTCTCTCTTTGCCTTTCCATTTCTCCTGAACTTCTTGTAAGGGGTGACCTCTCGTTCTCTTCTCCGTGATCCCAACTTAGTCATTATAATTAAGTAGAGTGTGTAAGGAATATGGTGGAACTGTGAATGTACATAAATGTATTTATTCCATTGACTTAAATCTATTTTATTACTTATTTGAAAATTATAGTTGAATATAGATTGCATTGCTTGGAAAATAAGGTGACTTACAGAATATGTGTTATTAAAGAAGGTTATTTTGGGTCTGAAATGGTGAGTATGGCCATAATTTAGCAACAATTGCTAGGAATTGGATTATTGTTTACTTGCTAGTTCTGATCGATGTCGTCCTTGTAGATCTATAACCCATTGTCGACTTTCTGTGTTAGGTGCAGCATTGACCACATTTCATGTACCACATTATATATATAATGTTCCACAGTCTACCCTTTTAAGTGAAAAGATAAAAGCACTCTAGATGAGCAAATTCTTAGTGGTTTTCTCCACCCCCTCCCCTTTCACTAATCTGGTTAGTGATAGCCTATACAGAAAATTCTTTAAGCATGTGGCTGAGGATTGAAACTCAATTCTTAACCAATACACATTTTTTAAGACTCACTTTAAATTAAATTTCAGACTATCATTAGCAATGTATAGTTATTGTCAGATTTCTTTTATAGTCTCTTGTTTTGATGACCTTTTCGTACTTCAGTCCTTTGCTTAATTTTATTCAGAGTTAGAAAATATGGTAATTTTGAACAACTTCTTGGTAATTCTGCAAATGAAAAGGAAGTTTTAAAAAGGCAGATTAAAAAAAAATGAATCAATTTGATTCCAAAGCTGGTATTAACATATTTTAATGCAGAGAAAGAGCAAGACCCATCTTAAGGTTATAAGGGGTCCGTCAAATTGACCTACACGAGCTCACAGAAGTTACATGTTTCCTAAGGCCAAGGAACTGTTCCATGACCTTGAAGGGTATATTAGTATTTCTATTTAAGTCATTACATTTTCAAACATTGGAACTGCTCAGATTTGGTTCACTGCACAAACCAATCACTTAGAATGTTAAAGAGCATGACTTTGGTCTCCTGGAGACAGCTCTTCTGTAATTGAGCTCTCGTTTGCATGGCCTGTCTACCTTCCCTGTTAATTTTTTTTTCTTAGTGTTTTTTTTTCCCCCCTTGTCAGCCTACATTATGAATGCAACTGATAGAACAAACACCAACACCTAACATTGGAAATTCTCTCCCCAGAACTCATTTGAAACACATGCTGAGGTTCTCAAACAGCAAGTTTTATAAAATGTCAGAGCATTTTAGAGTTGGAAGTGATTGTTGGAGGCATATTCTAATCCCATGAGGAGCTTAAGAAAATACTAATGCCTCAGTTCCACCTTTAGAAATTCTGATTTAACTTGTCTGGGGAAGATTTGGGGCATCTGTATTTTTAAAGAACTTTCCAACTAATTTTAATGTCCAGCCAAGTTTGAGAACCGCTGAGCTAGTCCCACTTGACCAGGAGAAAAAAGCAATTCAGAATGGATGTGACATATCAAAGGTTATATAACTAGACGCTAGTAAAGCTGAGGGACTAAAAGTCAGATTTCCTGACCCTTAGTACAGAATTTATACTGTTCTCAAACTACTCTTTGAGAGCTGTTCTCCCACAAACCTTCAGACATAAATGTTGCATGTACTTCAATTATGGAGCTGTGTCCAGCTAGATGCCCCTCTGTAAGGGACCAATTTCATCTGGTCCCTGATATAATATATTGAAAGACAGACACACTTAGAACATGCTAATACTATATTTCCCATAAAAAGGGGAGGGGATTGTGTCTTGTGCTAATTTGTAAAGCTTAAGTATGGTGATGCTCAAATAGTCTCCACCACTGAATAGAGTTTATAGAAAATTATAATCTGCACAGTTCAATCTCTTTGCAGCCTGGGACATGGCAAAAATATCTTGCTAAGAATTTACAACAGAACAATTTTGAACTGTATTATTCACAACACATTATTACTGTTGATTGTTCAGATGAAAATGGCCTCACAATTGCAATGAATCATCTGCTTTTAGAGTGACAAAATTTACAACTGCAACAGAATGACATAAAAAAGAGATGGTTTAAGAGTTGACATTTAGCCTTTGTTTACAGTATTCTTTTGATGTGGATGCTGATCTTTCAGAATGCAGAGCTCAGATGGACAATCTCAACAATGGCAGTTGAAAATTATGCTTGTTTTAAATTTTGTTTTCTCATTTGTGTTCCTATTATTGCATGTACTAGGGTTGAGAGTATTTTGTGTGTTTTATATTTTCTTTAATGATGTTTTGGCCAAAGAAAGGGCACATTTACACTCTGAATGCTTATGTCTAATGTATAATTATACATGGAATTGTTATACCTTTTTGTGTCCTTCAGTTTTCTTTCAAGCAAAATATTTCACTTAAGCCTGCTTTTCCCTGATCATATTGAAAACAATGGGTTTGTTGAACTCTCTTGAAATTGGCAAACGTTTAGTTTTGCTGAACCACAGAAGTATGCTCAGCTTGAATGTTTGGTGCATTTGTATGGATTTTTAGAATCTGGCAAACTTGTGAATATAGGAGAGAGTAAAGTGGGAAAAAAAATAAATTGCTTTATCTCCAGGTGATGAAACTTCATGAATAGTAGAAAGGAGAAGGACATAAGGATGAAAAGGGTAGAAAATCCCAGAAAATTGAAAACAATGATTAAATGATATGTAAATGACTATGCAGACATTTCTAAAGCTTGTGATTATTTTTTAAGTGTGACTAGTATAAAGGATTTATTAAAAGTTCAGTGGAATACTGTGAGTTTAAATATCATACACATACACTTATGGTGAGGTATTGAAAATTAATGAGAAATTAAATATCATGAGACTTTAAACTGATTTCTTTTTAAGAGATGCTAGAGGACAGAAAGGGAAGAGACGCTTTTATTTAAAGGCGGAGTTTGAAACTGCAATCTAAGATGCTGGAAGAAGCACTCATTGATAAAGTAATTAAAGCTTCGAATTAAAAAAAATATATATATATGATAATTTGTTATGGATTACTTGGTTCACAATAATACCACAAGAAAAAAACTGTATACTTTTCACTCAAAGTGAAGGAAAATATTTAACTTTTTGGAAATGAGCTGAGTATCTTGTCATAGGGGACTTGATTAAAAGTTTATTTGATTGGAACTGAGAAGAGCTTTGAAGGTCACTTCCTCCAACCAACCAACCAACCAATCATACTTGACATTAATGCTGTTTAAACAGAAATTCTTTCATGCACATTGAATGAATTATTTTCACATATTTTATATTTTATGATTAGAATAAAAATACAGACCAAATTATTTGAAAGCACAGTTTTTTTTCTTCTGGGCTTTCTGTTACCAAACTCCTCCAATTCTCCTAAAGAACAGTCTAATATGAATGCCTCTCTTCTGAACTGCAAATTCCTCAAGGGTCAGAATCAGGTTTTATTTCTTCCTGTGTTCTCCACTGTACGAAGTGCTTAGCATGAGGTAGGTTCTCAATACACATTTGTTTAATGAATGAGAGGAGGAATGAATACATCAATGATTAATGTTGCTTTCCCCCCCAAGATTGTGGGCATAGATTATATTTGTATACTTCTTTTTTGTATTATTCTTCTTTATTTTTCTGCTTCTTCTACTGTCAGAACAGAATCATTTCTGCCCAACATGAAATGATTTCTATGTATCATTTCATGGCTGTTTTCTGCAACTTCAGACTGGGAAGAAGGAGAAGAGAGAGAGAGGAAGAGGAATGATTACCGACACAATTTAGAAGGGAGTTGAGACCTTCTTTTCTTACCACCCTTACCCCAGCATCCAGTGACCTTTGGGATACTCTTAAGCACCTTTTTTTTTTCTCCAAAACAGAGAGGAGAATTGTACTGAGAGAGGAGGAACATGAAGTATATAGTGTTCTGGACAAGGGGAGACTAAACTAAACTCATACATGATTGCTCAAATCACCCTTGTCACGCATTTCATCCTTGAAATTCATCTCTTCATAATCTCCATGCTTGCCATGGGCAATCCTACTAAGTCCTAACATTTTAATTAATACCTTATTGGTGATGACACCCACATTTCTGCCTTTAGTCCTGATTTCTCAGCAGAGGCTTGGTCTCATGTCTCCTCAGATGTCTGGCATCTCAGCCCCATAATTTCCAAAACCAAATTCTTACTTCTACTTTTGTTGCATCCCAGAAGTTTTGATATGTTGTGTTTTCATTTTTGTCTTAAGATATTTTCCAATTTAACTTCTGATTTCTTCTTTGACTTGGCTTTTTAAAGAGTGTATTGTTTAATTTCCATGTACTTGTGAATTTTTTTTCCTTTTCCTTCCATTATTGGTTTCTAGTTTCTTCCATTGTAGTTGAAAAAGATACTTGGGGTGATTTCAATCTTAATTGTTAACTTTTGTGACCATGTGATTGTTAACATGTGATCTTTCTTGGAGAATGTTCTATGTATTCTTGAGAAAAATGTGTATTCTGGTGTTTGGAGCTGGAATGTTCCATATACATCTATTAGATCTGTTTGGGCTATAATATTTTTCAAATTTGCTCTTTTCCTTATTATTATTATTTTTTGTCTAAACACCTCTCCACTATTGAAAGTGGGGTATTGGTTTACTTGATGGTATCCCATAAGTCCTGTAGACTTTTCCACTTCCTTTTATTATTATTATTATTATTTTAAATTTTGTTCCTCTAATTGGATAACTTCAAATGATTTTCTTTGAGTTCTTTGATGCTTTCCTTTATTTGGTCATGTCTGTTGTGGGTGTTTTCTATTGACTTTTTCAGTTTAGCCATTTTTTTTTTCTGCTACAGAATTTATTTTGTTCTTTTAAAAATAATTTCTATCTGTTTGGTAAACTTCTAATTTTGTTCATGTATTATTATTTTTTTTTAATTTTACTTAATTGTCTATCTGTGTCTCCTGTAGCTCACTGAGCTCCTTTAAGACAATTATTTTGATTATTTGTCAGGCAATTTTTTTGTGTGTGGTCAGTCGTTGGAGTTTTATTTTGTTCCTTTGGTGGGTGTCATGTTTCCTTGATTCTTCCTGTTCTTTGTAGCCTTGCACTGCTGTCTGCACACTTGAAGAAACAGTCTTCATGGACTGGTTTTGGGAGAGAAAGACCGTCAGCAATCAGTCCAGCTAGATAGGTTGGAGAGCTTTCAAAACCTTTTAAATAGGTGTGTAGACTCCACTCCTGACTCTATGTCAGGTGTGTGTGTGTGGCAGGAATTTAGGATTGTGTGTCTGCTCTCAATCCTGCAGAGTCACACCAGGTCCTCCGATTCCTCCTACTCTCTTACCCTAGGCAATGCCCTGAAATGCTGAGCTTCTCCCCCTCCCTCCCGAAGGAGATGACTTAAGTTGCGTACCTTTTCACTACCCTGCAGAGCTTGCCAAATGCCACCTGCCCCTTTGCCCCAGGGCTGTGTGCAGGGATGCCAGGATGAGAGGGGAAAGCTCTTCTACCCCCATCCCATATGAAGAAGCAATCTCAGGGCTGTGTGCTTTCTCCCAATCCCACAGAGTTGCACTGGCTGCTGACATTTCTGCCAGCTGCTGAAATCCACAGGTACAAGCGCCACCTGTGGGGGTGTGAGCTGCAGAGGTGTGCACCAACTGCAGGGGCATACTTGGGCTGGCTGGTGGGGTCCATGGACCAGTTATTAAGACCTACATACCAGTTGCTGTGAACCCGTACCCCTTTTCTTAGCTTCCCCCAGATAAGCTGGTCATACAGATTCCCTGCTCTGGGTGACATGAGATTGAAATGGGTCTCAGGCAGCATCCCAAAATTCTGAGGAAGCCAGAGGCTCATTTTTTCTGTGTGGGAGAAGTCATCGACTCAGGGGGTCTGTCAGCTCTGAGGTTTGGGGTAGGGGTAATGCAGATAAAATCTTTTTTCCTTGACTGTGGCTATTCTTGGATTTTGTGTTGTCTTGGAATGTTGGAACCCCTCAACTGGAATCTGGAGCTCTGATAAAGGTATCCTTTTCCATGGATGGTTGTTAAATTGATGTTTCAATGGGGGACTATGGGCCGGGACTTACTATTTCATCATCTTGTTGATTTCACTCTCTCAAATTAATTTCTCGCAACCTCAGATTCCTTGCATTTCACACACCAGAGAAACAGAAAACTATTAGTCACTCTGAGAAAAGCCTGGGAAGATCACAAGGTCGGTCCTTGGGCTCATTCCATTTCTAAATGCCTTATTTTCTTCCTCTACCTCCACTCATGCCAGAAATATCCTATGTATCTTTCAAACCCTGACTTTGTATCTAACACTTGGTAATATTAGTAATAACTACTGTTGTAATCTTGGAAATGACATATCACTGTGGTACTTAATAATTTAAGAAACATTTTCACATAAATTATCATATTTACATTACTATGACACTTTGAGATGGGCAAGACAGGTGTCATTTGCTATGTACACTTGAATAAAAGCTTCATGAGGGCAGGTACTTTTATTCTATTGTTCACCAAATCTCTAGTGCCCAGCAGAATGCATAGCATGTAGCAGGTCTCAATGAATCTTTGTTCAATAAATGAAGAAACTGGTAGATTAGAAAGTTTCATGATTGTTCAGGGATATACAGCTAATAAGTCAAAAGATGGAGTTGTATCTTAATCCAGTGAAGACCCAGCAATTATAGTAAAAATTCTCTACTTACTTAATACACACTATATAATACATCTGAAATTTTCTCTTTTTTAATGTTTATTTATTTTTGAGAGAAAGAGTGCTTGTGGGGGAGGAGCAGAGACAGGGGACAGACGATCTGAAGTGGGCTCTGAGCTGACAGCAGCGAGCCCGATTTGGGGACACACTCACAAACTGAGAGATCATGACCTAAGCCAAAGTTGGACTCAACTGACTGAGCCACCCAGGTGCCCCCATATTAAATTTTCTTTACATGGTAGTTGAACTAACATCTTTCCTTTCCTGAATCAAGACTTGCTAGTGGTCTGGTGGCTTATACTATTTATTTATTTATTTATTTATTTATTTATTATTTTTCTTTATGCCCAACTTGGGTCTCAAACTCATGACCCCAATATCAACAGTTGTATGCTCTACTGCCTGAAGCAGCTAGGCACTCCATACTTTTTTTTTTTTTAAGTATTAAATAGGAATTTAGGAAGTGATTCTGAGATCAAGACCAAAGCCCTTCTGTGAGAAGTGACAATATCTATCTTTTATTTTTATTTCTCCTCTGAGGATCAAAAAAGGAAAAGCTGGGAAATGAATAAGATATTTCTGGATGTTACCTAAATTATGTCAGGCAACATCTAGTTGTGATTAAATTATTAAATTCCTGCATAATTTCATAATTTTGGAATGATTCTTTGAAATAAATGATGCTATTTTTAAGTAAATGCTATCAGAATTTCAAAGGGAAAATGGCATAATGCATATTTTCAAATAAGGCGGTTAAAAAAATATGTCAAAAAAGATTTTTTCTACTTCTGGTTGTTTACCATAAGACTCTGCTATCACACAAAACACACACACACACACACACACACACACAGAGACTCATTTAACAAGGATTACACCCATGGGATTGTGAATGAATGCCTTCCAGGTTCTGATTTCTGCCTGCTTGATTGCACTGTCTTCTTAGAGTGCTCTGTGATGACTGGATTGCTCTATGCCTTTGATCACCTATCCATCAGTCCATAAAATCAATTCAAACAAACAAACTCTTTTAATGATGACCAGGAGCTTTGTGTACTTTCCTATTTGACCTTAGTTGCTTCTGATAGTACTTTGTTTAGCAGAAAAGCTAGTGTTATATTAAACCATGGGGCTCTGTAACTATTATTATCAAGCATTTAGGTAGCATTTTATGGCCTGCAAGGTATTTTACAGCCGCTGCACCAGTTTTTTTTTTTTTTTTCCTACTCAATCCCTTTGGGTGGTAACCACAATGTTGTCATTACCATTTTTATAAACTTGAGAGAGGAGGCTATGCGAGGGTAAGTGACTAGTGGGAGGTCAGATGATAAGTTAATAGTCAAAAAGGTATTAGAGATCATGATCTTTGAATTGCCAGTTTATTTCCCTGCTCACACTGCTATACTGATTCTTTACTAGCTTTCTGCTGGTTTGTCTGTGAAGGATTTGTGAAGCTCAAAAAAGGATGAGTTTGTTAAGTGATAGAGTGCAGCATATGTAAGAAAGCAGCAATAGTATAATTTATTGTGAACAACTGTCATTGAACTTTCAAAGTAAATACATGGTTACTGTAGGAAAAAAAAATTATTATATCCAGAAATACTGAAACCGCTTCTACACTGTTAAATTTAAGTGCCCAAGATGAATTTATTTGGAATGGTTTTAGTTTGAAAAGCCTAATAGGCTTGTGTTGTCAAAGCTGTTAGATTGCCCTCTTGGTCAGAATCATAATATTCATTTTGGGGAAAAAAGATGAAATAGAATGCAATTCCATGATTCCAAATTACATAAACAGGAAAATGAAAAAAACAAACAAACAAACGTTAAAAACAGATAAAGCTGATCAAAGAATTGGTGAAAGCTTAAGAAATGTGAATTCAGTATTTCTCAAATAGTGGTGTTAAGGCAGAAACTATTAAGTTCTCTAGAATTAAGAATATAAGGGGATATTTGAAATCCTCCTTTTTAGTTGATGTCTTAAAACACAGTCTGGTTAAAATCATAGTCTCTTAAATACTTTCATGGTTCAGATGCTTTTTAAAGGCATTCACTCACAAAAGAAAGTGCTCACTTTTATTATCAGTTTGCTATTAAATTGGAAGACTTGTATTTGCATGAAATTCTTTCTTAGGAAGATGTTAATAAGAACCAGAATGTAAATAAGAGGAGGAAGCCGCTCCAGATATTTTTCTGTGGTTCTCCTTGATAGGAAAATCTTATGTACATATTCAGTGGGTGAGTCTCACTTGCTCCTGGGCTCAATATTCAACTAATTAATGTCATTCAAGCATTATATGCCTTTGCATTGGCATTTGATCGAATTTCAAATCCTTTATTTGAATGAATAGCACCTTGAGAAGAATTCATTTTTGTATTTTATTTAGCCTAGGCTGTGTCTACATTTCATCTCCATTCACTTTAAATATGTTTTTTACTACTCTTTTGGAACAAGGCAAAGCTTCTCTGGCTGTGGTAAATCTATCCCTTTATTGCCCCTTACTCTACATATGTTTGTGTGTTTCAGTGTATGTTTGTGTCTGCGTGTACGTGCACTCGTGTGGTAATTAATCAATAGATGCACAGAAATCGATTGCAAAAACTATATTACCAACGTGACTCTGAAACCTGTAAAAAATTATTAACTTTGTTCATATTCAGGTCATGCTAATATATTAATAGAGTTATAAGATGTTGCTCAGGGTGGCATCTTTGCTGGTCATTTTCATTTTCTTTGCCATGTTTTCCAAATTTCCAAAAATAAGGGAGAAGCAATAAGAGCTAAAACTCATCAAACACTTTCTATATAACTTTATATTCATTGTCACATTTAATCCTTTCAAAAACTCTTCATTACTATGGCCAATTTGCAGATCAGGAAACCAAGTTCCAGAGAAAACAGAATACCTTGTCCAAGGTGACATAGATGGGAAGTGATCAATCCTTTGGCAGGGTTGATAGCCTGAGATCTTAATCTGAATACTGTATTAAATAAAAATTATTTTCTAAAGGGGAAAAAAGCAAACCTATTTAAAAAAATATATATCCATGTGTTTAGTGAACAATAATTATCCACAGAAAATGCCTCTTAATAGGTCCTCTATCTCCTCTATGACTCTCCCTTATACAACTTGGGGCTTGCCTCAGCAATGTGACGTCATCACCGTTCTCTTGGGTTATGGCAATTATCTCCTAAGAGGATTTCCTGATTTCACTGCTGCTCTCCCATGGTCTTGTCTCCACCTAGCAGCTTAGATGATGACACTCCTCTCAGAACCTTCCAGTGGCATTGCACCTTTCACAGAATGAAAGACGAAGTGTATGATGGCCTTGTATCATCTGTTCCCCATGCCCCTTCATCTGCCACTATTCTTCCTCTGGTGCCCATTGGCTCAGCCACAGTGGAACCTACCTCCTTCTTTGAACACGCCTAACATACTCCCCACTCAGGAATGGGCCCTTGTTATTCTCTGTGCCTAAAATGGACTTACCCTACAAACTTGCATTCCTAATCTCTTGCTTTCTTCATGCCTTTGCTTAAATGTCATTTTATAGAAAGGTCTTTGCTGACACTATATATACCATAGACACCCTACCGCTCCTGTTTATTTTTCCCATAGCACTTACTGCCACTTGAAATACTATATATTTATTTGTTAGTCTGTTAATATCTATCTCTTTCCCATGGGTTGGGGTCCTTTTGGAGCATATATAGGCTTCCTTCCATGAGGAAGTTTGTTTTATTCAGAGCAGCAATCCAGTTCCTAAACTATGACTGAGACAAAATGACTATTCAGTAAATGTTTGTTGACTGAATGAATTTGAGCTGCAAGAGTTATTTTATTTATTTTTTAAAATGTTTTATTTATTTATTATTGAGAGAGAACAGGAGAGAGAGAAGGAGGGGCGGAGATGGAGAGAGAGAATCCAAGCAGGCTCCATACTGTCAGAGTAGAGCCTGACATGGGGCTTGATCTCACGACTGTGAGATCACGACCTGAGCAAAAATCAAGAGACACACGCTTAACCAACTGAGCCACCCAGGTGCCCCTGAACTGCAAGAGTTATTTTAAAAAGTTATTGTCTATGTTCCCTGGGATAAGTTTTTGTCCTTAGACATTACATCATTAGGTACAATTTTTATTTGATTCTGTGTCTAATTGTACCTTCAAATTTACTTGGAAACAATGGACATATAATGCATTTAATGATTTTAAGAATACATTTTATATCACATTTATAGAAAATTACAACGAGCGTTCCTCAGATCATCAGGAGAAGTGTTGGCCAAGTTTTACAGGAAAATATATTATGCACAGGCTGTGGGGTACAGATTTTTGAAAAAGGAGGAGAACTAAGCACTCACTCAAGGTGTCAACAGCTTCTTAATGAAGGCAAGTGAGGTATCGGGGTGCAATTAGGAATGGGGGCTTGACCCGTGCAAATTATTTAGCTCCTTTGCACATCGGTTTTCTGGGCTTAATAAAATACAAGTGTAAAAGGAGATCACTATTTTTCAGAAATTCATTTTACTTTTTACATATTTTGTTTCAACTTCTCAACATTAAGCAGGAGACTGGTATTTTAGCCCCGAACACAACAATATGGTTGAGCCCGGGCTTTGTGGAGAGAGATTTGCCAGATTCCTTTAGCAACACCTTCCCCTCACTCACTCCCAGCCCATTGTCTAAACCTGGAGGAGACCTAGGTCAGAATGTTCTACCAAAGTGTAGAGAAAATGGCTTTTCTGCTTTTAATAACAGAGCCATAATATTTGCTGTTCTAGGATATACAAAGTATATGATATGGGAAAGGTAGACTAGAAGCTCTCAGTCCTGAAGGATTATGGAAAGAAGGAAAAGAAGACCATAAGAGGATAAGAATGTCAATGAAATCTTAATCTCCTTTCTTCAGGCTTGAGAGGACATGCGTTAGACAAATTGAGGAGTATATTTATCATGGAAAGATCTATTTCCCTGTTCTTCCCTTGGAATTCTAGAAGGAAACTGTAACATCATCAGCAACCCAATCTAGTTAAAAGAGTAGTATATTATAATTAAGATGGGAGAGATCTGGTTGGCCTTCCCCAACCTCTCAGTTCATGTGTGGGGTACATGCTGATTGGAAAGTCAGTGGTTTTGCCAGATGCCTGCAATTCACTCTGCAGTGGAGGTTGGGTGTTCCAAGGGGCATGGAGGTAAATGGAGGCCAATGAACCTATAATCAGGAGAGCTGAAGGGAGTTCAGGTTAGGCCAGAAGTGTTGTCCAGTCCCAAATAAAGGACCATGCATGTCCTAGCCAGAGATTGAAGCCTCCATAGATAACAATGGACAGAAAGCATTGCCCCAGAAATCAATTGACAATAAATAATGTAGACCCAGTGGATAGCACAAGATCAGGGCATTCTTGCACTCTGTCAAAGTGCAAGATCAGGTCACCCACACACTTCTTCTCTGGTACCTCATGTAAGAGAAAAGACAGGAGGAGAGGGGATCTCTGAAAGACTGAGAACTTTATCCCAGCTAGAAACCAGGCCCTGCAGCAGCTGTTTATATGATCCGATTAAATTACATTTAAATTGGGCATTTACTTAGTTTTTCCTGCTAACCAAGTGGTGAGAGTTCACTAAATAATTATCAAAAATAAATTACATTTTCTCTTCACATCTAACTTTTTATGATTTTTCTTCCTCGTTGCAGAGGATTGTTGAGAGAATTTTAAATATTTGAAGCACTTAGAATAGTGTTTAATATTTAATAGTTGCTAACAAAATGGTAGCTATTTCTATTTACAAGTATAGCAACATTCTTATAAGGGGAATAACCCAATAATGGCTAAAGGATTAAAGCTGTCTGCTCTGATAGGACAGTGACTTTGGCTTTCAGGAAGCCTAAACTTCCTATGTTCATGTCCCACCCATTTCTCCTTCACTTTGTTGTAACGTTTAAAACATAAACACAGTCCAGGGGCGCCTGGGTGGCTTAGTCGGTTAAGTGTCTGACTTCAGCTCAGGTCACGATCTTGCAGTTCATGAGTTTGAGCCTCCTGTTGAGCTCTGTGCTGACAGCTCAGAGACTGAAGCCTGCTTCTGATTCTTCGCCTCCCTCTGTCCCTGCCCCTCCCCAACTCACACTCTATCTCTCTCAAAAATAAATAAACATTAAAAAAATTAAAAATAAATTAAAAATAAAACAGTAAACACAGTCCAATAAAAAAGCAAGTTTGGGGGAAACTTTAGCCTTTAAACATAACCTGAAGATATTATATTTACTATCCATTTGTTCCGGAAACTTGCGGACCTCACTTAATTTTGTATTAATAATGTATTTATCATAAATGTAGTTAATGTAGGTAGGTTTAAAAAATGTTTTTAGGCCAATGTTTCCAAATCTAGTTAAGGGTAATACTATACAATGACAACACCCCTTAAAATAGTGACTTGTTGCATTGCTGGAGTGATTCCATAAAAATATTTAAAATATCTGTACAGTACTGACCAGAAAATTAGTATACTCATGATGACAAAGGCAAAATTTTGAGCACCTATGTGCCATGAACTATCCCAAATGTTTCACATGTATCATCTTATCAATCTCCACAAAAATTCTATTGGGTAAATGCACTTTATGTCCCCCATTTTACACATGGAGAAATTGAGGCACAGAAATATTGCCTAACTCTTCTAAGTTAACGCAGCTAATAATCACTACTGGGTTTTGAGTTCAAGCAGTACAATTTCACAGTTACTGTTCTTAATCACCATGCTGTAGAGATTGTTGCTTTGTTGAGGATAATCTGCTTTGTGTCTTACATTTTACAGTACAGTAGTTGACTTTGGTACATTTTTACCAAAAAATATACCTGCTTTCAACAAGAGAATGAAATATTTTAAAATACCCCACAGATAAGGTTTCAAAAGATAGTCATTTTAATTCATCATTCTGTAGATAATATATCACACAAAAGTGCTTTTGGTATGGGCATTTGAAATAGGATTTTGAAAAAAAAATTTAACAAAGTTTTATCAGCAGGTTCTTTGCTTTAAAAACATTCACTCATCAGAAGACACTGTAGATATTGTTCCGTTAATGTAAGTGGACCAAATTCCTTATAAAAAGAGTTTGAAGGTGCTTTTTTCCCTATGGTGTCGACATCTATAATTCCATTTCCTTATTAAAGGTGATTTGACACAATGAGCAACATTCAAAGCTGTTAGAGAATAAGCGAGACACCTCCCAAATGAGAGCACCCTTCTAAATATTTGAGAGAGTTTGTAAAAAAAAATAATAATAATGTATTGCTTCGTGAGAAGAGTTAATAAAGTCCTTCTGCAGTAAGAATGTAATATTCATATGCAAAAAACATAATTTTCTTTCTGTAAGAATTCTGAAAGTAAAAGAACTGAAAAAAATATTAAGGTAAGTTGTCCATTTTATTTTTACACTGCTTCTCCTTTTCTTTTTATCATTAGAGTACTTGGAAATATAAAAAACGAAAATGACCACAAATTGGAGATTTATCAAGATCTTACTGTATTTTAGGTACTCTTAAAGACACTTCACATATATTTAATTATTTAATCATCACAGAAGCCCCATAAGTTCCCCATTTTATAGACAATGAGACTGAGGCAGAGAGGTTAAAAAATTTGCAGAGACATGATCTAACACTATATTGTCTGGCTCTAGAATTGTGCCACTTAACTGCTATGCTATTTTGCTTTAACAGTAGTCAAAACTATTCTGTTTCTGATATGTTTTCAAATTTCCACGATTTTCCCACCTATTGAATATTATTTTGTCAGGAATAAAGCCCATTTTTGCATGGTTTTATACAGAATATAAAACACAACTATCTCAGATATTTTGTCTATTATTTCTCAAGAATATCCTGTGCTTGAAATCCTAACTTTCCCCTACAGAGAAGTAATTTGTTTTAATTAGGTCATCTAAATGTCAATTATTTATGTTGACTACAGCAATTCCTAATTTTGGGATTTCACAGGCCTTCACTCTTGCCTGGCACTCTGGGACTCTTCTCTGTTTTGCATAATCTTAATTATATTACTTTGTGGAAGAGATGCAAGAAAAATGACATTCTTCTAGAATGACTTCTCAATTAAATCAAAGAGATCTGATAAGATTAAAGAAAATGCTGGCAAAGCACTGAGTGGTAAGAAAGAGAGACTCCATGTTAAATGAGTTACCAGGAATAAAGTACAGAATTATATCAGGACGCTGTTCACTTAGCATAATTAGTAGTTTTTGTTATAGCATGCTAAATGATTTATTAGCTGTCAATGATAAGTTGATGTGCTATAATAATTATTCCAAAATACCATATCTTGATTTATGCAGCAACTATATTTCCCAAACATTTTAACCCTATTTAGCCCTTAGCATGTTTTGGTAAAAGAAACAAGACCAAGCATTTTAATTCCAAATTGAAAGATAGAGACAGAGCCACACAGACGTTAAGTAACCTGAGGAAAATTTCACAGCTACAACAGTGAGTCTGGAGTTTTTCAAACCTCTAAATTCCCAGCCATTGTTTTCTGCATAGAAATGCTTTCAACTAGAAGAGAAAACAGAGAGGAAAAAAAGGTAGGGAGAGAGAAAGAAAAAACTAAAAATTTTATTACTTGCTTTATCCAAACACTGGGAAATATAGCATCTTCTACAAAAATAGCACTGGTTGTAGATAAAAAGGGAGCATAAAATGATTTAGTGTCAAACACCAAATTATTTTCTTTTCCCTAGCTATGTGGGGATAAACCCTTAAACACAGCTTTTCTTGAAGGAATTTTGACATACACAGACAACATTACAAATCACAAAAATGTGCAGACTCCTGCTCGTGAAGATTTTGACTGCCACGACATCAAAATAATGTGAACTATAAAAAGGACCGCTCTAGTTTCTCCAGGTCAAGTATGTTTGTTAGGAGTACAAAGGCCATGGCATACTGAAGAGCCGATCAGATTTACGGGCTAATGTCTGTGATGCTGCACGGTGCGTGAAAGAATTATGGAAGTGCTACATCTGCTCCTAGGAAGTCATCTGTGAATACTACCTAATTTTTTAATGCCTGTGCGTGTGTTGTATGAATCACAATGAAGTACATCTCTGCTCTACTCTAGCTCTTTTGTATGTGGGGTGAGCACTTCTATCACTCAATTGGATGCTCTGGGCTAAAAAGTCCACGTGCACTAACTACTTTACATGCTTCCACAACATACAGAAGATAGGAGTGGCGTGAATTAGAATTAGACCTGCATTTCCTTAAATATTAGGGACATCTGATTAAATGTAATGTAATTATAGAATCAGAGATTAGCCTGACTTTAATTTCTGCTCTATGCATGTGGGTAGTAATTGTTATAGGTGAAAGGGTGTCTCTCCAAAGATAAGCTGTTAAGAAATCTATAAACTTTTAAACCGTGTCTTTTAAAACTAAACTCAAACTCAGCTTGAGAACTTAGGAAAACAAGTGGGAAATTCCTTCATTTTCTTGCTTTCTAGGTAAAGATAAGATTAAATATATTTATTTATCATTTTTTTAGGTAATCTATTCTGGATGGAGGTTGAATATAATCTGGTGTAATGGATTATCATCATTTCTTTCTCAGGATATTGAGTATTTTTATCTGGGCTTGTTACAAGGAAAATACTGCTTTCTGGAGTTCTTGACTAAAAGTCTATTCCTTATTATCCTCATGAATTTGATAACTACTTAAAGGACATTGCCCAATCAATTGTCTGGATTCCAGTCATTCAGGGAGAGCACTCATTTAAGTTTGCAGAAAATTTGGCCTGACAATAACCTTTCACCAATATTTCCAGGGGCTGCCAGTTATTTTAATTTTCTTTGAATATCCTTAACAGTGCTGCCGAAAACAGTGAGAAAGCGTTATTGGATATGTTGTTAGTGCAGTCTTATTTCATTGCTTTCTATATATCTATATTTAAAATGACAACATGGGATGGGGCGCCTGGGTGGCTCAGTCAGTTAAGTGTCTGACTTCGGCTCGGGTCATGATCTTACAGTTTGTGAATTCAAGCCCCACACTGGGCTCTGTACTGACAGCTCAGAACCTGGAGCCTGCTTTGGATTCTGTGTCTCCTCCTCTCTCTGCCCCTCCCATGCTCATGCTCTGTCTCTCTCTGTCTCTCAATAATAAATAAACGTTAAACATTTTTTTAAAATAAATAAATAAAATGACAACATGGGACTAAGAAGTTGGAAACAACATAGGTTTGGACAAGTCCACACATTATGACTTAGAAAGAGTTTAAGCATCATAAAAAATTAAGCATATGGAAGTTGTTGTAAATGGGTGGAGTGGTTTTGGTGCATACATAATGAAATGTATGTATCTAAAAATGGGCGTCTTTGTAGTTTTGGTGCCACCGGTTAAGCTTATTGAATCTTATAGTTCAGGGAAACTATTCCCAGCCTAAGATTTCCATAAGAAATCCACATCAGCAAGCTGTCAGTTTGTTCTGCTCCTTGGGTGGTCCACTGTGTAGAGAACACAGATGTAGAGAACACATGAACAAACCAAAAAGTGCATCCTTCTAGAGGGAGATGGAATATGGCACCACGCTGGTATCAAGACGAGGGCCAAAAGGGGTATCTACACGTCAATGAAAAATATATTCTGCTTTTCCAAGGACTGTAGATTCTCAGGGTTGGAAGATGCTTTAAATCTCTGTTTTATAGAGAACGGTCTTCAGGGCAGGCTTTGTATGTAGTTTGGTAGGATGCAAGGACCTATCCCAGCAAAGCCTGCTGTGTCAAATAGGTAGCTGCATACATTTGACTTAAAGCAACAGCTGCTCCTTACATTTCATGGAAGGGAAGGTACTTTAGGAATCAAAAAAAAATTTTTTTATTCATTAAAATAAATGGCACCTGGAGCCATAATTGTACATAAATAAGTACCCTTTTTAAAAAATATGTGTCCTTCAAATAATATAAAGGATTACCCTTCCTCCCACTGTGACCTCATAACACTTTCACATAAAAGATAATTTAAGGAGGTTATTAAATAAATATACGGTCTTGGACATTTCTTCTCGGTAAAAGTCTGATGATTGAAATAAATTATCTTTTTTTGTGTTACTTTTTACCTCTCTTGACTAATTAATTCCTCTTGCTCACTTCATGGCCTTGCTAAAATGGATACACTTTGGCGTAGGCTTTACTAGTTTCTCATATATACTAAATTTAGGGAAAAAAAGAATTATTTACTAATATTTAGAGACTAACCAAAACTAATTGTTAGTTAACTCTTAATTTACAGGTTTCCAAAAACAACGGGAAAATTTAAAGCAATGGAACACACAGCATGAAGTAATAGTGAAATTGTCTTTAAATTGCAAACAATAAAAATAGTCATAAACTTTCATTTGCATTAACACAATACTGTGGACTATGAAATACTTTGTATTCTTCCACGTATTTCTTCTGTAATAAGAGGGCAGAAGCCAAATTTACCGAATTTGATAGGCATGACATTAAGATACGACATATGGCTCCTCAGGATTTGGGGCTACAAAATCATACTATTATTTTCTAGCTCTTAATATATTTATTATGAGAAAATTTTTGCTTAGAAATAAATCAACACATTAGCACATAGCTCTTCATTATAAGATAATTTGCGTCTAACTCATTGTAAAAACATTAGAGAGCATAAATAAGCAACATAATAAAAAAACAAGGAAATTCCTCAAATGCACACCGCCCAGAAGTCAGCTGCATATGCATATCTTCATTATTTACTTCTATTTTTTTTATAAAATGGAACTAATAGAATACATGATACTCTCCCTGTGCTCTCTACCCTTACAACAATGTATTAGGAAAAATCATGTCACTGAATATTGCTTAACATCATTATTTTACTATCTATCTAGTCATTGACTGTAAGTGTATATTATAATTTATGTAACTAATCTTCCATTGTTGGACACTTAAGCTGTTTTCAGGATTTGTTTTTGTTTTGATAATAAGGCTGTAGCTAGCTGTAATTTGTTTTGTATTCATGATGTGTATATTTAGACACATTATCAGATAATTTCTCAATCTGAAATTCCGGGAAGTGGGATCGTGAAAGGAGATGTAGAAAAACTGAATAAAATGCACATTTGTAAGACTTTTGATACAACTGCCAAGTATATTTGAGACAGATTAAACCAATTTATATTCTCACAAGTAGTTTATGTTTCTGAAATAATGAACTACTAGGCAAAGATAAAACATTCCACTAATAAATATTTTAAAAATCCTGGATAATATACAGCATACATAATCCATGGGTTATCTAGCAAGAAATGAAGGGATATTTATAAATGTTAAAATCAAAGTGGGAGTTGAGAGCCAGGGACATAGTGAATGAGATGGTGGCCAGGAGATGTAGAAAGTTATCTGACTAGTGGATCTTTGTTCTTGTTTCTTTATTTGCTTTTTATGTTATTAGAGTGTAAGGTACTTAGTATAAAGTGCATAAATTGCATTTGTAGGGATTGGTGAGTTTTTACAAAGCTAACATATTTAGACTTCCAGATCAAGTTACAAAATATTACAGCACTCCAGATACATTCCTCATGGTCTCTTCTAGTTTTTATTTCTTTTCAAATGACAAGTAGTTCAGAAACCATACTTTCTTTTATTACTACATGCATATTTTTGCCTATTTTTCAACTTTAAATCAATGAAGTATACATGCCTATTTCTTGTGAAATTTATGCATGTTGTTGAATATCTAAGTTGTGATTTTTTTTTTCACTATGTAGTATTTTCTTGGATGAATAAGCCAATTAATTTACTCTTAAATTACTGTGTCTCCACAAATAGAACATAAGTATTCTGGTTGTTCATTATCCTTTTCAAAATATGTGTGTGTGTGTGTGTGTGCATGTGTGTGTGTGTTTTCATTTTGCTTACTCTAATAGGTGTACAGTCGTATTTATGTTTTAATTTGCCTTTTTCCAAATATATGATTAGGTTGAGCACCTTTCCATATGCTTATGAACCATTTGGATGATTTTTTAAATTTTTTTTTCAACGTTTTTTATTTATTTTTGGGACAGAGAGAGACAGGGCATGAACGGGGGAGGGGCAAAAAGAGAGGGAGACACAGAATCGGAAACAGGCTCCAGGCTCCGAGCCATCAGCCCAGAGCCTGACGCGGGGCTCGAACTCACAGACCGCGAGATCGTGACCTGGCTGAAGTCAGACGCTTAACCGACTGCGCCACCCAGGCGCCCTGGATGGTTTTTTAAATGAAGTGCCTTTTTAAATATTTTGTTTACTTTTTAAAATGGGTATGCTTTCTTTTTCTTATATATTTGTATATATTTTTACCATAAGTCCTTTGTGATATATATGTATATATGTATTTATGTGAGTGTGTGTGTATATATATGTGCATATATATATATATATATAGACAGAAAGAGAGAGAGAAGTCTTTTCCTACTTTTCTGTTTGCATTTACTTTTTAATTTTAATGAAGTTAAGTTTATGAAATTCACCTTTATGGCCATATTTTTGTGTTTTATTTAAGAAATCTTTGCCACTCCAATGTTTGTCCTAGTATTATTATTTTATCTTTTATATTTATAAAGTATTTAAAAAAATTATTTTAGAGAGTGTGTGTGTGCAAGTGGCAAAGAGTGGCAGAGGAAGAGAGAGAGAGAATCTCAAGTAGACTCCATGCTCAGGGCAGAGCCCCACATGGGAATTGATCCCATGACCCTGGGATCATGACCTGAGCCAAAATCAAGAGTTAGATGCTCAACCGACTGAGCCACATAGGTGCTCCACCTTTTATATTTATATTTAAAATTCATCTGTATTTAATTTCTATGAATGCTATATGGTAGAGGTCAAGACTCATTTTTTTTTTTTTTCTTTTC
Source organism: Panthera uncia (assembly GCF_023721935.1). Lineage (NCBI taxonomy): Eukaryota > Metazoa > Chordata > Mammalia > Carnivora > Felidae > Panthera > Panthera uncia. The sequence goes on from NW_026057580.1 coordinate 51,756,602, forward strand.
TATATAGATAACCAGAGACTTCTGGTTCTGGTCCTGATGAAATATCAAAAATGGGATTTATATCACTGTAATAAACCCTAAAACTGAACAAAATACTAGAAATACCAGTTTTCAGACATTAGACAATAGATGGCTCAGATCTCTATTCTTGAAAGTAAGAAACAAACAAGATGAACTCTGTAATTACCCTATATTTTTTGTGGAAGTTGCTTTCACATTGGGACACAGAGAAGATGAGCCCAAACAGATAGTGGTGATTGTGCTTAGGAAGCTGAAATTTATGAGACAATGTACCAGAGTGAAGGCAGTCATGCAGAGAAGAAACATCTCCTCGAGTGTTTGGCTAAACTAGGCCACACATATACAGATTCTATGGGTTTCAGAAAGGAGAGCTCTCAGGGAGGTGAAGGACGGCTATGAGAAGTTGGAGGTGCAGCTAAGTAGAGTAGAGTTGCATCAAACACCCAAGGCATTACAAAGATACTTCAAAAAGTCCATGTTTTAGAAACAGGGCTACTATAGCCTCAATGTAAGGGCTACTCTAGAGCAGTACTTCTCAACTATGGGAAATTTTGTCTCTTGGGGGCCATGTGTCAATGTATAGAGACATTTCTGGTTGTCACAATTAGGGGTGAGTATTATTGGCATGAGGTGGGTAGAGTTCATGAACACTGATAAACATCTTAAAATGTACAGGACAGTTCTTCACAACAACGAATTATTTGGTCCAATGTGTCGATAGTGGTAAGTTCAGAAACCCTGATGTAGATCCAGCATAACAAAGCTTTAAAGTCAAATTTCTACAAGATCAAGTCATCAATCAATTAACTGTCCATCAAAACATATCACCCTTTAAAGGAAGAAAACTTAATCCAGATTCTTAAGAAGGTAGTATTCACAATATCCAAAATACAATAGAGACTTACTAGACATACGAAAAAAGAAAGGATATTTGATCCTTAAACAGAAGAACAGCTGATAAAAGTAGACCCTGATATCAAACAACAAAACGTGATACAGATGAAAAAGTCAGTATAATATATAGCCATTTATTTAATGTCCATGTGGATATTCCATTGTTCCTGAACTATTTATTGAAAACATTATCCCTTACCCCAGGCAACTATGTATGTACATGTGGGTTTATTTCTGAATTTACAACTTGTCTATATGTCTACTCTTGTGTGAATTCCGCACTATTTTAATTTGTATGGCATAATTCTTAATGTATGAATTTTAATATTGAATTTTGAATTAAATCTATTAACAGAGTTAAATATTAAATCCTTTAAACTGTGATTGCTTTTTTTTTTAAGGTTTATTTATTTATTTTGAAAAGGAGAAAGAGAGAGAGCAGGGGAGTGGCAGAGAGAGATGGGGACAGAGACTCCTAACCAGACTCCCTGCTGTCAGCATGGAGCTCAATGTGGGGTACCATCTCAAGAACTGTGAGATCATGATCTGAACTGAAACTAAGAGTCAGACATTTACCCAAAACTGAGCCAACCAGGTGCCCCTAAAGTATGATCATTTAAACATTTATTTAGTTCTTCCTCAATTTCTATCATTATTGTTTTCTTTTTTCTGCCTCAAGATCTTGTATATATTACATTAAGATTTATTTCTAGGATGCATGGGTGGCTCAGTAGGTTAAGCATCTGACTTTGGCTCAGGTCATGATCTCAGGCTTCATGTGTTCCTACCCTGCAGTGGGCTCTGTGCTGACAGCTCGGAGCCTGGAGCCTGCTTCAGATTCTGTGTCTCCATCTCTCTGCCCCTCCCTGTCTCACTTGCATGCTCTCTTTCAAAAATAAATAAACATTAAAAAATTAAAATAATTAAAACAAGATTTATTTATAGGCATTTTTGTGTACTAATTAGAAATAGTAACTTTTAAAATGTTTGCTTTTCCAATAGTCTGTAGCTAATATATATAGATGAAATAGAAATTTGTACGTTGATTTTTATCCAGTGCTTGCTAAAATCACTTAAAAATTCTAGTAGTGTCCATGTGAATATTTAGCACTGTACATACATGTGCAATTTGAGAACTCTGGCTTTGTTTCTACTTTGGCAATTTATACATTTTTTTATTTCCTTTTTTAAAATGCTTATTTCTTTATTTTGACAGAGGGAGAGAGAGAGAGTGAGCAGGGGAGGGGCAGAGAGAGAGAGGGAGACCGAGAAGTTGAAGCAGATTCTGCGCTGTCAGTGCAGAGCCCCACACAGGCCTTGAACTCACGAACCGCGAGATCATGATCTGCGCTGAAATCAAGAGTTGGATGCTTAACCAACTGAGCTGTGCAGGCATCTCTATTCACTTTTCATCCCTAACGAGACTTGCTAGAACCTCCAGTGTAGTGCTGCACAGAAGTGAGAGTACTTATTCTTCTCTTAATCCATAAGCCATACAGAGAAAGACAGATACCATATGTTTTCACTCTTATGTGGATCCTGAGAAACTTAACAGAAACCCATGGGGAAGGGGAAGGAAAAAAAAAAAAAGAAAAAAAAAAAAGGAGGTTAGAGTGGGAGAGAGCCAAAGCATAAGAGACTCTTAAAAACTGAGAACAAACAGGGTTGATGGGGGGTGGGAGGGAGGGGAGGGTGGGTGATGGGTATTGAGGAGGGCACGTTTTGGGATGAGCACTGGGTGTTGTATGGAAACCAATTTGACAATAAACTTCATATATTGAAAAAAAAAAAGGAAAAAAATCCATAATAGATAGGGAAATCTTTTCCTATTTCACCACTAAGTGTGGTCCTTGTTATTTACATGTTATTTTAGTGGCTGACATACTAGACAGAGAAACATTCTATCTTCAGTTTATTAATAATATTTATAATGGCTACTTTTGCTTTTTCTGTACCTTTTGGGTAATTGTATGATATTTCACCTTTATTTGGTTACTATGATAAATTACATTGACTAATATATAAATTTTAAAGTAATATTACATTCCTGATTAAAACAATCTTCCTAGTGCTGCATTATAAGCTTTATATATATATATATATATAGTGCCTCAATTTGTTATTATTTAGTTTAGGATTTTGCATTTATGTTTATGAAACTTTTACTATATATTCTCATTATGTCTTTACCAGGTTTTGATAATGAGATAATATTTTTATCTTTCTATTTTCTGGTACAATTTTTCTAAGATTGGTATTGGTCTTCCTTAAATGTTTGAACAATTTAACCTATGAAGCTGTATAGCTATGAGGCTTACTTTGTGAGAAAGTTTGCAGTGAAAGATTCAGTTTCTTCATAAGCATAGGATTATTCATATTTTCTATTCTTGTACCTGTTTCTTAGTTTTTTTTTTCAAAGACCATGTCCATCTCATCTAAGCTTTCAAATATATTGACATAAAGTTGTTCATAAGATTCTCTTGCTAATTTTATAATCGTCGCTAAAATTGAGTAATATACTCCTCATTTATGATAGTGTTAGTTTCTGCCATCTCTATTTTTCTCTAATCATCTTGCCAGTATATGTTTTTCTTAATGTTTATTTTTGAGAGAGAGAGAGAGAGAGAGCATTCAGGGGAGGGGCAGAGAGAGAGGGAGACAGAGAATCTGAAGTGAAGCGGGTTCTGCACTGACAGCGCGGATCCCGAAGCAGGGCTTGAACTTACAGACCGCGAGATCATAACCTGAGCCAAAGTCAGATGCTCAACGGACCGAGCCACCCAGGTGCCCAAGAAACTATCAAAAGTTCTGCTTTTCTTTTATAGTCTCTTTGTAGTCTCTTTCCTTTTATAGTCTCTTAGCAGCTACTTTTTTGCTTGTTTTTTTCAGGGCCTTTCCTTGAATACTCATAGTTTAGGAACCATCACATACTTTACATGGAAATTGTGAGCTGAATGTTAGACTCGTTTCTGTGTGATTGTGATTGCTTTTCTCGGGCATTGTGCATTTAGAAGCCCTAGACATTGTCGTAGTACCAGATTTATATTTGTTTCTCCAATCTAGTGATGCTCTCACAAGTTCAAAACTGCACATTTATATTAGCTTACATTCCTGCACTTCAGATGTAAAATGTCTTAGAGTGACCTTGAACGTAAGATTATCTCAGAGCATTTTCCTTTTCTCCAGTATGTTGGCCCTTTATATCTGCCTCTTTGGCTTTCCAGTCTTCAAACATCTGTGTCTTCTCTTTCTCTCTCCTTCTCTCTCTCTCTTCTCTATTCCTCCCTCCTTCCTTTTTTTTTTTTTTCTCTTTCTCTTTCATTATCCAGCTACTATAGTTAGCTATCACAGTTTTATTATCCAGATATCATAGTTCTGATACCGGATACTCCATCATAACAAGGAGTTCAAGTTTTTATCTGGGGTTTAAAGCCCACATAAGAACAGAAAAGAAGCTTCAAAGCTTTGCGTGTTGGACAATAAAACTGAGGGTCCTTCATTAGTGAGGGTTCCTGGAAGGATCATGATACCAAAGAATGCTTGAGAAAATAAAGAATCTTTTCTCTGTCATGCTTTAAGTGATAATAAATTTCTGAGAAATATGTGCCTGAAATTGTATCTGTCCTGTTTTTATTGTGTGTGTGGCAATATTAATTAAGAGATACACTGAACTACAAGCTTAGAAATTATAATAAAATTGGTCTTGATCTAGTAATACTCTGTGATGGTGCATAAAAGCAAATGCAAAGCTTCTAGAAAAATGTTTCATCAATATAGGCCTCATGAAATTCTCACATTAGGAAAACAACCCTATCCTAACAGGAATTTAAAGTTGCAAAAGAGAAGAGAAAATAGTTCACCACGTGAGTCAGAAGATATAACGAATTGAAGATTAGCTCTAGGAAGTTGAAACAGTTGAGCACAAATCTAATAGATATTATAAGAAGTATGTTGAAAAATATTCATAAGAGAAAGTATTGAAGCCCTAACATCAGAGAGTAATACCAAGTCAGAACAATCAACCAGACACACACTATGGTAATTTTAAATAAACTTAAAAATCAAACACATGTACCCACACAAATTGCTACTGGAATTGAGAACTCAATGGGCAGTTTTTGCAGTAGATTGAGGAAAGCCAAAAAATTAGTGGATTATTATATAGATCTGACACAATTACTCAATACACAGTAGAACGGGTGGGGGGCAACTGGATCATTCAGTCGGTTAAGCATCTGACTCTATTTTTTTTTTAATGTTCATTCATTTTGAGAGACAGAGAGAGACAGAGCACAAGTCGGGGATGGGTGGAGAGAGAGGGAGACAGAATCCTAAGCAGGCTCCAGGCTCTGAGCTGTCAGCACAGGCCCTGACACGAGGATTGAACCCACCCACTGTGAGATTGTGACCCGAGCCGGAGCTGGACACTTAACCTACTGAGCCACCCAGGTGCCCCAATCCTCTGACTCTTAATTTCGGGTCAGATCATGATCTCATGTATTGTGAGATCAAGTCCCATGCTAGGTTTTGATCTGATAGCATGAGGTCTGCTCGGTATTCTCTCTCCCCGCCTCTCTCAAAATAAATAAAATAAACATTTTTAAAAAATGAGAATCTGGGAAGCAATTTAAAAAAATATGGAAGACTAGGTAAAAATTTACAACATATTGAAACGAGGAGTTTGAGAAAGAAAAAAAGATAATTTTTTTGAGTTTTGCAGTATCATAGGAAGAAAATGTGAGATGAATAAGTAGAAATGAATCCACATATGTTCATACTGCAGTGTAACTACAGAATATAAAAATTTTTTAAATGAGAAGACTTTTAAAAATAAGACAAAGAATGGGGCGCCTGGGTGGCTCCGTCGGTTAAGCGGCCGACTTCGGCTCAGGTCATGATCTCGCGGTCTGTGAGTTCGAGCCCCGCGTTGGGCTCTGTGCTGACAGCTCAGAGCCTGGAGCCTGCTTCACATTCTGTGTCTGCCTCTCTCTGACCACCGCCTCCCCCCCGTTCATGCTCTGTCTCTCTCTGTCTCAAAAATAAATAAATGTTAATTTTTTTTTTAAATAAGATAAAGAAGAGAAAATTGACTCTAGAAGACGATTATTCTAATGGTTAGCCAATTTCTCAATAACTAGAATAAAGGTCTGAAGATAATTTCATTTTAAATGAATATATTATAGGACAAAAATGGAAGCTTAATGATCAAGTGTCAACTTATGAAAATAATAGCAACAAATGAATGAGTTAGCTAAAATATACATGCAATAAAATAATAAAAATAAGATCACAAATAAATTTCAAAGGATATAAAGGGAAAATTGAAAAGAAATATAAGACAAAAGCTATATTTGAATGTAAAAATAGGCATTCATCTGACATATGTTATCAAGAAGTTAAAGTTAGAGTAGTGTTTTCTTTAATCATAGAGAGAACTTTGAATACTTTTATGTGCAAATAGAAAATCTTGATAAGGCAGAAAATTTTATATAGTATAAAAGAAAACTAGCCCCAAAAGAGAGAACAAAAGACAAGTCACAGACTGGGGGAAAATATTTGCAAAAGACACATCTGATAAAGGATTGTTATCCAACATATACAAAGGACAATTAAAACTGAACAATAAGAAAATAATCTGATTTAAAAATGGGCCAAAGACCCAAGAGACATCTCACCAATGAAGATACACAGATAGCAAATAAGCATCTGAAAAGATGCTCCATATCATATGCTATCAGTGAAATGCAAATTAAACCAAGGAGATATCACTACACACCTGTGAGAATGGCCAAAATATGGAACACTAACATTAATGCTGATTTTCATTCATTGCTAGTGAGAATGTGAAATTGTACAGCCACCTTTGAAGGTAGTTTGGAGGTTTCCCATAAAATGAAACATATTTTTATTCTATGATCCAGAGATCACACTCCAAGGTATTTACCCAAAGAAATTGAAACTTATGCCTACCCAAAAACCAGCACATAGATGTTTATAGAAACTTTAGTTATAATTGCCAAAACATTGAAGCAACTAAATGATGTAAGCCAATGAATAAATGAACTGTAGAATTCCAAACAATGGAATATTATTCAGTAGCAAAAATAAATGAGCTAAGAAGCCACGAAACGACATGGACATATTATTAAGTGAAAGAAGTAAATCTTGAAAGGCTACATACTCTATGATTCCAAGCATATGACATCTTGGAAAAGGAAAAACTATGGAGACAGTAAAAAAAGAAAATCAATGGTTGCCAAGGGTTTAGGGAAAAGAGATGAATAGGTAGAGTAGAAGGGATTTTTAGGGCAGTAACAATACTCTGTATGAGACAATAACGGTAGATATACACCATTATACCTTTGCCCAAATGTACAGTATCAACAGTGAACTGTAATGTCTACAGTAATCTATGGACTTTGGATGATAGTAATGTGTCAATGTAGGTTCATCAACTTCAACGAATGTACCACTCTGGACGGGGGATGTTGATATTGGGGGAGGCTATGCAGGTCAGGGGGGGGCAAGGCTATACAGGAAATCTCTGTCCCTTCTTTTTAATTTAGCTGCAAAACTTAAACTGCTCTAAAAAATAAAGTCTTAATGAAAAGAAAGAAAAAGAAAGAAAGAAAGAAAGAAAGAAAGAGAAAAAATGAATATAATCATTGTCAAAGAAATGGGGGGAAATTCTGCCTTAAGAAAAGATGATTTTAGAGGCTAGTTGTTAATATACTTACAAGAAAATATATATTTTTATTTCCCACATAAATTATTTGGGAGAACAGAGATAGTGGGGGATGTCTCCAGGTTGTTTTATGAGGCAATACAATTTTGAAACCTACCCTAGATGAAGACAAGACAAAAAGTTAAAGATCAATCTCCATATCAATCAATTAGAAACATTCTAAGTACACCAAAGGTAAACTGAATCTGCAATGTACTATATAACTAAATTTAAAGGCAAGACAAACTAAAATAAAGCATCATATCCATGAAAGATTTTCCCATAAATGCAAAGACAGTTTAATATCAGAACCCTTTTCTTTCAATTCACCATAATAATATATTAAGGAGGAAATAACATAAGCATTCAAACAGACACATAAAAAATTTATAAAATTCACCAGTGATTGGTGATTTTACAAAAAAAAAAACAAAAAAAAAAACAACAACCCGTTAACAAATTTGGAATAAAAGAGTTTCCATAATCTATAAGAGCTTGTGTTCAACATCATGTCATGTTAAAAGCATTTCCTTAAAATTTAGTTCTTATTCAGGGTTCTTAGTAAAACTCTTGGTGTTTTAAGCAGAATATGAGTTCTTAGAAAAGATTATTACCAAACTAAAAAAATATTGGGTCATCTTGAGTCGTAGGCCATTGGCCATGCCACAGAAAGCAGAGTCCACCACCACGGAGCACCACTACCATGGTTAAATGCCAAATGCTTCTAGTTCACATAGCTTCCCTTTGTGCCCCAGGAACTCAGAGTTACAGTGGAGCCCCTGCTACCTGCTCCACTATCACTTCTACACAGCAAACTTGATTTTGTAGCTATTATTATCTGTGTCGGGACCACAAAAAGAATGCCCTGATGCTCCTACTGCTGCTTGTTACTAGCTAATTTGTTAAAGTTGGCTCAGGTTACCTCTGATTGAGAAACCTGGGCCATGTGGACCCTGCTGTCCTGCAGAGGACCAGAAAAGAAAACATCCCTCATTTTTAGCTTTTTTAAGGGTAGTCTTTGTCTCTCATAAAATTTTTCATAGGAAGAGTGCTAGTAGGCTAAAAGAATGACAAATAGCTATCACAAAGAACAACAAGAAAGACTGGCCACTAGAACAGCTTCTACTCTACACTTACCAGATAGATCAGGAAAATAAATAACCAAATGGATTAAAAAGGAGGAAAGAAAGCCCTCCTTGTACACAGATATTATGATTTTCCAGACAAATATTTTAGACAATCTGTAGACAACCATTTAAATTAATAAAGCTAAGAAGCTTTGCTGGAAACAAAGCAGTTTTAAAAAAAATAATGTTTTTTTTTTTAATATCCAGCAACATTAATAAATTAAAAATGGATTTTGATAAACATTTCATTTACAATAACAACAAAACCAATTAAGTGCCATACATAAGAATAAATCTAGTAAACATTTCTTAAAAACTTTAAAATACAACATTTTCAGGGGCACCTGGGTGGCTCAGTCGGTTAAGTGTCCAACTTCAGCTCAGGTCATGATCTTGCACTTCATGAGTTTGAGCCCCATGTCAGGCTCTGTGCTGACATCTCAGAGCCTGGAGCCTGTTTAGGATTCTGTGTCTCCCTCTCTCTCTCTCTACCCCTTGACCACTCACACTCTGTCTCTGTTTCTCTAAAAAATAAATAAAAATTAAAAAATATTTTTTAAATACAATATTTTCATAGTACGTACCAGAAGATCTAGAAAAAGTGGAGATTTTTCCTATTCATATTTAGGCATGATAAATATTGTAAAGATAACAATTTTTATTTACTTTATTTTTTAATATGTTTTTAAAATTTTATTACTTATTTTGAAAAAGAGAGAGAGAGAAAGAGAGAAAGCCAGCTCGAGTGAGCAGGGAAGGAGCAAAGAGAGAGGGAGAGAGAATCCTGTGCTAACAGCACAGATCCCCACGAGGTGCTCGAACTCACAAACCGTGTGATCAAGACCTGAGCTGAAACCAAGAGTCAGATGCTTAACTGACTGAGCTACTCAAGCACTCCAAGGATAACAAATTTTAAATGAATAATTATACTCAGTGCAATTCCATTTAAAATGTCTAATGTCATTTTAAAAATATAAACTCAAAAAACTGAGTCTAAGACTCACATGAAAGAGTACAGGGCCAAGAGATGATTATAAAGCAAAATTAAATTGTTTGGTGATTGTATCCAAAGAGTTGTGCTTATCCTCACACTTCTTATTCATGTAATGATGTAGCATTAAGAATAAAAGTTGCTGTAGGCTTTTGATAACCTTTTTCAGATTAAAGAATTTCCATTCTATTCCTAGTTTGCTATTTTTTAATCATAAAAGGATGTTGAATTTTATAAAAATGTTGGGCATCCATTGAGATGATTACAAGCTTTTTATTTTTCTCCTTTATTAACATGGTGAATAAGTTTCACGTCATTAACCTTTCTTGCATTCCTTTGATAAACTCTGCTGGCTTGTAATTTAAAAAATAATTGATAGACGCAGTTTACTGATTTTATTATAGGCTTTTTTTCGTCTAGTTTGGGAAGTGAGATTTGTGACATTTTTCTTTCTGGTATAGTATTCATGTAGACTTTGGGGAGAGACTTTCTTCTTTTTGGCTCTCTGGAATGGTGTTTGTTCCTTGAAAGATTGGCTGAACTGACCTCTAAAACCTTCTGGATCTGATTTATGACTACTGTTGTTTTGTGGGCAGATTTTAAGCTACTGATTCTATTTTTTTTTTTAATGGTTTTAGATTTCTTTCGTGATTTAATAGTTCCATATCTTCCAGATTTAATTCTAGTCTGACTCTTGACAGTCCCTTAAGTAATTCCAAACCCACCCTTTCTGGTTCCTAAAACAACCTCACTGTATGTTCTGGAAGTCAGTCAGTAATTAGCAAAATCCCCTAAATCTTCAACTATCTCCCTGAACATTCTTTTCACATTCTTCTTCCATGTGAATGCCTATCTAATCTCTGGATACACTGAGTCCTGTGCAACCTTTTCAAATCCTTTTACTACCTCTTCCATACTTCCAATCCCTAAAATAATCCAATGTGCTCTCTTGGAGGAACAGTCAATTATTAGTACTTCAACTCTTTTTCCTGGCTAGCCCCTGGAATACTGCCTACTGCGAAGCCCTCCCAAGTGATCTCCTCTATACGCCTCTTCCCATTGTGCTTAAGGGTGATAAAGGCTTCTTTTTTTTTCAGTCCTTACTGCTGCTTCTGGAAAATTTCCCTACCCGTAGGATCACTAAACTTCAAAAAATCTCATATCGCCAATATGAACTGCACACATTCTGAAATGTACCAAGTCAAGTGGGTGTGCAGTCTTCTCCAGGCTCAGGAAATTAAGGTGTTTATTGTAGGCAACTTAAAAACAATAATAAAACCAATACAAATGTTAGCATGTTTTCTATTGCCACCATGCTCATGTAATTCTAAACAATGTTTACGACTTTGAGTATATCATTGCATACTATCCTTTTTGCTATTGGCATCTATCAACTCCTAGGGCACTCCTTTAATTTATTTAAAGATTTTAGCTCCTGGGGCACCTGGGTGGTTCAGTCAGCTAAACGTCTGACTTTAGCTCAGGTCATGATCTCACAGTTTGTGAGTTTGAGTCCCGCACTGGGCTTTCTACTGTCAGCATACAAAGCCCGCTTCAGAGCCTCTGTCTCCCTCTCTGCCTCTCTCTCTCTCTCTCTCTCTCAAAATAAATAAACAACAACAAAAAGATTTTAGTTCTTGGCTAATGTCTTTCCAACATGACTCATAATTTTTTGAGATTTCATCATTCACACAGATAATCATTCAATACACTGGATTCTCAGTTTGGCCTCTACTTCAATTGTCTGGTCACCCTGCCTACTTTAGCCTCCAATTTCATGGAACTACCATAGTCCTTTTCCTTAGTGACAATGGCAACATGCCCATAATCTTAATTGCAAGCACCCACTCTCTCATAACCATGTCCTTTGTTTCCAGTGTCTTATAATAATTTTACCCAGTAATGTTACTTTTTTTTTTTTTAACATTTATTTATTTTTGAGACAGAGAGAGACAGAGCATGAACGGGGGAGGGTCAGAGAGAGAGGGAGACACAGAATCCGAAACAGGCTCCAGGCTCTGAGCAGTCAGCCCAGAGCCCAAAGCGGGGCTCGAACTCACACACCGCGAGATCGTGACCTGAGCCAAAGTCAGACGCTCAACCGACTGAGCCACCCAGGCACCCCAGTAATGTTACTTTTTAATTGTCCTTTATATCCCTTCCTTCCTCAGCTTAAAATGTCTAGCCCTTCTGTGTAACTACTTCCTTCAATACAGGGTATACATATACAGAAAAGTTAATCCTCAGAGGGGTAACTCTCAACCAATAGAGTATGGCATGTCCTAGCTTTCCTGTCCTTCACTGGGACCCTTTTGTTGTCCATTTTCCATGGATTTTTAGAAGATCCCTAGAGAGACTGAGCTCCAGTTTCTCAAATTGGTAACTGGGTTAATAGCACACTCTTTATTGGATTTTTACAACCTTCCTTGTTGCAGTATTCTTAATTCCTTACTTGTGCTTCCTTGGATTCCTAACAAATAAAATACTTGCATGAAATTCTTGTCTCTGGCTTTAGGGGAACCCAAATCAATCAACTATAGATGAACTGTCTTTACTTCTAGCTAAGGTCAGCTCCTCCACGTGGGCACTAGAACCCATTCCCCTTGTCTACTCAGGCACATTGCTTCAGCAATTTTCTTATTTCCTTTATTATGCTCCCTCTTCTTAATAGCTATTCCTTTCCCTTTCTAGCTACTGTCTAATTTATTTCTTTAGAGTCACACCGAGGGAGAGATCTTTATTTAAAAGAATAATTATTATTTATCACTTAAATATTACCAAATAATTATAATTTAATTCTCTCACTGTTCTTTCTTAAATATAATCAATCAGTTGTTATCTGCCTCTCTACCTGCATACCGTAGTGCTGTTTCTATATCCCCTCCAAATAACTATTCTCCTGAAGATTACTTCTGACTTCCTTGTTGCTAAATTCAAGCTTGAGTTATTCAAACCCTGCACTTACAAATAAAAGCCTGACTTCAGGAGGAGTAACCTGCTCTGGTATCTCTGAGCTCTTAAAATGTCCTGCCCGATCAGAGTATCTTAGCATGCTTCTGGCTTTGGGCCATACTGCATCTGTTTGACCAGATAGTTCATGCTAACAAAAAGACTTTGGTGAATGCCTGTTTTTGTTCATTTCAGCTCTGGGCCACACTGTATCAGTTTGATCTTTTGGGGCTGAACACTGAGTAGCTAAAGTTAGTAATGCTGCTGTTGCCTGCCTGTGTGACTAATCCTCAGTAAAATCCCTGGATGCCACGGTTTGAGTGAACTTCCTGATTGGTAATACTTCCCATGTGTTGTCATACCTCATTGCTGGGAGAATTGTGTCCCCATGCAACTTTACTCGGAGGGGACACTTGGAGGTTTGTACTAGGTTTCCCCTGGTCTTTGCCTATATGCTTTTTTACTTTGGTGATTTGGATCTGTATCCTTTTATTGAAGTAAACTGTAATCATGATTAAAGCAACTTTTCAGAGTCCTATGAGTATTTTGAGTGAATCATTAATCCCAAAGGTAGTCTTAAGGACTCTGATACAGAACCAGAGATCTAAAACAAGAATATAAAAGGATTGGGATTTTGGAGAGTAAGGAAAAGGATGTGAGGAGTATTTGTTTGGCAAGAGCTGTTCTGTAACTTCCACTCACCTCAAGTCTCATGAGAAGTCTTGACCAGAATTCCTAGGAGAACTTACATGTATCTCCTAAAAGGTGGCCATCCCAGTGGATCAGGGTTTGACTCCCACTTGGGAAATGTGACCTGATTAGTTGTCTTTGAGGCAGGAATAATGGTAAAGTCTACAGTTGTGCAGAGAGCTTGGCGTTCACTCCCTAGGTTTTCTTAAAGTAATAGTACACGTATGCTTTTCTGTGTACAATTGGGCCATGCCAGACACACACACACATATGCACACTTGCATGCATGCAGGTGCATACACCACAGTGAGACGCAGGCAGAGAAGTATTGTGGGGTTTCTCTGAGTCTTGTCCAGGAGCGCTGCCCATAGGAACAAAGAAACCTCAGCCAAAAGAGAAAATTCTAGAGTTCTATAGACCAAATTGAAGAGCCTGCCTTAACTGTATCAAAGGAACTTCAGGTAAGAGATCTCAAACAAACAAACAAACAAAACCTATGGAATCACCACCAGACATGTAGTCAGCTTTAAATACATGCCAGGTCTAGGGAGCACAAATTCAACTTACCAAAATACTCATCAAGTAAGAATTTTTCTGCTTTTCCCTTTCCTTCTTCCGCATTCATGCCTGATGGAATGTGATCAGACACACTGATGGGTAAGATGAGAAGAGGGGTGATATATAAGGCAGAAAAAAAGAGGACCACAACCCTCTTCCCTGACCTACTGCTTGATAGAGGTTCATATAGGGTATAGGAAAAGATTTAACTTCGAACCAAGGCTGGAATTTTGGTTAATTTTAAGGCTAGATATTTTTGATAACTGCATTGTGATTGCATTATTATTAAACCATGGGATATTTTTGTTGCCTAAGATTGATTTGAAAGGTTATGGAACCATGGGAGTTTTCATCCAGGACTAGGGAAGAAATTTTTCCCACTAAACACATTTTAAAGAGTCGTTGAGAGAAACACACACACACACACACACACACACACACACACACACACCAAAAAATTGTTTTATATCCAGGAGTCTTGCTTGTTTAATGTATCTGTAACACATACTTCATACGTGTTTGTAAGAGCGTGGTTCAGGTTTTGACTTCCAAACTTTCTTCCCCTGTGGATTGATACAAGTTCTTCAACAGGAGAGTATGGTCTTTGCTTTTTCTGAGTAATATTTTCGTTTTCTTGTGGCTTTCATTTGTTGATCTTTGCTCCAACGGATACAGCAGCATCAAGATCAAAGGAATGGACTGGTATGAGAAGTTTGTACCATATCCCTCCCACCATGGAGCTGTTGTCTAATTGCCATATCTGCCCTGCATTTACACTGGGTACCCCTGGCATGACCTGACCATCAAGCTTGAAGAAGGGCTCTAGGCCCTTTCAGAGGAGAAATGGATATGAGTGAGACTTCAAAGACCTCTTCTCAAATTCCTCATTTCTTCCTAAAATCGTATGCTCTTGGGGAGTGATGAAACAACCCTGAGCAGAAGAACTGGATAATAATGGTCTCCCGTATAATAAAGGAGAGAGGATGCTGAGGGATGTATTTGACAGAGTGGTACCACACTGCATCACAATTACTGGATTTTTCAGTAGACCTTTGCAGAATTAAGTAAAATTCTGGAAAATAGAAACCGTATGTTTTAGTTTTAGTTTTAGGTTTTTTTTTTTGTTGTTGTTGTTAATGTTCTTGTTTTTAAGTGACAGGCATGAGCTTTAAGATTAGCTTATTCCTTATCCCTTGGAAGAGGTGAGCACGGCCACTGTTAGCAGAGTGATTTCCAAGAATCTGCCAAGATATTAAAAAACATTTAGAAGAAAAAGATAGGCCGAGGTAAGGAAGCTCTTACTAATCATAAACAGACGAGGTCCTTCACACACAAAAAAAGTTGACCCTGATAGTCTTTTTGGCAAGGAGAGACTTGAGGTTTTTATATTTGAATACTCACCTAAGTGGGGGTGGGTTAAAGTGGAGTTAAAGTCGTGCACTCTGTGACCTTTAGTCAAATACCAATTCTCAAACATGATTTGCCAGTGGCAGATGGGGCCTCATAAATAAAATCTGCTTTTAAGTTTAATTATATCAATAGAGCAACAAGTACTATGTTTACGTATTCAGGACTGATAGTTGATGGATTTTTCCTATATTAACCATTTAAGTAAGATAATTATTTGCCATTCTGTGACATTTAATTATAATGCTATGACTGATCTACATAGTTTGAAGGGAAAAATTGCTTTATATGTCATTTAAGATTTGTATGAACACATTTAAACTGCAGAAAAGATTGCTTGGAAAAATGCAGAGGTGGCTCCCAAGAGCTCTTGATTACCTTCTATATCAAGATCATTTTTAAAAAAATCGGCTGTATTATCACAGCATAATTTCAAGGTGACCACCTGTCAAAGAGCTTCTGGGAAAAAAGGCAAAATGTCTCTCTCTCTCTCTTATTTGTGCACTTATTTTTATAAACATTTCTAATTTTCCAGACGGTATTACAGGCTCAAATTTTAATGAGATCGCAATAGTTAGCAATGAGTAAATAACATGAATTCTCAGTTGACATAAATTTTATGCCAGGTTTGAATGATGAAGGTAAAAGCTATCGTGGAGACTGGAAACAAATTTATTAGCAGATGTTTAGTTGTGCAGGAGAGATCTACATGAATAACAAAGCTCACCTTATTTGTATTGAGAGCTCTCAATTTCTTCTTTTCCCAGGAAGTGCATCGTACTCTGGACTGACTTGAGTCATAATTAAGCTGTACCAAGAAAATATTCAAGTGACAATGATTTGCACATGATCAAATTATGGTGGGTTTAGCTGAGGGCTTCCCCAGCTGGAGTGATTTCTCTATTATACCCATATGTCTGTTAATAAATTTGATTCAAATGTAAAACAATTACAGATATTTTAGAGACTGGGCAGAACAATTAAACACAAATAAGGTTGCTTGTGACTTGGTATTCAAATGAACGAAGGAACAAAAATGATGGCCCTAAATGCTACTTGTCTAATGATACACGTTGAGAAAAAGCGGTTAGCACGTTTTGAATGTCATTGTCTCAGACATGGTATGTCGGCCCATCACACAGGGTGGCTTAATAGCGTGAAACTTAAAACATGTTAGGTACTGTGCAGGCTTCAAAGAAATACCACTGGTACCTTCCTGAATTTACTTCATAAATGTTTCAGTGAAAGTGGAGGCGAACGATCATTAGCACAGTGAAATTAAGAGTACATCGGTTGGAACAAAATACTGTACTTGTGAAAGAGCAGGTGTCTTGGTAAAGGTGCAGGTGGACAGAAGGAATTTCTAGTTACTCTTTCAATAGGAACTAGCTCTTTGAGGGAGAAAAGGCTTTACTTTCCTGGAATTTGTCAGTTTTCCCTTTTCCCCAAATCTGCTCTTTGAACTTAAGATACATTATTTGCAAGGTGCCTCTGTTTCTTCCTACACATTGCAGTTTAAATTATCTGGGAGAGTTAGCTATAGTTCTGTACCATCTTTCTAAATTCATGCATGCTCTTACGAAAAAGGGTGTTACCGAAACTGCTGACCTCTCCCGTCCTCACATCTTACAACAACCCTCTCCTGACAGCTGTATTAGCAAAATTGTAAATCTAGTGAAGAACATATTAATATGGAAAAGTCAGTACATGTCAGAAATGGTAAAGTGTAGATAACTGATAGAAAATTACAAATTGGGGACTGCTTTGAAGAAGGCAAAGACACATTGACTGGTTCAATATATTTGAACTTTGGAAAATGTGTTTAATGGCTTGAGTCACTGTGAATATTTTGGAATTTGATCAAACCGTTTATTCTTTGAGGGTGGTACTTTTGCTACTCTTTCTCCCTCACTGATTTGTTCATTCCTCAGATTTCTTTTTTACAGTAAAGGTCTTGTTTCCTCTTTGTAGAAAACGACATGGTTTCTGGAAGAAGCAGTTACTGTTTACCCAAATGCTGGAATTTGTTGAGGGGGTAAATCAACACAGGAGAGGTGGAACAGTTTGCGAATATTAAAAAAATGCATTGAGTTCTGCTTTAAAAAAAACAGCGGTATGTATAGATATATAACACAATGTCAAACTTACTTATCGGAAGAGCAGCCTGTGAACATAGCACTTAAATATTGTTTTTCAACGAATTAGTTTTGATTTTAGAAATGAAAGGCGAGGGTGAAAGGGTACTTTCCTAGGTGAAATAAAGGAAGAGTTGTGTATTCAAAAAACAAATACGGGGGCTGCTCTTATTTTGCTTACTGACCTGCAAGAAGGACAGTCTAGGGAGAACTCTGAATTTTACATGCCAATAATCTGTTCCTCATAGTAGTCTGCAGCTAGCCTCAGGACCAGACTCTGGGTTCAGGAAGGTAAGTAGAATGTTACTATTACATTGGGATCATTGCCTTTTCATGTTAATTTTCTCACTTGTTTGGGGTAACTGTTGGACACTTGATTATACAGGCAGGGCAATTATTGTTGCTTTTTTTACAGATAAACAAGTGGAGGCTATGAGGAGCGAAAGCATTTGCAAAGCTCAGTTCAGGTGAAAGACTGGCCTGAAACAAGGGATGTTCCATGCCTGGCCTAAGGCTGCCTAACACAACAAAGGCATCTGAGGCCAAATAAATGTAAAAGTTCACAAGAATTTAGATAAATCCTTAGGTGTCAGACCCATAACAGATTAGTGAAGGTCATCAGGTGTTCTTAATATACACCTCCCGCTTCTTCAGGCTAATGTCACGGAGGGCAGCCATGCGATCCTCTATAAAATGCTTTGCCATTGCTGTCAGCAATGGAGTCCCGGACTCCAGGCCCGTTGGCCTGTCCCAGTGAGCCATTTCTCAAGTTCTTATCTTTTGGATACAGAAGCATATTACTAGGGAGTGTGAAGGGGAAGTTGACTTTAATCTTAATTGCCTGCATGCATAACAGTATTTTTTTAAATGATCTCACTCTGTAAAATATAAAACCCTACCAACCCCACAGAAGTCAGAAATCTTAGAGCGGAGCAAAGGTTATTAGAAAAGAAAAGCCAAGCCTGCAGTTACTCTGCCTTCCTTCCCTCTGAATTTTCCCATCAAAATACAGATGGCGGTTCCAAGCCAACCACAGATTATGGAAGGCATGGTCAGTGCAGCAACTCTACCCTACTCAGTTTGCGTGCCAGGACAGGCCAGGTACTTCTCGAAATGTTATTTCAATTTGTTTTCTTTCTTGATGTTAGATTGCTCCTCTGAAATCTTTGTTTAAATAACCTGTCTGTGAAAATAGCTCAGTGGAGATTATGAGTGCACTGCTTGTGGCTTTGCATATTATAGATGTTTGGTTAATCAACATTTTAATTTTGCTGTGATTACGCCATGATCAAACCAGTTATTTGACCTTGTTGGGGAGTTGAAAAAACTGGGGAGGCCAAACATGGATCTAAGCACTGGAACATATAATGTTTTTGATAGCCAGTATAAGGGAAATATAACCCAGCTTCCTTAGATAGTGCCTATATTCTGATATTTATATATTGAAGTTTTCTAAATCTAAACTAGTAGCATGTTATACTTTCAGTTGCTTGTGCAATAATTTGTGATTTAATACCATAAAAGAAGCAATGAACAAAAATGCATTTACTTCCCGATCTTTTGTGTAGGTGGTATTAGGGAACATATGGTCTGGGCTGGCTTCACATGCAGATAGTTAACCTGACTGAGAACATGATAGTCCTGAACAGAAAGTTCAGAACTAAAGCCTACGTGGCAGCAGAAACTGCAGTTAATAGAACCCACGCCACTGTGGAGTTTGAAACATTTTGGACAGCATTTCAGTGGTACTAGTAATTTTTCAGGCGTATAAAAATTTCCGATACATTTTGTGCTAGCTGAGAAGGGTGATCAAGGATATATATTCCGTAACATGGCAAATTTCTACTTACACTTATATTCAGTGCACACGTGCTTTGGAGCCAGAAAATTTGGGTTTGAGCCCTGGCTAGTCCTGCCGCTTACCTGCCCTATCATTCTGGCCAAGTTAATTTAGGTCTCAGGTTCTTAGTTTCCTCATCTGCAAAGTGTAAAAATAAAAGCTGCTTTGGGGGCGCCTGGGTGACTCAGTCGGTTAAGCATCTGACTCTTGGTTTCAGCTCAGGTCATGGTATCATGGTTCCTGGGTTCAAGCCCTGCATCAGGATCCCTGCTGACAGTACTAAGCCTGCTTGGAATTCTCTCCCTTTCTCTCTGCTCCTCCCCGACTCTCATTCTCTCTCTCTCTCACTCTCGCTCTCGCGCTTTCTGTTTCTCTATCTCTCAATGTAAACGAATAAGCTTAAAAAAAATCTGTTTGATTAACTTACATATGCCCAAGTGCCTAGCAAAAATAATAATTACTAGTATTATTTTTATTGGTGTTTAATATAATCATACATGTGAAAATACAATGAAAACTTTAAAACAGTATATGCAACCACTTTCTGCTGTAATTACTCAATATGTATTAAGCAACACACAGTATTTTAGACTATATATATATATATATAATATTTTAAAACTAAGTTTTAAAGCATTAATTGAAAATATTTTTAACTTATACTGTAAGTTTATAAAAATGTATGTGTGCATATACATATTTAATATCATTTTGTATATCACTATCAAAATTATTTGTCTAGAAATACTACCAGGTGATCTAGGAAGGTACTTTCCTTTGCTGACCTGAACAGTTTTTTTGTTTTTCTATTTTATCTATTAATGGGAGATTAAAACGATCTGGATCATAGATTTGTGGGGAGAATTAAATGGAGCAAGAATACCTAGAAATAGGCCCTCAATGATTATTAGTTGAATGTAGATCGGGCAGAAGTAAATGACAGCTAAGTTCGCTTTTAAACCATTCCTTTCAGTTCCAATACCATAACAGACTTCACAAATTTTTCTATATGTAAAACATAAGATACATGTCAGGAAGAAAAAAACTGATGTGGCTAAGAGGTAGTATATATGCTTTTTATTCTGGAAGACCCTGAAATCCTTCATTTCCCACCAAACTGTGGGCAACTACGACTTTTTGGGTTTTGTAACCCTGTCCCTTCCCAGGAGTCCAACACGTGGGAGTTTTTCAGTATCTATTGTTTGATGGCTTCCTGCAAAATATAAATGAGAGTGACACTATCACAGAAGGACCAGATGATGGAATTGCCTGAGGGCATCTATCACTCTTGGGCATGTATTTTCCTAGACAGTTGCAGGGTGGAGGCTGCTACCAGTGCCTCCTTAAGAGAATAACATGCATGTGCAACAGCATGCAGTGTGTCAGAAAAGTCTGTTCCCACATCCTCCTCCCTGCCCCCGGTCACACCCCCAACTAGACTAATGACCTTTGTTTCCATGGAACATTGCTATAGTCCTGTGTTCTCAGGACATGGGAAATAGCACATATTCCTGTATGACCCCGATAGGGCATTCCTAAAAGATGTGATAATTGGTACATGCCTGGCATTTTTACCCATAGGAGGATAAAGAAAACATGTGAGGCTACTGCTCATATGGCTTTTCTAAATTAAGCTTTCTCATTGATTCAAAGATGCCAAGTCAGGACAGAGATACACTTAGATCTGTAAATGTTTTCTTTGTTTTATTTTTCCTTAAATCTGAGCAACATTTACAGGTCTCTTTCTCTTCAAAAAAAAAAAAAAAAAATACCGAACATATGTCTGTTTCATTTAGATCCTAAGCTAAAGGAGAACCATGTGCTCCAGCAATGATCTATGTTGCCTCAGGGCTTGGGAGAATTTAATCATTTATTTGGATCCACAGATAATTGCCTAGTCAATAAACTTTGATGTGGGAATGTAAATGATTGCATTTGAAGATTGCATTTGAAGTGTTTATAATTATGCCCAAATTTTAGGATTTCTGTGAATATTTTAAAATATATGCTGGAACAGAATGATTAAAAAAAACTTGCAGCTTTACTCTGCTAATTAGCTTTCCATTGGAAAAAAAATAGTGAATCCTAGATTACTTGAAACAGATTTTGCTTCTTCTCTAGTAAAGGGATTCTCTTCAGACTAGAAATGGTGATTTAGATGGAACTGAAGCTCAGGAAACATACACAATGGACAATTTATGACCTAAGATACTAAAAATAATTGACAACATAACTACAGCCTATTATGTTAAGGATGTCTTCTGGGGATGGTGATTAACGGAATAAAATTATTCTAGATGGAGGCCTCCAGTGAACAGGGTACAGGTCCATGATTACCTTTGTATCTATATTTGTTCAGTCAATATACGGCATATTCATCAAATTTGTGAATAATTGTAACAATAACTACCACAATAACTGCCACTAGGCATTGAACACATTTTTCCTAGGTTCTCTTATTTTATTTTCATAACCAAATGAGGAGCTAACTATTACATCTTCACCTGGCAGAGGCGTTATTTGAGAGGTGAATTAGTTTGTCTATCATCATTCATCTTAAAAATGGTAGGGTCAGTACTTAAACCCATGTCTGTCTGATTTACAGCCTATAGTATTTACACTACTTTACAGTACCTCTCCGATAACTTACTCAGGATTTTTTAAAAAGTAATAATAATAAATAATAGCTTGGAGTATGTGACAAACAATAAAGAGAGTGAATCAAATTAAAATAAATATGAAGCCTACATTTAGATCCAAAAATTAAATTGCAAAATTTAGAATACACAGAGATTTGAGTTAGTAAAATTTCATGTGAAATTGTGATATAGTTTCCTAAACTTTGACTATGAAATGACCCTGGGGTATTTTGGGCAGACAGGATAATTTTTCTTTTTTTTTTTATTAATTTTTTTTTTTACATTTATTTATTTTTGAGAGACGGAGTGAGACAAAGTGAGAAAGAGGGAGAGGCAGAGAGAGAGGGAGACACAGGATCGGAAGCAGGCCTCAGGCTCTGAGTTGTCAGCACAGAGCCGGACGTGGGGCTCGAACCCACAGACGGTGAGATCATGACCTGAGTCGAAGTTGGACGCTCAACCGACGGAGCCACCCAGGCGCCCCAGGATAATTTTTCAGTGTAGAGAACAGTCTGTTTGGGAAGAGATTTAGTACCCATAGTCCCCACCCACTAATGCCTTTCGTCCATCCAGGCAATGAGAAAAAGCCTTTAACTATAAACGCGCTTTCCACCAGCACTGCCTGGAATGAGAACCATTGCATTAGTAGACATGTATGGGTGAGAAAAGAGGAGTTAATCAGTAAAATACTTTAATCTGGTCAGAAATTACCGAGGCTATATTTATCACAATTTAAGAAGAGTCTTTAGTGGTGCCTGGGTGGCTCCGTTAGTTAAGTGTCTGACTCTTGATTTTGGCTCAGGTCATGATCTCATGGCTCATGAGATCCAGCCTGGCTATCTGCGTTGATGGCAGTGCAGAGCCTGCTTTGGATTCTCTCTCTCCCTCTCCCTCTGCCCCTAGCCTGCTCATGTGTGCTTTCTCTCTCTCTGTCTCTCTCTTTCTGTGTCTCAAAATAATAAATAAAGTTTAAAAAAGGAATCTTTACTCTTAAAAAAATATCCAGAGGATAATGAATTCAAAATTGTTGGATTTTGTGAAACACCCCAGTGTATAATACATTTCCCTCTTTGCTGAACTTGTTTCCATTGGATTTGTCACCTGCAACCCAACCATGCTAACTAACATGCCGGCGCAATATTTCTAAGACTTGAAACCATAAGGTATAGTATTTCACACAAAAAGTGCCAAAAGAATTAGGATTATTTAGTCTGAAAACAAGAAGTTGAAAGAGGACTTTGTGTCTTCCAAAATTCAATGAACCATATGACTGAGGAATTAAACTTGTGTTAATGGGCTCAGACGGCAGAATTGAGAACAGTGGTTAGATGACGGCATAATTAGGAATAGCCAAAATCGCAAAGGCAGTCTTGCAAAGTGGGCCCTCCTTTATCAATTCTATACATTCAAGAGGAGGCTACCTCCTGAGATCTTGACTATGAGTGAATGGGAGGTTAGACTACTGAGGTCTCATTCAATGATTTTAGACCCTCTGACTCTGTTTCTTTGGGGCATAAGGTCATTGCAGATGCACTTACTTTTAACTTGTTTGATAAAATGCCCTCCTTTTCCTTCTACATCCCCTGAATACATATCAAGTAATGCTTTCTCTTGAAGACCTATTTTTAGATGCACAAAAACTGCATAGATTTAGACAGAGATCAAAATATTCAAGCAGCCCATCAGGGTCCCCAGAGCGTTCTGCACCTGAAAAGAAGAAAAGAAAAATCCAAACACTTTATTAGCAACTGTACACTCTCCTTAGAACACATAGGCTTAGCCTGCTGTGTTCCCAACACTTAGTCTTCCCTCCTCCGGGGAGGCACTCAAAGCCAAGCTCATCAGGGCTGAAAAACATTCCGCCAAGGAACAAAGCATTCGTGCTTAATGAACTGGTCCAGCAGGACTAGCTTGCTAATGGGAAACTGGTCCCCTCTGACACTCAGGTGAACAATTTCCCCTGATTTCTCAGCCTCCTACCTTTTCTTTTTTAACAGAAGAAGGAAAACCTCTTTGATTACTATTAAGTTCTTATGAGGCTGTGAAAATCTCCTACCAGAATCACCATAATTCTGTGACACACAGAATTGGCCCAATGTTCTGCAATCAGCAAGGATTACACAAGGTACAACCACTTTTTCCCCATCTCCCTTTGCTCAGGGTACATTTATTCCCTTAAAACTATGTATTCCTGAGAGAGGAAATAGAAGAAGACATCATGAGAGTTTTGGCTTAGTGAATTTTTAGTTTTTCACTTTTAGAGTAAGTCCCTGAGTGAAAGAACTTGGATCTTAGGACTGACTGGGAATAATTATCTATAGAAACAGACCAGCCCTGCTTGCCTCTCCGGTAAGTGAGAGGATCATCCTTTTGTTCTGCTATGTAATTACTCTCACCCTGCTCTTTTATTTCTATCTCTCCTTCTGGCTCTGACTAACTTTGCTAATGGAAGTCCCAGAGGCTCTGCCATGGGTCTTCTGCTCTTCCCCGTATTGCACAGTCCCTTAAGTTACTTTACCCTTTTATATTATTTCTATTGTAATGTTACCATTCTACTGTACGTCTCCATTCTGTATCACCAATTGCTGATCTTTATAATACTCTGTATTTCTTACCTTTCTTCTTTTTTAAGTAGGCTCCATGCCCAGTGTGGTGTCCAATGTGAAGCTTGAACTCATGACCCTGCGATCAAAACCTGAGCTGAGATCAAGAGTCTGATGCTTAACCCACTGAGCCACCCAGGCGCCCTCAGGGAATTTTCTACATCTCTTAACCCTAGGAGCCACGTACAAAGCCGTCTTTCCTTCAGCTGGCCTCTTGCATGTGGAAAAGTGGTGCAAAGCCTAACGAGAGTTTTGCTTGTAAACAAACTCTCTGCATTTGGTAGCAGTTACATCAGTCAAGCTGGCTACTCCAATTCTGTCTGCCGGGAGGATTTTCTTTTCTCCCTGTTTTTAAAGGTCAATCCTGAGAAGATTTTTGTTAGGATTTTATGTGCTTTTTATGTGATATAGTCACTGATACTGGAAATGATAGTGTGTGAACATTGCCTTGTTTTCTAATCAATCACTACTCTATGCAGTGAGCATGAGGTTTATCCCCAAGTCATACTTGACTGACCCTAAGTTTCATAGTGGGGTCTTGGTTAGCAAGTGGAATCATTGTGTTCAAGCCCACAGTCAAGATTGCACAACATCTGAATGACTTCCCGTTCTTAGAAGGCCTATGAATTCTCCGTATCAAATTTGACCTTTGATTGATGGTTCCTGCTTCAGAGCATAGATAGAAAAACATAGGCTGGTAGAAACAGAGTGTGAGATGCTTTTTCCTAATCTACCTTTGAGTAGTGCCCTTGCTTGTAACTTTGTCACTTTGGGGGTACATTTTAGGTAATTTGCCTGCATTGTTTTCGAATTATTGCTCTGGCTTTAGGGTATAATAGAATTGGAGACTGCTCAGTTTCGACAAGGATTTTTATTAGTTAAATACCATTTAAACTTTATCAGTGCTTAGATCTTTGACTGTAGCAGAATAGCTTTTTTCTTAGAAATATATGCAGTTCTCCTGTTATTCCATTTCAGTTTTTGTAAGGACTGGCTTTGATACAGTTTTTGTAGAAAATGCAAATACACTCTACTGTTCTGTCATTTTTCTACTAAATTTTCTAGAACACATACTTTATTTCCAATGAAACTGAAGAGGATAGTTTAAATAGTAAGTTCACGCTATAAGAGTGACAAGGCTCAGTTCTGGATGCTTCGTATCTCATCTTACTTCAGCCAGTTTCATATTTTAGGTCTTGTCAATTGCAATTCCTACTTCTGAACATAATTTCTCCATTAATTAGTTTGAAGCAGCAGGAATACCATTCAAAATATTTTCAGTACTTTGTAAGCAAAAGGGGAAATCTATTTTAAGGATACAATGTTGTTTCACAGAATCCAGGGGCCTTCCTGTATGTATGATTGCTGTTGGTTTTCAGTAACAAATAGAACGAATTCTCTCAGGGGAAAAAAAAAATCTACCTTTCTCTCTCAGGTGCTCATAGTAAAAGTTACAAAAGAGCAGTCAGGCAATCCCTAGAAGAAGAGGTGAACTTTTGAGTTTTCCTCATAATCTTCCCTCTGTTACCTCCTCTCAGTCATGCCAAGGTTTTGTGAGAAAGAAAGACTCAAATGGTCATAGGAGATTTGGAAAGTTGTTATAATTTTGGAAGTTATACAAGTTTTGAAAAAGCAAAATTTTATACTCAGGTTGGGATGGGGCACTGCTTGATTCCTAGGCATTAATTGTATTATGAGGCAAACAAAATTCAAAGATTCTTCCCGTCAAACGTGTGTCTTAATTTGTAATTTCAAAGAGCCTTATAAACTATAATTATTGATGCTGGGGAATGAGGCACAATTAGTCTCACGTGTTTTTTGGTAAATAAGTCTAGAACCCAAGTCTTTACGTTCGTATGTTTATTTCAGTCAAGACGGTCTTAGCCCCTTTTATCTGAGATTATTCACAGAGACCAGTCATTGGAACCTAAGGTAAAATGCCATAGTTTTCATTATTAAAGATTGGCTGCCCTTATATTATTGTATCACTACATTAGCCATTGTTTCTGGGAAGCATTCCCTTTTTGTTCTCTTAATGTGGACACGCTATCAATATTGGTCTGCTATTACTGCAATAATTCTGCATAGTTTAAAAAAAAAACAAATTCCGTGATTTATAGCAGTAGGCATTCATATTTCTTAGTCTTAGACTGAGGGTCACCATATGTAGCCCCGCTTTGAGATGTTTGTCTTCTTGCATCCATGCTGAGTTGGTCAGGTCTGCTCCATATACTTTTTTATTCTTCATGGACCAGCAGCTACTGGAAATCTATTCTCAGCATGGTGAATTCCTAAAGTGAATGAAGGTATCTAGGATAATGCAAAGGGATGTAGAAGCCTGACATAAACAGTGGTGTGTGAATATACGTAGAAAATTAAATTATGTTTGCTTTTAGAAAGTCATCTTAGCAAATGATTTTAATGATGTCTAATTATTGAATCAGTGTTCTGTCTCTACCCACTTGATGTTCCAAAAGTCATTTTCCTATTTTCTGGGGAAATCATGGTTCTGAGACAACCTTTCTTGTAAATTAAGGAGTAAAAATAGAAAAAAATAATAATAAAGATCAGCCCTAGTCTACATGTGTATCCTAACTTGCTTCACTTCTCTTCTTGTCAATGACTCTGTTAGAATCAGAGCACACCAATCCCTAAAATAAGACTTTTGCATTAAAAATGTTGGTCATTGCTAAATAGTACTAAAGTATTGTGAAACTATCAGTAAATAGAGGAATTAATAGTTATCTTAAAAAGCCCAAGGGAGAGCTAATTATTTCAACTTCAAAACCACATGAATAAATCTCTCTTGTGTGTTTGAGTACTTATGTGCATAGTATTGCCTTGCATATTACAGGAATATAATGGAAGTAAAGAACATATGGAAGCCATTTTTAAAAAATAAATACATGACAATGATCAGGAACACTGCAATTTAATTCTGAATGAATCCTTTTTTTATTTTTTAATTTGGGAGTAAGTTAGAATCGGGAATTATTATTCTGGAAAATCACTTAAATGTAATTCAAATTATCTTATTTTCCTAAAAATGGAGCTTCATCAAGAGAGCCTAGTGAAAAGCCTGAGTGTAGGTTACAAATAGGTATGCATTTCATCCTTTGCGAGCCAAATCAAAGGAAATCAAAAATCAAAGACAGTTTTGGGAGCAATAGCTAAAGTATATTTAGATTTAGGACATGTTTTACTACTTTTATTGAAATTCATTTGTTGAGATAAAATAATGAATGCTAGGGTATACAGTAAGACAAGTGTTATTGAATGAAGCTTGGCAAAAATCATGTCAGGGCAAACAAGGGGATTTAGAGGTAGTATATGCTTCTGGGCATTTCAGTCTAGTACAATTGCATTGAATTTTGGGGGTAGCTATCGCATGCCAGACACTATGTTAAAGTGTGGGAGGTCAAGAAAAAAAATGGTACTTTTGTTCTGAGACCTTAAGAAACTTACAGTAGAGCAATCAGTGGACAAGGCAAGTGATTTTTATTTGACTGGATTAATCTGTTTCCTCACTATTTTAGTTAGGGACAAACAAAGCTACCAAATAGACATTATAGAGATGCTTTCTAGAGTAAATGTCATAGCAATGGGAAGGAGGGATCTTTGGGGGAAAGAAGGTTCACAGATGATAGCTCTTAACGGAGAGAGTTTTAAGTTTCACTGTTCTGCTTATTCCAT
Organism: Panthera uncia; assembly: GCF_023721935.1. Classification (NCBI taxonomy): domain Eukaryota; kingdom Metazoa; phylum Chordata; class Mammalia; order Carnivora; family Felidae; genus Panthera; species Panthera uncia. The sequence goes on from NW_026057580.1 coordinate 51,784,873, forward strand.
GAGAATAGAGGCAGTGTGTATTTGCAGAGCTAGGACAATGAAGTGGAAAATAGAATATGTATAAAATATTGAACTACCCCAATTTCTTACTTTTTAAGCTGAATTGCATTGGCTTGATTTCTTTTATAATCTCTAAAGCTCAAAATGGAAGGAAATGGATATCGTAAAATCAAGTAATTGTTATATAATGAAGTCAATTCTCTAGAAGGAGGGTAATCATAGGCCCCAATAATAAAATTCAGAAAATTTATTGAAATTGATTTTATAAAAAACAGCTTTATTTTACAGTTTGGGGCCCAAACAAACTTCCAACTCATACCTTTTACTATAAATTCAGCGTGACTTCCTGCACCTTTTATTTCTGTAGGTAGTGCAGCCAAGTGAGAATGAATGTTCAGAGTGAGGACTCCAGAATTCTGCCAGCTTTTCAAACATCAAAGAAGTTTCAATCATGTTGGACGTGTACTCCTTGCAAAGACAGAAAATAGGACTATGACATTTTAGAAAGGTTATGGGCTGATGGTTGTGGTTTGCTTTAAGTTAAAGAGACGATAGTACTAATCTTGTGTATCAGTGATTGGAGTCTAGACTTGATTTAAATTTCATGTAAATTGAATTTCTTTGGGGGTTATGTATCCATGTGTGTAAAAACTTACTTCTAAATGGAGAGTTGCATGAGGCTTTAGGATTGAGACCTTTTCTGGATGTTTATGATCTTTAAAACTTATTGAATATTCAGATTTAAATTCCTCTTTGGGTCAGTTTACAAGCAGCCCTGAAAGTCTGTGCTAAAAATATGAGGAATCACTCACTGTCCTTTAGCCTTGAGATTTAACAGCTCTTCTTCCAGGTCAGAAACCCTTAACTTCCTCATCACATTATGCCCAAATATCACCTTCCTGGATAGACCTTTCCTTACCATCCCAAGTAAAATATCATCCCCCTTACCTTTAAATCCCTGTTCCCCTTATCCTGATTTATTTTTCTACTTATTGCTGTCACACTATATGTTCATTTGTTTAGTTCTTCGTCCTTCCCCCAACCCTCACTTCCCCCCCCCCACCACCACCACCAGAATGAAACTCCATAGGAGCAGAGATTTTTCTGTTGTATTCATTTCTATATCCTCAGCACCTAGAACAATGCCCAGCACATTCAAGTGTTCAATAAATATTGTTTTCAGAGAATGGATAAACTTGGAGTGTAAGGCTAATTAACTGTTCAGACATCATCTCAAATCATTTTTTATTACGAACGTGGTAGCTCTCATCAGGGGTTCAGGAGGTAATTTAAGGTTTACAATTCTACCTGACTATACGCAATGAAGGAAAATATATGTTTGGGTGGTGCCCAAGAATTCTAGGAAGTCATGAATACCTTGGCATATATCTCCAGAATAACAGTTGACTTTAGTGACAATTTTTTTTATCTTTACATGCATCAGTATAGTGATACGCAAACACATATGTGCATTTGCCATATAAATATTACATTAAAATTTTACATGTTGGATATTTTATTAACTAAATTTATAGTCATTTCTTTTTTAAAACCTACCCAGTATTTATTTCTGTTACCCTTTCATTCTTGCACAAATTGAACTTTTTACACTGTGTGTTAAATTGATCTAATATGAAATCCAGTTTAATTATTAAATTTGGTTCAATATTTAATTTGGTTTAATAAAAGTGATCCTGCATATAATGTATGCATTTAATTGATATATTTAGGACAGGATAATTTTGAATAGGTTAAATATTTAATGTAGAGTAATTTTTTAAATTATTCAAGATTAAAAATAGAATAGATCTATGTTATCAAAGTAGTGAGCAGATAAATGTCACAATTTAATAAATTTCTGTTCACATTTGTGAAATACTGCCATTGCTTAATTTCTGATCATCAATTTGTCTCTGTCTGTGATCTGACTAGGAATTCTATTTTATTAAAAAATGAAAGAAGCTGAAGATCTTCAATATCACAAAATCTTCCATCTCTTTGAGATACCTAATAGCAGTATCATTTTTACCAATTTTTAAATTTTTTCTTACTCATTCAGATCTTTATTAATATATTATGACCATTATTATGTCTTTTTAAAATATAAGGTGTTTAAAATGACTTCGCACTTCCTTCTCCTTCCTCATTCCTAAATTACACTTCTTCAACATTGCTTGCTGTCAGTTTCATAGACACAACTCAAACTCCATTCTCAAACTTCCTATTTGTCTGTTGTCTTTTCAAGTCCACAGGTAGTTGCTGATTGTCTCAGTGTCATCTTTGATTTCTTTCTCTCCCCCCCCACCCCACTCACTGTTACCCCCTGCTTGCCTTTATCTTTTCCATTCCCCTTGGATAGCTCAGGCTTCATCATCATTCCTCCCTATATGATTACAGTTTTTCCTAAATGGTCTTCATGGTCAGTTCCCTCTCTTATTGCTATGCATTCACTGTCCTGCACCCAGCTGACAGTGGGGTCCTGCCCGTCGTCATTGCTCAAATGGTGAATTTCATGAGTGGACACTACAGTCAAAGCCTTCCAAAACAGAGCCCTTAACTACTTGTAGATTTTCAAGGCATAGGAGGTAGTTTAAATTTTCCTTTATAATTACAATGGCCTGTAAGAATGTGGATGGCCTCTAGAAGCTTCCAGCTGATATCCAGCAAGAAGCTGGAACCCTTAGTCCTACAGCCACAAAAGCACAAATTTATTCAACAACCGGAGTAAATGTGGGAGCAAATTCCTTTCCACTCTGGTCTCCAGGTGGGAATGCAGCCCAAATGACATCTTCATTTCAATCTTGTAAGACCCTGAACAGAAGACCCTGTTGTGCCGTACTCAGAATCCTGCCCCACTGATTCTGTGGGGGAATCAGTGGGGGAGACACTGAGATGGTGTATATTGTTTTCATCTGCTCAGTTTGTGGTGCTTTGTTATGCAGCAATGTAAAACAAATACATAAACTAAATAATTTAGGTCAGGAAAAATCCCCCAACACTCATATCACTATATTCCTCCTATATCCCCTATACTACCTCCCTGATACATTGGACCATAAATTCAACCTAGAAAAGGCTACTTGTTGCAACATTAGACCATTTGTGCTTCTCTGGGTTTGTTCACATCTCTCTGTTTTCATGATAGGTTTTTTTTTTTCCATGATGGATTTTCTTGTAGAGTTTCCAAAAGTGGGGACACATTCTAGTTATTATAAGTAGACATGGTAGGTAGATAGTTATGTGCATAGACATAGCATTGAAGCAAATTGTAGCACAACTTGCAAAACCTTTCCCTTCTCAATTACCTTGGCATCCATCTTAGTCCTTTTGGGATGCCATACCAAAGTACTATAGACTGGGGGGCTTAAATAACAGAAATGTGTTTTTCATAGTTCTGGAGATTCCAAGTTCAAGATCAACGTGCCATGGTTTTGTTTGTTTGTTTGTTTGTTTCATGGAAGTCCTACTAAGTTTTATTTTTAAGTATATTATTTAAAATTTAATAAAATTTGAGTCACATGAAAGAAAATATGAAATAACTACCAGCATAGTTACTAGCGTATGTCTAAGATATGATCTGCTTGACTGCACATTGGAAATTACACCATTTGCATTAAATCCCTCCTTCCCACTTGTTCCTTAAAATCCAGCTCCTATATGCCCTGCTCTGGTACCCTTCTATACCCTACCTTAGTTAATTAACACCCTTTATGGTTTCATAGAAGACAGCTCAAAATATTATTAGAGCATGTACCAATTCATTAGAAATTTGTTTCTCTTGATTTATGATAAATTCTTTGTAGACAGCAAGAGCATGCCTCACCATGCCTTTAGCATGGTGCTTTGAACATGGAAGAAATGTGTGAATCATTTTATTTATTTATTTATTTTATAACTTGTTTTATTTTTTATTTTTTTAAATTTACATCCAAATTAGTTAGCATATAGTGAAATAATGATTTCAGGAGTAGATTCCTTAGTGACCCTTACCCATTTAGCCCATCCCCCCTCCCACAACCCTTCAAGCAACCCTCAGTTTGTTCTCCATATTTATGAGTCTCTTCTGTTTTGTCCCCCTCCCTGTTTTTATATTATTTTTGTTTCCCTTCCCTTATGTTCATCTGTTTTGTCTCTTAAAGTCCTATATGAGTGAAGTCATATGATTTTTTATCTTCCTCTGACTAATTTCACTTAGCATAATACCCTCCAGTTCCATCCACGTAGTTGCAAATGGCAAGATTTCATTATTTTTGATTGCCGAGTAATACTCCACTGTATATATTATACCACATCTTCTTTATCCATTCATCCATTGATGGACATTTGGACTCTTTCCATACTTTGCCTATTGTTGATAGTGCTGCTATAAACATGGGGATGCATGTGTCCCTTCAAAACAGCACACCTGTATCCCTTGGATAAATGCCTAGTAGTGCATTGCTGGGTCATAGGGTAGTTCTATTTTTAGTTTTTTGAGGAGCCTGTTTTCCAGAGTGGCTACACCAGCTTGCATTCCCACGAACAATGCAAGAGATCCTCTTTCTCCAAACCCTCACCAACATCTGTTGTTGCCTGAGTTGTTAATGTTAGCTATTCTGAGAGGTGTGAGGTCGTATCTCATTGTGGTTTTGATTTGTATTTCCCTGTTGATAAGTGATGTTGAGCATGTGTTCATGTGTTGGTTGGCCATCTGGATGTCTTCTTTGGAGAAGTGTCTATTCATGTCTTTTGCCCATTTCTTCATTGGATTATTTGTTTTTTGGGTGTTGAGTTTGGTAAGTTCTTTATAGATTTTGAATGCTAACCCTTTATCTGATATGTCATTTGCAAATATCTTCTCCCATTCTGTCGGTTGCCTTTTAGTTTTGCTGATTGTTTCCTTTGCTGTGCAGAAGCTTTTTATTTTGATGAGGTCCCAGTAGTTCATTTTTGCTTTTGTTTCCCTGGCCTCTGGAGACATGTTGAGTAAGAAGTTGCTGGGGGCAAGATCAAAGAGGTTTTTGCCTGCCTTCTCCTCGAGGATTTTTATGGCTTCCTGTCTCACATTTAGATCTTTCATCCATTTTGCATTTATGAATTTATTTATTTTTTCTAATATTTATTTATTTTTGACAGAGAGAGAGAGAGAGAGAGAGAGAGACAGAGCATGAGCGGGGGAGGGGCAGAGAGAGAAGGAGACACAGAATCCAAAGCAGGCTCCAGGCTCCGAGCTGTCAGCACAGAGCCCTACATGGGGCTCAAACTCATGCAGTGTGAGATTATGACCTAAGCCAAAGTCAGACGCTCAACAGAATGAGCCACACAGGAGCCCCATTTTGAATTTATTTTTGTGTAGGGTGTAAGAAAGTGGTCCAGGTTCATTCTTCTGCATGTCGCTGTCCGGTTTCCCCAGCACCACTTGCTGAAGAGACTGTCTTTATTCCTTTGGAAAATCTTTCCTGCTTTGTCAAAGATTAGTTGGCCATACATTTGCGGGTCCATTTCTGGGTTCTCTATTCTGTTCCATTGATCTGAGTGTCTGTTCTTGTGCCAGTACTATACTGTCTTGATGATTACAGCTTTGTGGTATAGCTTGAAGTCTGGGATTGTGATGCCTCCTGCTTTGGTTTTCTTTTACAAGATTTCTTTGGCTATTCAGGGTCTTTTCTGGTTCCATACAAATTTTAGGATTATTTGTTCTAGCTCTGTGAAGAATGCTGGTGTTATTTTGATAGGGGTTGCCTTGAATATGTAGATTGCTTTGGGTAGTATTGACATTTTAATAATATTTGTTCTTCCTATCCAGGAGTATGGAATCTTTTTCCATTTTTTTGTGTGTCTTCTTCAATTTCTTTCATAAGCTTTCTCCAGTTTTTATTGTATAGTTTTTTTTCATCTCTTTGGTTAGATTTATTCCTATCTAGGAATAAATATATAAAAATACATAAAAATATAAAAATATAAATATATAAATATATATAAAATATCTATTTTATGGTTTTTGGTGCAGCTGTAAATGGGATTGATTCCTTGATTTCTCTTTGTGTTGCTTCATTGTTGGTGTATAGGAATGGAACCAATTTCTGTGTGTTGATTTTATATCCTGCAACTTTGCTAAATTCATGAATGAATTCTAGCAGGTTTTTTTGGTGTATTCTTTTGGGTTTTCCATGTAGAATGTCATGTCATCTGTGAAGAGTCAAAGTTTGACCTCCTCCTGGCCGATTTGGAAGCCTTTTATTTCTTTGTGTTGTCCGATTCCATAGGCTAAGATTTCCAATACTGTGTTGAATAACAGTGATGAGAGTGGACATCCCTGTCTTGTTCCTGACCTTAGGGGGGAAAGCTCTCAGTTTTTCCCCATTGAGGATGATATTAGCGTTGGGTCATTCATATGTGGTTTTTATGATCTCGAGTTATGCTCCTTCTATCTCTACATTCTTCAGGGTTTTTATCAAGAAAGGATGCTGTGTTTTGTCAAATGCTTCCTCTGCATCTACTGAGAGGACCATATGGTTCTTGTCCTTTCTTTTATTGATGTGATGAATCAGTTAATTATTTTGCAGATACTGAATCAGCCCTGCATCCCAGGTTTAAATCCCACTTGGTCGTGGTGAATAATTCTTTTAATGTATTGTTGGATCCAGTTGACTAGTATCTTGTTGAGGATTTTTGCATCCATCTTCATCAGGGAAATTGGTTCTCCTTTTTAGTGGGGTCTCTGTCTGGTTTTGGAATCAAGGTAATGCTGGCTTCATAGAAAGAGTTTGGAAGTTTTTCTTCTGTTTCTATTTTTTGGAACAGCTTCAAGAGAATAGGTGTTAACTCTTCCTTAAATGTTTGGTAGAATTCCCCTAGAAAGCCATCTGGTCCTGGACTCTTGTTTTTTGGGATATTTTTGATTGCTAATTTGATTTCCTTACTGGTTATGTGTCTGTTCAAATTTTCAATTTCTTCCTGTTTCAGTTTTGGTAGTGTATATGTTTCTAGGAATTTGTCCATTTCTTCCAGATTGTCCATTTTATTGGCATATAATTGCTCAGAATATTCCCTTATTACTGTTTTTATTTCTGCTGTATTGGTTGTGATCTCTCCTGTTTCATTCTTGATATTATTTATTTGGGTCCTTTCCTTTTTCTTTTTGATCAAACTAGCTAGTGGTTTGTGAATTTTGTTAATTCTTTCAAAGAACCAGCTTCTGTTTTCATTAATCTGTTCTACTGTTTTTTTGTTGTTGTTGTTTTGATAGCATTGATTTCTGCTCTAGTCTTTATTATTTTCTGTCTTCTGCTGGTTTTGGGTTTTATTTGCTGTTCTTTTTCCAGCTCCTTAAGGCGTAAGGTTAGGTTGTGTATCTGAGATCTTTCTTCCTTCTTTAGGAAGGCCTGGATTGCTATATACTTTCCTCTTATGACCACCTTTGCTGCATCCCAGAGGTTGAGGGTTGTGGTGTTATCACTTTCATTGACTTCCATATACTTTTTAATTTCCTCTTTAACTTCTTGATTAGCCCATTCATTCTTTGGTAGGATGTTATTCAGTCTCCAAGTATTTGTTACCTTTCCAAATTTTTTCTTGTGGTTGATTTCGAGTTTCATAGTGTTGTGGTCTGAACAAATGGATGGTATGATCTCGATCTTTTTGTACTTAGGGTTGATTTGTGTCCCAGTATATGGTCTATTCTGGAGAACGTTCCATGTGCACTGGAGAAGAATGTATATTCTGCTGCTTTAGGATGAAATGTTCTGAATATATCTGTTAAGTCTATCTGGTCCAGTGTGTCATTCAAAGCCATTGTTTCTTGTTGATTTTTTGATTAGCTGATCTGTCTATTGCTGTGAGTGGGGTGTTGAAGACTCCTAGTATTATGGTATTACTATTGATGAGTTTCTTTATGTTTGTGATAATTGATTTCTATATTTCGGTTGCTCCCCATTTAGCACATAAATGCTTACAATTGTTAGGTCTTCTTGGTGGATAGACCCCTTGATTATGATATAATGCCCTTCTGCATCTCTTGATACAGTCTGTATTTTAAAGTCTGGATTGTCTGATATAAGTATGGCTACTCTGGCTTTCTTTTGTTGACCATTATCATGATAGATGGTTCTCCATGCCCTTGTTTTCAATCTGAAGGTGTCTTTAGGTTTAAATTGGGTCTCTTGTAAACAGCATATAGATGGATCTTGTTTTCTTATCCATTCTGTTACCGTATGTCTTTTGATTGGAGCATTGAGTCCATTGATGTTTAGAGTAAGTACTAAAAGATATGAATTTATTGCCATTATGATGCTTGTAGACTTGGAGTTTCTGGTGGTGTTCTCTGATCCTTTCTAATCTTTGTTGCTTTTGGTATTTATATATATTTATATAAATATATAATATATAATATTGCATATTATATATTATATATTTATATTATATATATGTATTTTCATCTTTTCTCCCCTCAGAGAGTCCCCCTTAAAATTTCTTACAGGGCTGGTTTAGTGGTCACCAACTCCTTTAATTTTTTTTTGTCTGGGAAACTTTATCTCTCCTTCTGTTTTGAATGACAGACTTGCTAGATAAAGAATTCTTGGCTGCATATTTTTCTGATTCAGCACATTGAATATATCCTGCCACTCCTTTCTGGCCTGCCAAGTTTCTGGGGACAGGTCTGCTGCAAACCTGATCTGTTTTCCCTTGTAGGTTAGGGACTTATTTTCCCTTGCTGCTTTCATGATTCTCTCCTTGCCTGAATGTTTTGATTTAGACTATGATATGCCTTGTTGATGGATGATTTTTGTTGAATCTAATGGGGTTCCTTTGTGCTTCCTGGATTTTGATGTCTGTGTCTTTCCCCAGGTTAGGAACGTTTTCTGCTATGATTTGCTCACATAATCCTTCTACCTCTATTTCTCTCTCTTCCTCTTCTGGGACCCCTATGATTTTGATTGTTCCTTTTTAATGAGTCACTGATTTCTCTAATTCTTAAATCGTGTTCTTTTGCCTTAATCTCCCTCTTTTTTTCTGCTTTGTTATTCTCTATAATTTTGTTCTCTATATCGCTGATTCTCTGTTCTGCCTCATCCATCCTTGCCACCGCTGCATCCATCTGTGATTGCAGCTCAGTTAGACCATTATTAATTTCACTCTATTTTTTATTCCTTTTATCTCTGCAGAAAGGGATTCGAATCTCTTTTCAACTCCAGCTAGTATTTTTATTATTGTTGTTTTAAATTCTTGTTCAGACATCTTGCTTGTATCTGTGTTGGTTAAATCCCTGGCTATCATTTCTTTGTGCTCTTTCTTTTGGGGTAAATTCCTTTGTTTCATAATTTTGAAGGGAGAAAAAGAATTAATGAGGTAGAAAAAATAAAATTAAATTAAAAAATATTAAAATTAGAAAATTAAAAACACACACACTGGCATGCCTGGGTGGCTCAGTTGGTTGAGCATCTGACTTCGGCTCAGGTCATGATCTCATAGTTTGGGGGTTTGAGTGCTGCATCAGGCTCTGTGCTGACAGCTTGCTCAGAGCCTACAGCCTGCTTCAGATTCTGTGTCTGCTTCTCTCCCTCTCCCCCTCCCTGGTTCATGCTCGGTCTCTCAAAAATAAATAAATGTTAAGAAAAAATTAAACACACACACACACACACACACACACACAATATCTAATAAATGATGCTAGATCCTAAGTGTGTTTTGGTCTGGGTGTTGAAAGTGGTTTGACAGATTAGAGAAAAAAAAAAGGGTGGGGGAAGAAAAAAAAAGAAAATCATTTGAGAATTTGAAAAAATGAATACACTGAAGTAGACTAAAATGAGATGATGAGAGTAAAATAGAATTTGAGAAAATATACACAAAAGTAAAGAATAGTAGAAAAAATTAAAGAAAAACATTTTTAATAAAAATTAAAAATAAAAATGAATTTTTTCTCTTTCTGCATTCAAGAAAAAGAAAAGAAGTGAAAAAGAGGGAAAAAAAATAAGGAAAATTGAATAGATGGACCTAACAGATTAAAATATGACTGAAATTACTTTGTTTTCCCCTAGAAGTCAGACTATGAAGGACTTTATAGTCCATAAACCAAGCAGGTGGTGAGACTTGTGTTCTTGAAGAGTGAGGTTGGCCCAGTTGGGCGGGTCTCAGTAAAGTCTCCATTCTCCACTAGATGGCGCTGCTAGCCTACTGGGGTGGATTTGCTGTGGTGCTCGTAGGTGCATATGCACATGCGCGGGAGCGGTGAAAATGGCGTCACCCAGCTACCCAGTCTCTAGTATCGGAACTGTGTTCTCCCCAATCAGCAATCCTGCAACCGTCCTCTGTCTTTCGCTTTCGTCCACTCCCTGCTTCTTCACTGTCCGTGACCAAGCCTCAGGCAGTACCTCTCTCCTGAGTTTTGTCTCAGATGCGGCTGTTTTCCCTGGCCCCTTACTTCTGAAGGACTGTGGCTTTGACCTGTTCTGCCCCTCTGTGGGAGGGTCTCACCAAGCAATGGCCAAATGAGCAATGGACAAATGTTGGCTGCACCCAGGAACGCTTGCTGGACCCTGCTGCTGCAGGTGCCCGGAGACTGCGGCCAGGTTCCAGCCCGCCCCAGAGAAAGTTCGTGAGATAGTGTAGCAGCAACGTTTCAGGGATTAAGGAAAATCACAACACACATCTGGCACCAGGCTTTACCCTTAAGGACCTTGTTCCAGCACCAGTGAATGTGGCCATTTTCTGGGGTCCTCTGGCACCAGGTGGCTTCAACAGTCTCCACCAAATGTCCTTCTAGCAGTGGAACCGCTTTTCCCCATGTGGCCCGAGAACCTCCCAGACCCCACTCTGCTCCTGGGGACTCGCCCTTTCCACCATATCACCGCCAGGTATGGAGCTGTGGAGTTGCAGACTTTGTGCTCCCCTTGTTTACAGTCTTAATGGAATTTAAACCCTCTTCTTTCTCCTTTCTCGCTTTTTAGTTTAGTCCCTGCAGCTGTTTCCAATTTTCCACTTTCTCTCCAGCTCCTTTTGGGAAGGAGTGCTTTTCCCGTATCTCCCCTGCTCCCCAGTCTCTGTCCTCTCTACGCCCACAAAAGCGGTTCCCTACCCTCCGCGGCTTCTCACTCCCCAAGTTCACTTGTCCATGCTGCGTGCCTGCTGAATTCTGTGGTTCAGGTTGTGCAGATTGTTGTGTTAATCCTCCTGTCAGTTTTCTAGGTGTGCAGGATGGTTTAGTGTTGGTCTGGCTGTATTTCATGGATGGGAGACACACAAAAAACTTCCATGCTGTTCTGCCATCTTAGCTCCCCCAGCTGTGTAAATCATTTTAAATAAGGTACTAGTTTATATGGGATGCAATACTGGCTGGTATAGTGTTTACACAGATAAATAAGACACCTTACCTGCACTCTATGACCTTAAAATCTAATTACCTAAGTGAATCTTGTCAGAAAAGATGTAACAAAAGACAAACCAGACACAACTGAATAGGATGTGATAGAATATAGAAAATATTAAATATTGCCAATTGAGTTAATTATTTGCTCTAAATTTTCAAATTAAAGAACATAAGTTTTCTTTCCAAAAATTTCAAGTACAAAGACAAAAGAAAGAAATGATTACATGTGAAAAAAGTTTAGCAAGTAGATGAAGCTGTTTCCTTGTCACTAATCATTTCTTCTACAATAAATTGAAAAATTTGAAGCTTCATTACCTTTTAATTTAATTCATCAACCACTTATTGTATTCCTACTAGGTGTGAAAATGTACCAGGCTCTTTAAAATTATTAATGTATGATATAGTAGTAGGCTATGAAGAATAGTTAATTGACAAGGGAAAAGAATAAAGAAACATAATTGTCTTTCTGTGTCCTTTTACTTGAAACTATTCTTATAAAACTATTTATTGGTGACATTTACCTAATCTGTTGACCTCAATTAGATTGAATACATTCACTGAATTTTTTTATTCTTTTTTTTTAATGTGTGAAATAGACTGTAAAACTGAATGTTAAAAGGTCAGAAGTTTCTTTTTGTGTAAGTAAATAACATAACATTCATTAAAACCAAAAATTTTAAGCTCTCCTGTTACTTCTGTAAAGAAACAAAAGGGGAGACACCTGGATAGCTCAGTCAGTTAAACGTCTGACTTCGGCTCAGGTCATGATCTCAGGGGGGATCACAAGTTTGAACACCTGGTCAGGTCCTGTGCTGACAGCTCAGAGCCTGCAGCCTGCTTCAGATTCTCTGTTGCCCTCTCTCTCTGCCCCTCCCCTGCCCGTACTCTCTTTCTCTCTCTCAAAAATAAATAAAATGTTAAAAATAATTTTAAAGAAACAAAAGGGAAATGATTTCTTTTAGCCATCCAAACCAAAGATGCGTCTATATGATATCAAATATTTGAATGAAAAATTTATAGGAAGCTCTATGTAAGTGAAAACGCTTTTCACTATTTGAAAAAATAGTGCTATCTATCTAAATAAGTTCAATCTTCAGGTTATTCTAGACAGTGGAATGCTTTAGCTGTAGTAGGTGTTTATGGAGGAGGGACTTTTTGTACATGCCATGTAAACAGCAATAGGAAGAACGAGAATCTGCTTACATCCATGTGTTCTAGGTGAACAAATGCCAACCTCAAAAAATCAACCTCTTTGGGGGGCACCTGGCTGACTCAGTTGGTTAAGTCTCCGACTCTTGATTTCAGCTCACGTCATGCCCCCCGGTTCATGGGATTGAGCCCAGCATTGGGCTGTGTGCTGAGCGTGGAGCCTGCTTGGAATTCTTTTTCTCTCCCTCCACCCCCTTCTCCTGCTTGTGCATGCTGTCTCTCTCTGTCTCTCTGTCTCTCTCTAATATAAATTAAATAAATAAGTAAGTAAGTAAGTAAGTAAATAAATAAATAAATAAAAACAGCCTGACTATTTAAAAAGTATATCAACCTCTTTGGTATTAATCAAAGAAAAATATCTAAATTCTAGCTGTGCCTTTTAAATTTTGAGGCCAAATATTTAGGTCCTGAATTTTTCCACTTTTTATTTTTAGGTTTTGTGATCATGAGACAGTGAATTCTTTTATTTTGAGAGAAAATGTGGTAGCATTTCTGACATTATTCTTATTGTGTAAGAATATTAACTCAAGAATTGCCATTCTCTGATTGGCTTAGCCATCATTTGGTTGCATTTGATAATATTATGGTGCAGTTTGGATAAAAAGGCTGCAGATACTCACCAGTATAATAAATGGAAGGAATAGTAATATTTAAAAGTACTTAGCTTGAGCAATCAAATTATTATAGTGTTGCTCTGTAATGAGAAAGGAAATTTTTTTCTCCTTAGTATTATAGATCTATGTGGAGACAAAGGGCAAAATAAGTGAGAAATGTAGTTCAATTGACCCTGGAAGGGAGAAGTTATTTCATATGTCGGTAGAGGTTTAAAACTCATTTGCCATGCATTTCTTGTTATTGCATTTTAATTATAGTGAGTACACATATGCTGACAGTGCATGAGATCATATTTGTTAAATGGACCTCAACTTATGCAGCACTCATCAGAAAGCCTCCGGGATTATACAACATATAGTCTTTGTTATGCTTACAAAATAAAGGGCAGCTCTATTAGGTATTACTTCAAGGATAAGGATATGAACCAAGGAAGTAAATTCTAAAAGTGTAAATAATTAGAAAACAAGAAGACCTAAAAGTCTCCCTCACAAGGAAAGCAAATACATTAAAAAACTTTCAAGGAATGTAAATTAGTGTGACCATTTGATGGTATATTTCTTTCACATCTATATAAATAGATATAAATGTTACACAATAGAAAAATATATATCCCTTTTTGTATTTATTAAATATATTTATTAAATATATCCATATATATTTATTAAAGTGAGTTCAGTTTCTGAGAGTATTAGGCTAATAAGGTCAAAGTTGAAGGTTAATGTCTGTATTGACCTTTTAGCTCTTCTGTGTTTTAAAGTCACATACTGCCCATTATCCCCAAGTAACTTCCACAGCTGTACACAGTTGCTCACAAAAAGGGATCCAAACTGGCCCCTAGACCTGGAATAAAAAACTCAAGCGTGTGCCCAACTGATGGGACCCCCTCAGTGTTCCTTGACTGACAGGTCAAAATTAACCATATGTGAATGGTTAAGTTGTTTTTATTCCCAATTGTAATAATGCCATATAAAATGCATATATGCAATGAGTCTGTAATTATAATGAGGATGGTGCTGTTTGTGATGGTGTATTTTTTGTTGCTTTTTATTATGAAATATTTTAGACATTCATGAAGGTGCAAGAAGGGATTGAATACACACCTATGTGCCTCTCATGTAGCTTTAGACATAAAATATTCTAAATACAGTTTAAGGCCCACCCTGACCACATTCTACACTTAACTTCCCCATAAAAAGATAGCTATCCTAAATCTGATATTTATTATTCCTAAGTATTTATTTCTGCTACTATATGAATGTACTCTCAAACAGTAAGCAGCAGTCTTACACATTTTAAACATGTAAAAATCTATGCCATACTGTATTTTCTTTTTGCCATTCTCTCTTGTGCTTATATTTTGTGCATTATTTCTGATTCATATAGCTTTGATTTGCAATGATGTATGCTATATCTTTATATGCTTACTTCAGATGTAGTTCATTCATTTACTAGATCATGGACATTAATTCTACTTCAAGGTTTTCATTGTTATAAACAAGGCTCCAGGTTGCATTTTGGAACCCTCTCTGAACTGGTTATTCTTCTTTGGCGACTTCAGATATATTCCTGGCCCTGCTCAGTGCTCTGGCAGGCTGAACCTCTACTGACTGTATCAATTTATTCCTTTTTCTTTAGCTTTTCAATGGGTTCAGCCAATGGGAGATGCAAATAGAAAATCAAGGGTAGTGGAAAGTAAGAAAAAGTAAATTGAGTACTTTTAAAATTATATTTTTGGGGCACCTGGGTGGCTCAGTCAGTTAAGTGTCCGACTTCGGCTCAGGTCACGATCTCCCGGTCCGGGAGTTCGAGCCCGACGTCGGGCTCTGTGCTGACCGCTCAGAGCCTGGAGCCTGTTTCAGATTATGTGTCTCCCTCTCTCTCTGACCCTCCCCCGTTCATGCTCTGTCTCTCTCTGTCTCAAAAAGAAATAAACGTTAAAAAAATTTAAAAAAAATTATATTTTAAATATATTTTAAAATGCACATATCATAAATTTAATAGATCTTTAATAGATCTTTGAAAAGTGAACACACTTTGATAGCCTCTATCCAGATCAAGGTACAGAAGAGTATCAGCACTCAGATGCTTCATATCCCTTCCTAGCCATAACTCCCTCTAAAGGCAATCCCTATTTTTACTTTGTCACTACAAATGAGCTTTAGTTGTTTTTAACATGTAATTGGAAAAATATAGTATATTTTTAAATATTTTGCTTCTTTAACTCAGTATAATATTTGTGTGACTGATCCATGATGTATGTGGCAGTAACTATCCTTTTTTCAGTATTGTATAGTATTCCACTGTGTGAACCCACACATTTTGTCAGTTCTACTGTTGATGGAATTTAGGTTGTTCCTTGTTTTATGTTATTGAAAATAATGCTTCTATGAACATTAACAGTACATGCTTTTGGTGTACGTATGAATGCTTTGCTCTTAGATTTATACCTAAGAGTCAAACTGCTGGGTAATCATCGAGTGTGTATAATGGTCAGTAGATACTGAGGATTTTCTTAAATGGTTATACCAGTTTATTCTCTCAACAGAAGTATATGATAGCTCCTTTTGCTACACATTGTCATAACATTTTTCTTTTATTTTTTTAATGTTTATTTTGTTTTTGAGAGAGAGAGAGACAGACCACAAGCAGGGGAGAGAGACACAGGATCCAAAGCAGTCTCCAGGCTCTGAGCTGTCAGCACAGAGCTGGACACAGGGCTTGAACCCATGAACTGCAAGATCATGACCTGAGCCAAAATCAGATGTTTAACCTACTGAGACACCCAGGGGCCCCATAATAACACTTTTCAATTAAACAATTTTCAAGCCATTTTAGTGGGTGTCAAGAGGTATAGTTTTGTGATTAAAGCTGCCATTCTATAAATGAGTAGTTATATTGAGCAATTGTGTTTGTTGAAGTGCGGGCATTCTTTGGGGACACATTTTTCCAAGTCTTTTGCCATTTTTAATCAAATTGTCTTTTGCTCCAATCTGTAGGAAAGTCTTTGTTGGATATAGGAATTGCAAATAGCTTCTAATTTGGGCTTGCCTTTTCACACTTTTGATGACTTCTCTTGATAAACAGAGGTTCTTAATTATAGTAAAATCCAATTTATGTATTATTTCTTTTATTGTTAATGCTTTCTTAAGTCTTCTTTATGACACGTTTTTCTACTCTAAGATCATGAGTACATTTTTCTATGTTAAGATTTTTTAAGTTATTTTTATCTGTCACAGTTAGATCTGTAATCCATTTAGAATTGATTTTGCATCTCTGGTCATGAAATACTAGTCTGTAATTTTTCTTACTGGTACTAATGTGATCAGGTTTCATTTCTTCTTCAAACTATAGATTTCTTACTTCCTATATGCCTCTTATGAACAGTGCATAGCAAGGATTTTCTAATTTTTCCAATCCTTTTTTTTTTTTTAATTAAAGTATAATGATGTATACTATCCTATTAGTTTCAGGTGTATATCATAGTGACTCAATATTTTATACATTATGAAATACTTTTATACATTATTACAATGGTTGTCATCTAATACCATTCAAAATTATTACAATATTATTGACTATATTTCCTATGCTGCACATTACATCCTTGTTTTATTTTATAACTGGAAGTTTGGAAATCTTAATTCCTCTTCACCATTTTGTCTGCCACCCAACCATTCCCTACCTGGTAATCAACACTTTGTTTCCTGTGTCTGTGAGTCTATTTCTGTTTTGGGTTTGTTTTTTTTTTTTAACGTTTATTTATTTTTGAGACAGAGAGAGACAGAGCATGAATGGGGGAGGGGCAGAGAGAGAGGGAGACACAGAATCGGAAGCAGGCTCCAGGCTCTGAGCCATCGGCCCAGAGCCCCAGAGCCCCACGCGGGGCTCGAACTCATGGACTGTGAGATCGTGACCTGAGCTGAAGTCGGACGCTTAACCGACTGAGCCACCCAGGCGCCCCTGTTTTGGGTTTTTGTTCATTTGTTTTGTTTTTTTTAGATTCCACATAGAAATGGAATCTATGGTATTTATCTTTCTCTGCCTGACATATTTCATTTAGCATAATACCCTCTAGGTCTATCCCTGATGTCACAACTGGAGAGGTTTCATTCTTTTTCACGAATGAGCATATTCCATTGTGTATATAACACATCTTCTTTATCCATTCATCAATATCAGTAGACATTTCCATATCTTGGCTGTTATAAATAATGCTGCAATGAACATGGGAGTGCATATATCTCTTTCAGTTGGTGTTTTTGTTTTCTTTGGATACATGTCCAGAAGTGGACTTGCTGGATTCTATGGCAGTTCTATGGCTAGTTTTTGTTTGTTTGTTTTTTGTTTTTGTTTTTGTTTTCTTTTTATTTTGTTTTTTGAGGAATCTCCATGCTGTTTTCTATAATGGCTGCACCAATTTACATTCCACCAAAAGTGTATGAGAGTCCCCTTTTTTCTCACATCTTCGCCATTTATTTTGTCATTTTAAAATAGCCAGTCTGATCAGTGTCAGGTGAAATCTCATTGTGGTTTTGATTTCCATTTCCCTGATGATTAGTGATGTTGAGTATCTTTTCATGTGCCTACTGGCCATCTGTATGTCTTTTGGAAAAAAAATGTCTATTCAAGTCTTTTGCTCACTTTTTTTAAATTTGGTTGTTTGTATAGGAGTATTCTAATCTTTAACTGACAAGTGTAGTTCATTTATATTTCATGTATTACTGGTACATTTGTATTTTTTTCAACCATACTACTATGTAGTTTCTATTTGTCTTGATTTGTTTTATGTTTAGTTTTTTGGTTCCTCTTTGGATTGGTATTTACTATTCTTACTCCATTATATTCCTTCAATTGACCTGAAAGTTAGACGTTTGCTTTTTTCATCTTCTAGTGAACTTCTTTAAAATTTAGTATGCATACTTTTAACAAGGCATAAAGTCAGTGTCTCTATCATTTTCCTGAAAAACCCAAGGATATTAGAATGGTTTAACAGTATCACCTCCTACTGTAGTTGTTTCTCCAGTGTTTTAGTAACATTTTATTTTTTTAAATACTGAAATTAGTTGTTCTAACATAATTATATTCTCAGACTTACCCACATATTTGCCAATTTCTCTGTTCCAAAAAAAATTGCATCTCAACTCTTTCACGCTGTTTTGTTTTTTGTTTGTTTTTGTCTAAAATACATTTTAGGTTTCTACTAAGCATTAAAGATAAACTCTCTCAGGTTTTATTGGATTTCATGTAATTTTTGCCTTACTATTGGATATGTTTATCTGACTACACAATCCTATGCTGAAGTTATATTCTCTCAGCTCATTGAAGAGACCAGATACCGTTGTACATTATCTTTCCTTTTTTTTTTCTTTTTTTGTTTTCTCTCTTTTTCTTTTTTCTTTTAAATTTTTTAAATTTATTTATTTTGAGAGAGAGAGAGTGAGCAGGGGAGGAGCAGAGAGGGAGTGAAAGAATCCCAAGCAGGCTCTATGCTGCCAGTGCAGAGCCCAGTATGGGGCTAGATCTCATGAACTGTGAGAATCTGATCTGAGCTGAAATCAAGAGTCAGATGCTTAACTGACTGAGTTATCCAAGATCCCCACCATTATATATTTTCTTATTTCCACTAATGCTTTTGCTGTTGGTCTAATCATTTCTTTGTAGCCTGTCAGTTTAGGTTTTTTTGTTTTGTTTTGTTTTTTGTTTTTTTCATCTCCAACTGATTTTAATGTCTGCCTTTATCTTTGAAATTTACAGTCTCTCTATACCTGGTATGGATACACAGTTTATTCATCTTGAGATTTCTTCTTCTTTTTTAAAGTTTTTATTTAAATTCTGGTTACTTAACATACAGGGTAGTATTAGTTTCAAGGGTACAATGTAGCGATTCAACACTTACATACTATACCCAGTGCTCATCACAAGTGTCCCTTAATCCCCATCATTTATTTAACTCATCCCTCCACCCATCAGTTTGTTCCTATAGTTAAGAGTCTGTTCTTGGTTTGCCTCCCTCTCTTTTTCTTTTCCTTTTACTAGTTTGTAAACTAAATTTCCTAAATTCCATATATGAGTGAAATCATATGGCATTTGTCTTTCTCTGAATGACTTATTTCCCTTAGCATAATACTCTCTAGCTGTGTCTATGTTGTTGCAAATAGAAAGATTTCATTCTTTTTTATGGCCAAGTAATATTCCTGTGTGTGTGTGTGTGTGTGTGTGTGTGCGTGTGTGTGTACACCACCTCTTCTTTATCCGTTCAGTCAATGGACACTTGGGCTGCCTCCATAATTAGGCTTATTGCAGATTCTACCATTGTAAACATAGGGGTACATGTATCCCTTTGAATTAGTATTTTTGTATTCTTTGGGTAAATACCTAGTAGTGCAATTGCTGGATCATAGGGGTAGTTCTATTTTTAGCTTTTTGAGGAATCTCCATACTGCTTTCCAGAGTGGCTGCAACAGTTTGCATTCCCACCAACAGTACAAGAGGGTTCCCCTTTCTCACATCCTCTCCAGAACTTGTTTTTTCTTGTATTGGTGATTTTAGCCATTCTGACAGGTGTGAGGCAATATTTCCCTGTAGTTTTGATTTGTATTTTCCTGATGATCAGTGATGTTCAGCATCTTTTCATGTGGCTTTTGGCCATCTGTCTTGAATTAGACAAGTTATGTCTGTCACCATGTTTGAAAAGTTTATTACATCAGACATTATCTCTTTGAATATTTCTATTCATCCTGTCTGGTCTTTTTGCTGGGACTCTAATATGTTACACACTCTCATTTTATATTCAATATTTTTTTTATATTTTGAAACCCCTTATTATCTGGGTGATATATTTAAAATTTGTATCTTCAACTGTATATGTAATTTGCTACTTAATTTGTCCATTGAGTTTATAATTTCTTTCATTTTAGTTTATTGTTAGATATTATATTTGGCTCCATCTCTTATTTTGGTAGTACTTTATTTTTTATTTTCTAAACTGTCTTTTATTTCTTTGAATATATTATTATTTTGTTATTTTATTTTTTTAAGTTTATTTATTTATTTATTAATTTTTGAGAGAGAGAGACAGTGCAAGTGGGGGACAGGCAGAGAGAGAGAGAAAGAGAGAGAGGATCCTAAACAAGCTTTGCTCTACCAGTGCTGAGCCTGATGCAGGGCAAGAACCCATGAAACCCATGAGATCATGACCTGAACCAAAAACAAGAGTCAGATGCTTAACTAACTGAGCCATCCAGGCTCTCCTCCTTGAATATTTTAAACAGAGAACATATTTGTATATTATATTTTGCATACAAACAAATATTTTATATTCTGTATACAACCTTTTATTTGGGAGAGGTCTCTTTTTGATATTTGTTGTTTCTTTTGATTCATCTATATCGATGTGTTTTATTGTGCATTTTGCAATTTCAGTGGGTACTATTTATAGCAATACTGCAGACCTTGGGTTGAAGGTTTATGCAGAGAGAATGTGTATTTGCTTTTGCTTCATGCCCGAAGGTGCTAACAGTCCAAGTCAACTTTAAGACAATTTCTTGGGTTAGAGCTTCCCTGATCTTCCATGTATTATATATTTAAACCTGAAACCCTGAATTAGTAATTATGGATTATGAGGCGGTCCCTCTTTCCCAGCCCACCCTAACTCGCTCAGGGTACAGGTCAGTTTTAGCTCCCTGCTTTTGTGATTGGACTATGTTTCAATGTTCACCCTTTTACAACATTGTGCAGTATTTTAAGAATCCTGGTTTCATGTGCAGCATGTGCCAATTCCAACTCCCAACTTTTTTCCTGGCCTTCATAGCTTTATCAACCCTAAGCATCAACAGAGTCTTACTCTTCTGGTTTTCATCTCTTTACTTAACTTTGGATCTAGGGATTTCTTTCAAATTGCTTAAGCTTGGGTAAATATCCAAAGAATATTTGACTTTTTTTCCTCTACATTTCTAGGTGTTTTATTTTCATTATTTTGCAAGTATATTTTTTCATTTTGAAAGAGAGAGCTTGAGCAGGCGAGGGGCAGAAACAGAGGGAGAGAGAGAATCCCAAGCAGGCTCCAGAGCTGTCAACCTGGAGCCCCATGTGGGCTCGAACCCATCAACTGTGAGACCATGACCTGAGCAGTAATCAAGCTGGAAGTTTAACCAACAGAGCCACCTAGGGGCACTTAGGTGTTTTATATTGAAAACTTTTATTTTTTATTTTTATTTTATTTTATTTCATTTTATTTTATTTTTACTATTTATTTATTTAATTAATTATTTAATTTTTTATGAATATGATTTATTGTCAAATTGACTTACATACAACACCCAGTGTTCATCCTAACAAGTGCTCTCCTCAATGCCCATCACCCCTTTTCCCCTCTCCCCCACTCCCCATCCACCCTCAGTTTGTTCTCTGTATTTAAGAGTCTCTTGTGGTTTGCCTTCCTCTCTATTGAAAAGCTTTTAAAGATATCTAGTCTACCATATTAGTAGAAACAGAAGGATATATACCTTGAAAACTAAAATTTTCGCATTTTCAGGGTGCCTGGGTGGCTCAGTCAGTTAAGCATCTAATTCTTGTTTTCAACTCAAGTCATGATCTCACAGTTTTGTGACTTCAAGCCCCACATCAGACTCTGCACTGTCAGCTGGGAGGCTGTTTGATATTCTCTCTGCCCTTCCCCCACTCACACTGTCTCTCTCAAAATAAATAAATAAACCGAAAAATTTTATACTCTCCAATTCACATTTTCAGTTTTCCCTCAATTAAACTTCTGAATTTAGTTTATATATAATTATATAATAAATATATATAGTACACATATAATACACATACATATATAATATATTATATACATATATATAAAATCATGACAAAAATGACTGTGGTGGAACACATGTTTGCAAGAATTACATTTACAGATGCTGTGTGTGTGTCTGTGTGTGTGTGTGTGTGTGTGTGTGTGTGTTGCCTTTGTTTGTGATTACTTTTACATCCCCGAATAAAAATCACCCAGTTGCTCCTTGCCAGCATTTCTTTAGGTTAAGTATCTGCAGGATACCTACTTCTCATGAACATTGTCAAAAATCCACTTCAATTAACCAGTAATTAAAAATTATTTTATTATTTCTTTCTTTCCTTCTTTGTTGTGCTCTCTCACAATTTGTTAGTGTTTAAGGGATTATGTTTTTAGAAACATTAATTCCCACATTTATAGCTTTGTTTCTAAACAATCTAAACAAATTGTTTCTATCATACAAAGGGTATTTTTCTTTGAGAAATATTCATTGTTTATACTTTACACTGGAGCTGAAATAATTATAGATTTTGCTTTTTAATTAAAAGAGGGAATGCAGTGTTATGTTTGGGTTATGTTTATGCTGTTTTACAATGCCATCACTGGGATCTAAGATCCATGATGAACATTAATGAGGAGGATATTTTTTGAAGCCCCTGATGACTATCAAACAAATACTTTTAGAATATGAAGTTATTCTGAATGGAATGGCATTATCATCAGTTCCTGCTGGAATTTGAATTCTTTTCATTGGTAGAAAAAAAAACAAAAACACATTTTAATGTTTGTTTTAAATGACACCAAGGCACACAAAAATTTTCCTCATTATTCATAGGCTTTCAGAATTTTAGAGATTGGATGGATGAAGTTTTTAGCACATCAAGTATATCTTGAATTGTCTTGAATTCTCTTGAATTCTCTTTCGAAAACAGGAAACGCTGTACCTCTTGAGGCCCCTCATTTCATTGTAGAATAAAATTTAATTAGAAGTATAACTTGGAACTCAATTAAGGTATTCTGTCCTTTGAGAACACTATCTTAGAACAAGAGCACATTTGCATCCCTCCCAAACTCTCTAGGGACTTGGAGAAGGGTTGTGGCATGGGCGGGTGGGGGCTGCAGGGAGCAGAGGTCAGTTTCCAGCTTTCCAGCTTTCTCTCTGTGTGAAAGAGAGAAAGTCTTTGCTGCATTGGGTTAATTTTTAGAGTCTGTCCTACATGGGTTATTTCCTCTGCATGCATTGGTACTCAGCCCTTTCTTAAATGTTTGCAAGGAATCAGCACTCACACACACCTCTGGGTGTGTAATAGAGTTTATTAAATTCTTGGGGCAGTGAAGGGGTTTTACTTCACAACAACTTATAACACTTGCAAGTGTTCATAAGGACTTGTTCTTCAATCTAGTGATAACTCAAAGATAATGTCAATATGTGCTTGACAACTGTGCAGTGGCCATCAGAGTGCACAGTGAGTTAGTTTCCTTTTTTTTTTTTTTAAATTAATGTTTATTTATTTTTGAGAGAGACAGAGACAGAATGTGAGTGCGTTGGGGCAGAGAGAGAGGGAAGCACAGAATCCGAAGCAGGCTCCAGGCTCCGAGCTGTAAGCACAGAGCCTGACGCAGGGCTTGAACACAAACTGTGAGATCATGACCTGAGCCGGAATCGGACGCTCAACTGACTGAGCCACCCAGTTGCCCCAAATTAGTTCCCTTTTTTAGACCATACTCCCTTATTAGACAGAAGGAGTCTTTCTCCTTTTCCTCTGACAGTGTATAGCTGTCAAGGTCTGGGGGACATTATCTCAAGCTCACATGACATATTCACTCATGACATATTAAAGTGCCATGGCATACTTATGGGGAAGGCTGAGTCATGTAGTCTGTTACTTGGAGACAGGAGAGCATAGTGAGGAAAACAAGACTAGATTGGGGAGCCCAGCTTTTTTTGTTCAAATTCTGGTTCTGCCAATTGCTAGCTACCATCGGCAATTATTTTACCTGTCTCTATCTTTTCATTCTCATCTATAAAATTGGGACAATACTTTTGGAGTTTTTCTTGCAGGGAGCAAATGTGTAAATATATATAAGACACTGAGAACATTAACTATCACATAATAAGTGGTGAAAATCATTAGCTATTATTACTTTTTAACCTTGGGGCTCAGTCATTCCTTATATTGCTTGATCAGTTAATAAGGGACTATAATTTGCAAGATGACACTTATTGTGGGATATATATAGATATAGATATAGATATAGATATAGATATAGATATAGATATTGAGTTTTTGTGAATAGGCAAAAAGTGTTTGTGTGATTAGAATAGGAATCAACATCTGCTTTTTCTGAATAGTTGTCTGCTAAGCTAGTTTTGTATTTCTCTTTTAACATAAAGGCGTGTAAATTGTGTTGCATTTATTTTGATGATCAGAAGCTCATTGATTCTCAGGTTGATTTCATGGGCAGTTCACTATTTGCTTAGTGCCATTTAGAAACTTTCAATTTTTTTTTTTTTACTATTTTGATAAACTATTACATTTAGCTTGCAATAGTAAAATGCACTTATTGCTAAACATCTTGATTACTAAAATTTCTGAAAGAAAATAACTTATTTCTAAGTCCACATTTTTCTAGTCACTTTCCTGCTTTGTTTTTCAATTTAAAAAAATTAATGAGATTTTTATAGCATGAGGTTTCTTTTAACAGAAATAACATATTCAACATTTATTTACCGGTATTGAGATGAGATTGTTTCCTTGTAACTTTTAACCATTAGCCTTATTTCTAAGAATTACTGTATATAAAAGAATTTCTCTCTATACCCAAGAGTCAAGGAAAAATCCTGGCACATACTATTCAATAAATATAATTTTAAAGCGACTCTCTCGCATTTTCAGCTTCCTATCAACTTCTGATTGTCCTTCTAATGTTAGGAAAATTCCTGCATTATGACCTTACTTGCTCAACCAAGTAAAAGCCAGAGTGCCTGCTTCACCAGACCTTTCCGTAGCTAAGCACAGTCATGTGAGCCAGACTTCACCAATCAGGTGTATTCTAATGACCTCTTAGGCAGTGAGTGAGTGGCAGCAGCTGTGTGGAGTTTGGTGGAGGGAACTGTCCTGAGCTGGGGCACAAGGTCTCCAGTGCCTTTTGTGTTGGAGTTGTTGCCAACGGCAGTGAGATAAGAACATGCTGCAGAGAACTAAGTCACATTTATTGTCCTCAGGCAACACCCAGCCCAACTCTCTAGTGCTGATAAGATTCTGTGGTGTTCCTAATATCCTTTTTAGACTCCTCTTTTTGAGCTGGCCTGAGAGGACTTATTGTATATAACTCTGAATCCTGACATATAACGTTGAATACATGAATTCCTATTCTTCTCGAAGATTAAAAAAACTCAATTTCCCTCGAACATTTCTCATTTTTAAATAATAGATTTTGCCTCAGATCAATGAAATTTGGAAAACCAAATTCAAAATAATTGTAAAAGCCTAGAAACTATATAACAAGGATAGTTAACATTAGTTAAAACACCAAACTTCCAGATTGGAATGGATTGTTCATGACATCTATTTTTGATTCACATTATCAATGGAAATACCACTTTGAGAGCAAAAGCAGGCTTGCTTACTTAAGAACCAAAATTACTAATTATGCCTGTTGATGTTCCTTCAACCTCACTGTTGCTTTTCTCTGGTTGTGTATAAATTCGTTACTGTTCTTAAAGTTCAGTGTCTAGAACTGAAGACCATATACCAGGTGAAGTCAGTATTTGCAGAAAGAAAGGAATTATCATCTCTCTTATTCTGGATACTGTACTTTTATCAGTGTAGTCCCAATTTACATTAGATTTTTCAGTAGACTTAGGTTTTGAAATACAATAACTGATGATTAATAAGAAAATGTTGGAGCACCTGAGTGGCTCAGTCAGTTAAGCATCTGACTCTTGGTTTTGCCTCAGGTCATTATCTCATGGTCATGAGTTCAAGCCCCGCATTGCACTCTGCACTGAGAGTGCAGAGCCTGCTTGGAGTTCTCTCTCTGTCCCTCTCTGTCTCTCTCTGCCCCTCCCTGCTTGTGCTCTCTCTCTCTCTTTCAAAATAAATAAATAAACTTGAAAAAAAAGACAAAATGTTAAAATTATAGGCATATTCTAGCCCTAACTCCAGAAAAAAAAAAAGTGCTCTATGAATGAACTTCTAGTTTATGGAACTACATCCAATTCCAGATTCAGGCTAATTACAATATTTTCCTGTGGTTCATTTTTATTACTTATGAATCAATGAGATCATAGAATCAATATCTCAAAGAGATATCTACACTCCTTTGTTCATAGTAGCATAATTCCCAATAACTAAGTATCTGTGGATTGGTGAATGCATAAGGATAATATGGTATATATACACAATCTAAAAAAATAAGGTGGTGTTATCGAAACAGACAGGAAGGTATTACCAGGGATGGGGGAGAATCGGAAATGGGAAGATGTAGTTCAAAGGGTACAACTTTCAGTTATAAGATGAATAAGTTCTGAGGATCTAATATATGTCACAATAACTATAGTTAATATGGTAGTGTATACTTGAAATTTGCTGAAAGTAGATCTTAAGCATTCTTACCACACACACACACATACACACACACACGAATTAACTGTGTGAGGTAATGAATGTGTTAATTAACTTGATCTTGCTAATAATTTCACAATGGTTATGTATATTAAACCATCACATATGCACTTTGCGCATATATAATCATATATATCAGTTATTCCAATTGTTCCAATAAAACTGGAACAAAGGAAAACTTATTCAGAGAAGATAGAGTGTAATGTAAATATAATAAAAATAATAGTTCTTCCAAGTGTTGTTTAATACCCCAGGTGGCTAATAAAAATGGTTGTCCCTGGATGTCACTCCAGAAGTAAGGTCCAGGTACTTTTACTTATATTGAAATTTGAGAGTGGACCACGGAAATTTTTTCCATGCAAGCAAATGATGTACTGATGTTAACATATACCCGGATTAAGGATGTTTTGCAAGACACAAAATTTTAAGGTATAAATTCTACTCTGATTGGTTCTGGTCTTTTGATTCTATGTAAACGTAATAATAATAGTTGGAAAGTAACATAAGATTTTACTAGCTATAGAATTTTTGTGTATCCAAAAATGGCATTAGAGAATATATATTTGCAAATTTCCTCAGATATATGGGCAATAAAATGTTTAAAATAGGTAATAAAATGATAGGTAATAATAGCTTAAAAAATAGGTAATAAAATACATACTAGAGAAGTTATAAAATTTTGATTTTTTTTCTTTTCCCCATTGCATACTGTCATGCAAATAGACACATGTTTGAAGCATAATTTAGATCAATTGGTTGATGGAAAAAAATTGATAAGAAACTTGGGAAAATCAATTGAATATTGACGAAAAGTTAGGTAATATAAACTGGATCTGAGAGATTCTGAGAAAATATGAAACTACTGTATGTTGAAATGATATAAAGAAATGATGTTTATGATGGTTTGTCTATAAATTCTTATGATCTTTGGGGCCTCTAGGTGGCTTAGGTGGTTGAGCTCCCAACTCTTGATTTCGGCTCAGGTCATGATCCCAAGATCCTGGGATCAAGCCTGTGTCAGGCTCCACGCTGAGCATGGAGCCTGCTTAGGATTTTCTCTCTCTCTCCATCTGCCCCTCTCCCCAGCTCATGATCGCTCATGTGTGGTCTCTCTCTCTCTCTCCAAAAAATAAAAATAAAAATAAATTCTTATGATCTTCAAAAGAGTAGCATCTACTGCAATTGGATTGGGAGCGAAGGCAAGGCAATAGGGATCTGTGAGAAGTGTCTTGATAACATATGTTAACTTGGTTTGTTGCATCATTAGCAAGTTCATGGTTTTGCTGAGTTTTTAATTGCATTAGATACTAAATGTGAAGCTAAAGTCTGGCATTTTTAGGTGGTAGGCATCATAATGGGAAATAACTGAAATTGATCTGAACTCAGAAACTATACAATTTGGTAACACATGGCTAGAAAGGAGCCTAAAGTTTCTTTGAGGCACTGAAGGATCCAGTGTGCACTTCTCCCCCTGTGAAGGGTTTAGTCATTTGGCTGGAAAGGCTTGTCATTTCAAGATAGAGACAGATTTAAAGTTTCTCAAAATATGACCTTTTTATTATTATTACTATTATTATTATTGATCAACTTGGGCTAAAATTGAAAGCTTAAAGAAAGACTTGAGAACAGTTTCAAAGTTTTTACTTAAAAAATACCTTCTTCGGGGTGCCTGGGTGGCTCAGTAGGTTGAGGGTCCGACTTCGGTCAGGTCATGATCTCACGGTTCGTGGATCCGAGCCCCGCGTCAGCCTGTGTGCTGGCAGCTCAGAGCCTGGGCTCTGCTTCCAGTTCTGTGTCTCCCCCTCTCTCTGTCCCTCTCCCCCTCACGCTCTGTCTCTTCTCTCAAAAAATAAATAAATAAATAAACATTAAAAAATAAATTAAAAAAAAAATACCTTTTTCAAGTGCCATACAGAACATTCTGGTAACGTATCTCCACTTTCGTGTTCACAGTAAAGTTTAGGGAATTTAAAATCTCCCTAGCTTGGAATGTGGTTCACCTAAGTGCTCTTTTACATTAGCACCACATTGAAACTATCGCTAATGGAGAATCAATTTGAAAATTAAATTAACTTCACACATCTTTTTAAAATAAAATTTGAAATAGGTTAGTAGTCTGCAAAATTAATATCCTATTAGTTTAACTTTTCTGTAATTGATGAATGAAATTGTGACCAAAGAGGCATTTATCTGGCTAGTTTTTGTTTGCCTTAAATCTACGCGAACGTGAAATACAGTCTTCTTGACAAATGAGGTTACCAGGAACTAAATGGGAATTCTTATTTGCCACCATAGTGATGACATGAAGAATCACAGCCTTTAGCTCGGGGCTTCTAAGCTCTAAATAATGAGAGAAAGGAGTTCCATCTTCACCTATGGTGGAGCCACAATTACAATGAACAAAAATAGCTGCCAAGGCTTCTCCAAAAAATATTCATGACAGTAAGAAAAATATTGATTTTAAATGCCAAGAAATGAAATATCTTCTAAAGTGTTCATTTCAATCCAACTACTATTTTTCAAAAGAAACTGAATGGACTGTAAAGTGCTTCATAGTGCTATTTCACATTAACACTTTTTCAAAAAAAAAAAAAAAATCCCAACCAAGAACTTGCAATTTTTCTCTCTCACCTTCTCTCTCTTTCTTTTTCTTTTTTTTTTCTTTTTTTTTTATAAGTTTTTTTTAACGTTTATTTATTTTTGAGACAGAGAGAGACAGAGCATGAACGGGGGAGGGTCAGAGAGAGAGAGGGAGACACGGAATCTGAAACAGGCTCCAGGCTCTGAGCTGTCAGCACAGAGCCCGATGCGGGGCTTGAACTCACGGACCACGAGATCATGACCTGAGCTGAAGTCGGACGCTCAACCGACTGAGCCACCCAGGCGCCCCTCTCTCTTTTTCTAAGTATGCACACTTTCCTTCTTTCTGTCTTGCTCTTTCACTCTAGAATGAACAAAAGCCATTTCAAAATGTGTAGGAGAAAAACAAGTTATATGAGCATCAAGTTAATTTTTTATTTTAAACAGAATATTATAAGGTAAATAGTGTCTGCAAAATAGGAAGTATGCAGAAGGGAGATATTACTTTGATGAAGGTGTCAACTATGTCTCAACCTTTATGTTTTAGTGTACTAGCTTCTCCTTCATATCAAATTATATTATTATAAGAGCCATATGATACTAATATCTACCTTTAGACTTCATTGGATTTATTATTTGCTACATCTTGACCCATAAATGATGTAGTTACTATGACATAAATGCTAGCACATTGTCTTTTTTGCAATTGATATCTTTGATTCAAGTAGGCTCCTGGCTAAAGGTAAGAAAGAATCTGAGTTATTTACAGACTGTAGTGGACCCTTCTCACATATCACCTCGATGTTCTCAGCCCCATCTTCGGCCACCGCAGTGGTGTTTAACTCCATACAGGCTCCAGCCAGTTTCTAATATGCAACCCAACAAGATATTCCTGTAGGCTTGTATGGTCATGCTTCTCAATTCCTATGCTAGAGCTTCTTAGATGCTCGCTGCCTCATAGGACCGGCTGAAGAAAACAATTCTCATTCACTCATGTACAACTTGGAACCTAAGAATATTGATGTCCAAGAAAGCATCATGATCAATGAGAGACAGAAACCCACTTCATTATCTTGTCCCTTGTGTGGCTGGTTCATACGTGCATCTCTTAAGGTTCCTCAGAAGTTTTGGGCAAGAGTACACACCAGTGCCTGTAACTGTGGCCAATGCAGGGATACATTCTTTTTTAAATATATATATTTTTTAATGTTTATTTATTTTTGAGACAGAGACAGAATGCGAGTGGGTTAGGGGCAGAGAGAGAGGGAGACACAGAATCCGAAGCGGTCAGCACAGAGCCTGACGCGGGGCTCGACCTCATGAGGCTGAGATCATGACCTGGGCCAAAGTCGGACGCTCAACCGACTGAGCCACCCAGGTGCCCCACAGTGATACATTTTTGATTGCCTTTGCCTCCTTTACTTTGCTCCCTCTCCAAAGCCCCGTCCTGCTGCCTGTTATCATTATGAAGTTACCTGAACACAAGACTTTGAAGTCTCTGCTCTTGGGGATGGGGGAGGGTGGTCCTGGGTAAGACAAACTGATTTCAAGTTAGTAATATGTTTTTCACCATTGAAGGCCATGTGCAGATAATCAATTATTTAGGTGCTAATACATTCCAGAAATTACCATAACAAATGATAGCACTGAGGTGGAGACTTTGATGAGCGATTCTTTATTCTGAGTTTCCTCCATCTGTGTCTGTATGAATTGGAGCAGAACTAAAGGGCAAAACCCCTCTGCCACGGCTGGTCTAGGAAACACCCCCCAAGGCAGAGCGTTCCCTGGAAAATGCAATCCAAGGAATTATTCTCAAAGTACTATTGCTGTCATGATTTATTATACTTAGCTTAAAGTTTTCCAAAATTTTCATTAGTGGAAATAATTCATTGTTTGCAAATATCACTGACAGAAAGCTTAAATAGCTCTAAAGGATATAATACGACGCATCAAAATTATAAAATTCTTTACAATTGATTATTTGAATAGAGAATGAGCTTATTTTAAATATTTTTTTAATTTTTTTAATTGAAGTATAATTAACATACAGGGTTATGTTAGTTTTAGGTGTACAATATAGTGATTCAACAATTCTGTACATTACTCGGTGCTCATCATGGTAACTGTGCCCCTCATCCACATCCTTCACCCATCCCCCTACCTACCTACCTTCTGGTAACCACCAGTTTATTGTCTGTGTTAAAGAGTCTGGGTTTTTGTTTGTCTCTTTTTTCTTGGTTCATTTGCTTTGCTTCTTAAAAAATTCTAAAGAGACTAGAAAATACATTTTTTGTTTCATCTTCTTTTTATATTTTTAATTCCCTCATCATGGTTTCTATATATGGAAAATATTTTTAAAAAGCATATGGTAAAAACACCTCAAATACTCTAATTTCAAAAGGAAATATTTGTAAGTGAAATTTTTAGGCTAAGTTACCACATTACTCTTTACAATTAGAGAGTAAAGTAAGACTTTTTAAAAAGAAATTAAAGAGCTAATACATTGCTTTGACTTCCAATTAGATCTCGTTGATAGATTTAGTCCAACATTTCTCCCCGAATGGACTATATACACATCTAGATCAAAATATTGAAATGTTGTATCAAGATTTAGAATCAATTCATTTAAAAGGAATTGAACATAAGTGAAATATGGCTCTAAAACACATACACAAAATTTAAAATATAGCATTGCGGATGCTATTAGGCTAAGTTCTAACATTCAGGTGTACTAAAATTCTAACTTGTTAAAAGTAGGATATAATTTAAAGGCAATCAGAATTCTTTCTCCCCAAAACACTCTCCTTACTTAATTCTACCTGCCTTGCAGAGTTAAGGTAGGAAATAAAACTGATACAAATGAATTAAATATTGTGCATGGCACATACTAGGCTTTTTATAAATAATAATTATGCTTATTATTATTAAAGTCATTATTAAAGTGATGGATGTACTTCTGTAAAAAGCAATTAGGAGGGATTCATTTCCACACTGGATGCTTTGGCTTTTTCTTTTTAAGAAAAGATGAACTGAAATTCTTTCATTTTGTATCCCCTGATAACTCCATTGAGTAGAATGGCAGGTAATGAGAATGTCTCATTTTTTAATGTGCTGTGAACGTGTACCTACAACACTGGTAGGAAGGTTTAGTACCTCTGGATGGCAGAGCTGCAGGAGCTCGGCTGACGTGTGAAACTCTGAGCTGTGGGCTGTGTTTTTATTAAGTGCACTTGGCTCTCCTGCTGCTTTTCTTTCAAAACTCCACCCTGAAAAGCCAGACCTCTTTAGCAAAATTAAGGGAAAACAGAGTGATCTCTCTTTGGGCAGTAATTGTGTGAAATAGATTAAGAAATACACTTGCTCATGCCAGCAGGCAGCAACTACAAACTGACAAATGTTCGCAGACTCAAGTCACAGAACAAGGGGAGTGAACACTGTGACTTGTCTTTATTTATCTTTATCTGCAAAGGTATATATGTGTGTGTGTGTGGGGGGGGGCGCTAGAAATTTTTCCCCAGAGAGAACAGGAAAATAAGAGGAATGTAGGGGGATAGTAATAGTTTGAAGAATAGTTTGAACAATTTTTTCCCTGTCCCATTTGCAAATTAATAATAATAATAATAACAATCCCACCTAAAATACATAGAAGAAGTTTTATGATCAAACTCCTATTTCAGAACTAATCTGGTAAATCATGTTAATTGTCCTGACTCTGTGTCATTATAACCTGAAGTGCAGTTGTAGATGGTTAATTGTTCCTCTTCTGCTTACATCATAAGCAGACTTTTTTTTCCCAAGAGGAATCCTGTCCTAGGCTCAGAGAAAGTAGAGTCAGACTTGCCCAGAAAGCAGTGTGACATTTTCCCAGTTTACATCAACTTCTTATTTTTAGATGTTGTGTAGGGAAGAAAGAGAATAAGGGCATGGAACAGACGAAACATGGTAAGTCATTGTGACATTTTGTTTGGAGCATACAAAGCCCCCTCCCTGAGCTGACTTCAGAAAAATGAAAGCAAGTTAAGGATACTATTCCTGGAATGAGGTGTGTCTGAGTGGAAACTTCTGGACACCACTTATCAGCAGGATCCTAGATTAAACTAATCACTTCAGTGTTTAATGAAAATTCACTGAAGGTCCATTGACTCACCTTGACGGTCCCTGAGAGGCACAGAATTTCCCTTTGGGAAAATAAATATAACCTATTAAGAGACAGGGAGGATCTCAAAATTAGAATATACTCTACTTTTTGAGAAGAATGTGATCTCAGAGAGAGAAGAGGCAATCGTTCAGTGCTTCCGGTGCATGGGGGCACGGGAGAATGAGACTCATGATCAAGGTGTGGGAGAATGTGGGTGAACCTGGAGGGGCTGCAAGAGCTTTGGGGAGAATTGCAGTTCCAAATCAGAAGGAAATTACCACAGACATCCTTTTTGATACTTAGGTAGTACTGTAGAGGGGAATGATGCCTTCTTGAAGTATGTGGGGCTATGTGAAAAGACTCCAGATAAATCAACTAACACGGTGCATCTGAACTGTGCTGTGGATAATCTAAACCTGTGAGTAAGACCACTGGCCATCAGCAGAGTGAGAAAACCCTGCCATCTGAGGAACCAGTACAGGGCATGACGGCTTCGCACATAAGAAGAGTAATCTACAGCATGGTTCTCATGGTGGGTGGTACTTCTTTCCAAAGAATCTTTTGGAAATTTCTGAAATCATTTTTGGTTGTCACAAGTTTGGAGGAGATGCAGCCACTTAGAAGGAATGACCCTGGGTTGCTAGGTATGGAGCATTGTTCAGGAAAAACACAAACACACATGCGCACACACACACACATAGAAAAATTGCTTTAATTTTTGCAGGATTTTGAAATATCCCATCAGATATTTTTATAGTTCAGACACCTACTGTAACTTTCTGAAACTAGAATATAACTCTTTTGTACATGTAAACACAAAGTAAGCGTTTTTGTATGATCATAATGAATACTGAATTACCTGGAATGCAAATATTTTGTAACTCCAGGGAAGGTTGTACTTTATTTTGTTCAGAACTTAAAAACAATTGTTTATCATATAACAGAAAACTGCATTACCAGCACTCTTGTTGTAGTGGAATTTGTGTAGCCAATAAAATACACCCAAATCAGTAAGCTTTTATAGCTCTTTCAAGTATTTCTGATGGACGCAAGCACAGAATCACTTCATTTTGTATTCTCTTCTAGTGTCGTCATTCTCAAGCATTTACATGTAAACTATACATTACTTTGTGATAAATTCCATTTCTCTTTTTTCTCTTTTACATATCATGACATTATATTGATTCTTTGAAATCGTATGTGCTGGTAGATTATATTATCTATGAATTTCATTTCAGGAGCGTGGAGAGGATGTCAAATATTTATTATAAAAGGGGAAGTAGGCTTGATAAGGTTGAGAATCCTCTCTCAGTTTCTTCAATGTGAGAAAACAGTCCTTGGGAGACACTGGGATATAGAAGGATGTTTTGAAGCTCTCATTTTCTGTTTCTGTTTTATTGCAAACCTAGTGTGAGGCCTATAATGAGTGACTTCACAGTTTATCTTTACAATTTACCTTTACAATTTATCAAGGCAATTTTGAGTTTTAGAATCTCTATTAGTTTTTTTTTTTTCTTCTCCTAGGTGAATATATTATTAGCACAATTTAGGGAAATTCATCAGGAAATGCCTTTTAGTTACACAGAAGAAAGGTAAACAGCACAGTTGTTCTGAAAAGATGATGTTACCTTACATACCAGAATATGCAGATTGAGGGACTGTGTTGTTTACTAATGCAAATTGGAGGTATCATTATCAAGTATACGCATGCATTTTTAAGTGTCATGATCAACTGTGACTTTGTTGATAGGAAAGAAATTATTTTCCCAAACCTACTATTTATCCTAGATGTGCAGTTCCCTAACATGGGGTTACTAATGCTGGGATCACAGACACTTTGGGGAATGTAGAGTGGGCTTCTTCTGTGCTTGCCTTGTCAGGGCTTGGAATCCACACATAACACTTGCTATGGACTGAATATTTGTGCCCCACTCTCCAGATTAATATGTTGAAACTTAATCCCCAATGTGATGGCATTTGGAGTTGGGGCCTTTGGAAGGTACTTACATCATGAAGATGGAATGATCACGAATGGGATTAATGCCCATAAAGAAGAGGCCCCAGAAAACTCTTCCATCCCTTTTGCCATGCCTTTCTGTGAACCAGGAAACCAGCCTTTCCCAGACACTGAATCTGCTGGCACTTTGATCATGGACTCGTGGCTCCAGAACTGGGAGAAATAAATTACTTCTGTTTATAGACCACCTAGTCCATGGTTTTCTTTTATAGCTGCCCAAAAGAAATGTTGACAACTGTATTTTACTTTCACAATTTTAGAGAAGGGGGCTTGAAGTCATACTAAGTTCATCATTAAAAGAGGCAAGACTGGGGCCCCTTAGTGGCTTAGTCAGTTTAGCGTCTAACTCTTGATTTTGGCACAGGTCATGAACTCATAGTTTGTGGGATCGAACCCCGAGTCAGGCTCTGTGCTGACAGCCTAGAGCTTGCTTGGGATTCGCTCTTCCTCTCTTTCTGCCCCTCTCTCTCCCTCTCTCTCTCTCTGCCCCTCTTCCACTTGTGTGCTCTATTTCTCTCAAAATAAATAAATAAACATTTAAAAAGGAGAGGCAAGACTAAGTATTGGGTAAACCAATATGTCCCATAAAAAAGTTCTGTTTTTTAAGTAGTTCATACTGGGTTACATCCTCTGGAGAAGATGTTTTTAAGATGCTTCATTGATTTAGTTGCTTACTTTCTAGAGACCCAAACTGAGGCTGCATGATATTTAATAGTGCAATCTAGAGTCTGCATCTTGGGTATCTGATACATTTTCTGTATGTTCTCACCAGACATGAAGCAGAAAGTACTTATTTAGATTAATAGCCAGCTACATTTTCCCTATCCACTGACACACTGGACTCTAATGGGAAGAAGGACTGAAGATAGGTAACACTCACAGGATGGGATGGGACAAGGTGAGCTGGAGGAGAATTAGAACAGGATATTCAGAAATGGGATGGTGCGATCCATCCCAGAGCTCATTTGGAATGTCAGGCAGCTGAAAAGTTTTTACTGAGCATTGCTGAAGGTAGGATGTTGGTTAAGCAGTTTATCTTTATTATTTGGGCCCATCCTGAAATGAAAACAAATTATAACACAAAATTCTATATGCCCACATGTTTTTATATTTTTACTTTTTGTTCCACATATATTTTTCCATATGCTGATTCTGCCCACACATTTTAACCTGTGAGCAAAATATTTTAATGATGGAAGACCTTAGAAATAGAACAGAGGAAAGGGTTATATACAAAATTGTAAAGGATTTATACACAAGGTCATCTATAAGTATTCACTGCCTGACTTAGATTTTTTTGTTTTGTTTTTTTGTTTTTTGTTTTTGGTCTGTTAGGTTGGTGTTGTCCTCTGTGTGCATATATGATACTCACTTAGTATGAGCATAGATATAAAAGCACCAGCTTTTATACATAAAGAGCCTCTGATAACTGTCTATAAACCAAACAAACACACAAAAGACTTGAAAGATGTCTCTGGAGACTAAAAGCCGGCATGAAGTACTCTAGTAACAGGCTGATAAAGTACATATTATTTAACTAGTAAGTTTTGTATCACTGTTTATAGACATATTGGTTGCACAATATATAGTTTTGGGTTTTTTAATGTTGAATTTAGTATAACTCCAAATACTTTCTCTAGAGTTGTGGCAAGTAGAAGACAATATGCATGTTGTTTTCTCCTTGAATGTCTTTCAACAACTTTATTGAGATATAATTCACATACCATACAATCTATCCATCTAAACTATACAATTCAATGGTTTTTTGGTATATAAATAAGATGACTAATTTTTTTAAATTATGGTTCTCTCTCTCATATATATGTATATGTATGTATGCATATGTATGTATATATGTATATGTATGTATACAATTCACCATTTAAAACCGTTTCTTTTCAATGTTTATTTATTTTTGAGAGAGAGAGACAGAGCACAAGCAGGGGAGAGGGAGAGAGAGAGGGAGACACAGAATCCGATGCTGGGCTGGAACTCATAGACTGCGAGATCATGACCTGAGCTGAAGTTGGACGCTCAACCAACTGAGCCACTCAGGCACTCCATTTAAAACCATTTTTAAATGTACAATTCAGTGGCATTAATTACATTGACGGTGCTGTACAACCATCACCACTATTTTCAAAACTTCTTTATCACCTCAAACAGAGTATTTTAAAGAGAATCTACCACTTTTGATTCAGAGAAAGTAAGCCACCACCTAAGAAAATTATAATCCCCAAACTATATTTTTTCAATGTTTGTTTATTTATTTATTTATTTATTTAGAGTGTGTACAGGGTGGGGACAGAAAGAGAGGGAGAGGGAATCCCAAGCAGGCTCCATGCTCGGCATGGAGCCCTACTCAGGGCTTGATGTCATGAACCATGAGATCATGAACTAAGCTGAAATCAAGAGTCACTTAACCAACTGAGCCATCCAGGTGCCCCAATGGAAAAAAATTTTTTTTTTAAATTTTTCCTATGCATGTTAATACCTCTAATAAGGCAAAGGGGAGATCGTGGTGACAATTAAGAGTTTATAATGGAAAATCTGCATGATATGGAACATCCACATATGGACGACAGAGGCACCCACATGGACACATGATTCTAAATGCTAGCGAATGCACACTCTCCAACAGGGGGAGGCTCGCCATACAGAAATAAACCAACACAGGTGTACAGAGACATATTGAAAAGAGATGACCAAATGCCATGGAAGCTAATATGGAGTTAGTTAAGTGAAGGAATATGTCAATTGAGAAAGAAGGCTGTTTTGAGGCTAGTGGTTAGGTAAATCTGGTAGTTTTAAAACATGCCCACAAGTTTTCTACCATCAAGAGGTAGAGTTCCATTCTTTTCTTTCTAAAATATGGGCCAGCCTTACAAACTTCTTTCTAAAGAACAAAATACGGAGAAAACAAGATGGTGTGATTCTGAGACTAGTTTAGAAAAGGCGGTGCGGCTTCTGCTGGATTCCTGGCTATACTTGGAACCTAGCCTCTGGACTGTGAGGAAGTTTAGTCCACGTGGGGACATCACATGTCGGGATTTTGGCTGCCAGCTGCCGGCAAAATCCCCGCTGACAGACTGTACCCATCATGAGGTGCATGAATAAGGAAGCCATCAAAATAACTCAAGGTCACCATCATACTAAAACCACATAGAAGGTTTGAGCGACAACCAACTAGCTGAGCCATGTCAATTCCCAGGACCATGAGAAATGATAACAAATGATCATTGTTTTTATGCCATTAAATTTGGGATAATTTGTTGTGCAGCAGTAAGTAACCAGAATAGAAGAGAAGTGATTGAAATAGGGTAGGTAGTTCATAGGGTAGTGATCAGCAAAGGCTAACAATAAGGCTAATTTCTCCCTATTGACTTTCCTTGAATAGAATAAATGAGTGTTTTTAAGTTATGGTTTATTTTTTCTGTTTTTGAAATTGATTAGCAAGAATTTCAAACAGAAATTAATTAAAAATGTTTACAATGAGGATGATGATTTTTATAATTCAATGCAGATTTTGAAATTTTTCTATTACTCATTTATTGAGTAATGCCTATTTCCTATCTTTGGAATGAGATTCTTGTTTGAAATTAAATTAATAAATACATCTCATAAACATATGACTTGTGTCATCACTGAACTTACTTATTTTTATTCATTCATTAGCAATATTTATTAAGCATTTATTAAGTCCTGAGCATCCTACTAGAAATATAACAGCTGATAATATAAAATCTTTAGACTCAAGGAGTTTATACGAAAATCTTAAGGGAGAGACAAAAAGTAAATGAGCAACTATAGTATAGCGTGACAAGTCCCATATAGAGTAAGTGATCTATGATACAGTGTAGGGACAAATCATGAGCTCTTGAGAAAAGGTTGGGGAGGTGTCAGGAAAGGATTCTTAGAGGGAATCTTCACGACATTGACCCCTAAAGGAGAGAAGCTAAGAGTTCATCTAGGGAAGCTATAGACTAGAGGTAGATGGGGAGGTTGGGGGAGGAGAGCTAACAGTTTGGCCTGAGGGCATAGAATGTGTACAGACATAGAGGCAAGAATATACATATCAAATTCTGGGCGTTTGCGAGTGTCTCATTATAGCTGGAGTAGAGATCACAGGCAGAGAAGCAAGAAGACAGAACACCAGGGACTCCTCAGCCATGTTAATAATTGTGAACTTTACCCTGAGGGCTTTGGATGCTTTTAGGCAAGAGAGAGACATGATCAGATTCAACTGCATTGTGGACAACATATTTGAAAAAGGCAAGACTAGAATCTGGCAGGCCAAACAGAACACTCTTGTAGCAGTTAGGCAAGGGAAGACAGAGGCTGGAGCCAGGTAGTGATGTAGGAAGAATCACCCTGCAAAGAGGAAGCAGAGCTGTTGTTCATTTCCAGCCCATGGATCTCCCACGCTGCATGAAGGCCTTTTGGACACAGATGAAACAGATTGCAAGTTAGTAATCTAATTTCAAGAGGGACAGATCCTGGGTGTGTATTTCAGAGTGCCAAAACCTATCTAGAAAGTGGATACCCATGTGGCATTCTGGATCGAATGCCGTATGTGTTGTAAAAGCAGACAGGTGCTTTGATAAACTAGTAACAGATTTCAACCACAAAAATTCTCTTTTAATGAGAAATCTCTGCCACACCAGTAACTTATATGAAAACAAAGATTGGTGTGTGTATATCTATGTGTCAAATGAATATTCATGCCTCACGAGCCACTTTAACATTTTCACAGTCTGACCTTGAATGAAGGGGTCAGAGTACCACTCATTAAAAAAATGATAACCCTTTCCTTATGAGCCTGCTTGGTATTGCAAACTGGAATTTGTTCAGCCCCTTTTGAGAATGATTCCTCAAATTAGGGCAGTGTGCTAGGTGTTAACAATGCCAGTGTGCTTTGAATGAAATCAACACCTATAGACATAGTAATTTATTTTTAAGCATTAAGCATGTGTAAGTATACGCATATGCATGTGTATGTGATGTGCATGCATTATATAACTTTATTGAAGATACCTATGTTGATTAACAGATGCATAAATACAGGAGCTGAATAAATGGAGCCACTCAATAACAGAATCTTTTAATGCATTCCATATAAATTCAACCCGGAATTAAAGTGATTCTTTGCCAACAAAATAGCTGATATGATAGGACAACTGCTTTCTTCTGCTGCTACCAGAACAAATTAACATCACTGTGGAGAGAAAAAAGGAGAAGTGGTTTGCAGCAATTCAGACAATAAATAGCCATAGTAGCTGTAACTATTGTCATTGAGCCAAAATCCTTTAATTTAAATCATTTATACTAATTACTGAAATTGCAAGGGAATCGTTAGGAGTAAGTATTTATAGAAATTCATAAGGGAAATTTAGTGGTGCTATAGATTCCATATTTG
Organism: Panthera uncia; assembly: GCF_023721935.1. Taxonomy (NCBI): domain Eukaryota; kingdom Metazoa; phylum Chordata; class Mammalia; order Carnivora; family Felidae; genus Panthera; species Panthera uncia. Next base: position 51,825,611 of record NW_026057580.1, read on the forward strand.
TATTCCTTATTTCGCTTTATTTTTAAGTGTTGTGATGAAGAGAGTAGACTATGGTTTAGAAAGACGAGTCAGGATCATCACAAACTGGCTACCTGTGTGTTGGAGGTGGGGGTAGATATTCATTATGACAGGAAAGCAGAAATTTACAATTTTTCAAGTTATAGTATGTTTTAATCTTGTATTTAGAAGCTGCTTATTATGTCAGCCCAGCCTGAAAGGAAAACAAACGAGAGAAAACAATGGCTGACCACCACCATGTTCCAGACACTGCCATACTGTCTCATTCAATCCTCATAATTACAATGTGACTTGGTTAGGATTAACATCATGTTCCAGTGAACCATCTTGGAGTTTTAAAGGTTATACCACCTGAGGTCCTCTGAGAGTAAGTCCTGTTCTATCAAAACGACATCTGTCCAGTTAGATCTCACAGTCCCTGTAGGAATACCAGCCACCGCTGTCCCTCATCTCACCAATCTCACTGGGTGGCTGAGGATGTCATCTTTCTAACATGAGATATAAATGTAAAGCAGAAGCCAAATAACCAGAATTTAAATTTTGTAATTTTAAAATTCCTGTTTTTGAATCAGATAGAAAGGAATCAGGAGATCTTCTAATCTAAGGGATCTACTTTACAGAAGAAGAAATGAAACTCACAGAGGCAAACTGACTCAATGTCATTCTTGTTGTTGGTAGTGAACTTAGGATCGGAATACCCATCTCTTGAGTGATGCTGGAAATCCATTTACTCTGACATAAACCATATAATAGGATACCTAATGGTCATGAGATTAAATGCATATCCAAACCCAACATGATTTTTGTGGCACATTTGGATTTTTAGCTTTAGTTCTCTGAAAATTATGATCTATAAATATTTGAACACTTTGGATTTGAGCTTCTTTTGCTATATCTTCTCATCATTCCTTTTATTACTGTAGCAATGTCTAAAAGCAAGCCAAAACAATAACAGAATTAAACTAATTAAATTAAAATTAAATTTAATTTAAAAACAATTAAAGCAAAAAGTAAGTTAAATTATATATGCCCAGTTTAAGATAAATTCATACTGGCTTTGCTTAACGCAGTTTTTGGTGGGACTTCCCTTTTTCTCTCATAGATCAACTAGAATCCCTTGTATACCTTTGAGTCTATCACTCTATCCTGTCTGTTAGTATTCTCTCATCCAGGCCAGAGCTATTATTCTCAGATTTTGGCCCTGAGAACACAAAGTTTTTTAATTTGAATCTCACATACTCTTCAGTTTCAGGTAGAAACTCCATTTTTTTTTCAGCTCAAAATATCCTTGACCTCTGTCTACAGAATTTCTATGAACTAACATAACACATTAAATGTTTATAGTACCTGGGGTTATCAACATCTTGCCCCAGTTTGCCAGGGACCTATCGCTTTCAACACTGTGTCCAGGAAAACCCCTCTGTCTCAGACAAAATGGGATTAGAACTAGTTTTCAATATTTTCCACATAATTAATTTATTTGGTGTTGCAGACAACCTTAAGGCTTAGACAAAGTAGAGATTATCATTATAATTTTGTAAAATTGTTTGTATTTCATTTCTACAACTGACTCTATAATCTTAGGGATCACCTTTTTTATGTTTAAGTGCATTCAACTGCATTAAAAAAAAAAGCCACTTGACAAAGTAAGTGAGTCTTATGTGACATCGGTTTACTGGCTTATTGGAACTCTAGTTAAGTGCTTAGTGCTCAGAGATAAAAAAGTGACTTACTCAAGGTAATCATTGTAACGTCTGTCATCCTTAGCATTACACCCAGCTGCTGCTCTTCTTTTAGCTTTCATGGTTCTTTGGTCTCCTGATTTTATATGTTCTCTCCAAACTCCAGATCCTTCCCTGAGGGTCCCCTAAGCATCAGCATTAAATTAATTAATTTAATTAATTAATTCTTTTTAAATTAAATTTAATTTTAATTTAATTAGTTTAATTCTGTTATTGTTTTGGCTTGCTTTTAGACATTGCTACAGTAATAAAAGGAATGATGAGAAGATATAGCAAAAGAAGCTCAAATCCAAAGTGTTCAAACCTTTTTGGTGGCCTCCATAGAGGGTTTCCTCTCCAAGCATCAGGTTACCTTCCCTAACAGGAAAGAAATTAAGATGCCTGAGTCTTCTGGTTCTGCTATTTGCAAGTTGTGTAGCCTGAATCGACCAGGATTCTTCTCCCTAGGGCCCCTAATTTCATCAATTGTTAGAGGGGTAATGGGACAGCATCGTCTCTCATAATGTCCTAGGATTGCCCCTTCTCACACAAGGGGCATAGGAAAATTAGCAAAATGGTTACTAGATTATTCCTTTTTAGAAAGGACATGGGCAATATTTGCAGCATAGTAAGGCATTAGGAGGGTGGTTATTTTAATTATCTGGAGAAAACCTAATAAGGCATAGGTTTGAAAAACTTAGGTAAAAAGATAATTCTGAAGTATGTATAGATTATGGTTAACTCTTTAAAAACAACTACTATGTATGTATGTAGTATATATACATACTTTAATTAAAATGCATGATTCAGGACTCATGAGAATCTTCATTTCATTTAGGAGAAACTTACATTTTTGTGTATTCTTCAGAGTCCTGTAGATTCTAGCTGTTTGAAGGACTATTATGGTTTATTCTGTTATATGTATGATCTGTCATGAGGTAAATTCTGCCATTCCATAAATTGGGCTAAAATTGGAGAGGTCTTGGGGCACCTGGGTGGCTCAGTCTATTAAGCTTCTGACTTCTGCTCAGGTCATGATCTCGTGGTTCTGTGCTGACAGCCCCACGTCGGTCTCTGTGCTGACAGCTCAGAGCCTGGAGCCTGCTTCATATTCTGTGTCTCCCTCTCTCTCTGCGTCTCCCCTGCTCATGCTGTCTCTCTCTCTCTCTCTTTCTTAAAAACAAATAAAAACACTAAAAAAAAACCCTTTTAAATTGGAGAAGTCATGGTTCTATTTTTTTCCCCCTGTGATTTACCATCAATTTGACTGAGCTGAAGTCACTGGGAATTGAGTTGGGGGCAGGTTGGTAGAAAATGATTAAGTAGCACACATATAGCCGGGTAATTAATAGCTAAAGAAATAGTTAAATGCAAAGTCAAGTAACATAATGAGTAAAGAAGTAGGAATCACAAAAATTACTTTTATGTAATAACTGGGATGCTCCTGAGATTAGAATGTTGGTTTTTGTTGGGTGCATTTAGTCTATTACTTCAGAATTTTCATATGAAAGCTAGATAAAAATGCATGGAGGTAAAAACATACAGACAAAAATAATTAGCAAACTTTTCGGATCCAATTTAAAGTTACTTTCCTCCTCGATTCCAAAAAAAAAAAAAAGTTTCGAATTAATTGATGAGCACATAGTGAGAATTGATATAGAGAGAAGACTCCAAGAGTAAATCACACAAAATAAATTTTGCTCGGAAGAAAGAGCTGACACCCACTGTGTAATCAGAGTTTTGCTCCACAGGGACCCCCTCCACCTCCCCACACCTCACCAAAGTCTGGTGTTTTTAATGTTTTTTCAAGTCTATATTTTAGCCAGAAGGATTTATATCAAGAATAAGCCATCAAGTTGTAGGGAGATGAAGAATGAAGGTCACAACCTTCCTATTTTATCTTTCTATTACTCCCAGCCTAAAACTGGCTCCTGGGGTAATGCCTATTTCTGTAAGAAATTCTTTTCACTGATCTCTTCTTTGTGGTCCTCATAATAGGCTGCATTCAAGAGCATGTAAGCATCTAATGTGCATGCACGGAGACTCCTTCAAGGGGGAAGAACCTGGCTTCTGAAGCCTGTGGGCTTCTACTTGACACCAGGAATTCTGAAGTGCCTGCACTCAAAAGAAATCATTCTCTTCCCTGGTGTCCTGATTAAAAAGGGCAATTCACAACTTATTTTAAGAGGCCTCCGATTCTAGAGGCTGGGACAGCTTCTCTCTTCTCTCTATAGCGTGGCTTATAGAGTATGACTTTGCAACGTTTTATTGTGTTTTCATGTATTAGTAAGTAAATTAGTAAGTAAATGACACCTGATGCCGACAGTATGAGAAACACATGTTCTTTCTTTACTCTGTCTATATGCGTATGTACACGTGTAATGAGAGATCTAAAGTAAAAATAGAATCTTGACAAGCCTGTTTACTAAACAGTGAGGCTCATGTTCATATGTATATGTGCGTGTGTATGTGTATCTGTGTGTGCATATGCACAACGTATACCGCAGCATTGCACAGGGGTGCTATTTGATAAATGAACTGTCTATTAGCTTGCCTTTCATACCTGCGTTCTCACCTCATTTTGTCTTTTGCCATCTCTTTTGGAGCCTTTGATTTCTCTGTTGAATTGACTAAAGTATTCTGTGATTTGAAATTATTTCATCTGATGTCAGAGGAATTTTTCGAATCCTCTCAGGTGTGGTTTTATGAGCAAACCAAATGTTTGCTCTCTGTTCTGTAACCACATCTTATGAAACACTTGTAGTAGATTTAGCACCATAATAAATCACTAAATTAGCCTGTTTTGTGAATTTAAAATGGAATGATTTAGTGAAGAAGAAATTGCTTAACAAGGTTTGTCAAATACTATCTCACAATCAGAAGCATATTATCTGAGATTAGATACATAAATGAAATCTTAAAATATAAACAGTCAGATAGGCAACAACATGTCAGAGAGTTTTAATACAACATAACCATCCCCTTATTTCATATTAATTCATTTGTTTTTTATCACTTGTTAAAATAGGAAAGACTGATATTTTTATCTTCAAGGACTCTGCTTGTAGGGACTCTTAGTCACAGATATTATGTCATTTCAGGTTTCTGCAGCTAGAAAGTAGAATAGCCTAGCAAAGGGGATATTTGATAAATATTAAGCATTCATTTTTTAAAACCCAATAATAAAGCTTTGTGAAACAAACATAAATAAACTGGATAAACTATTTTTTCAGACCTGCTAGACTTAAACTTCTCTAGTCATAGAAGAAATTTAAGTCATAGAAGTTTTTGTTTGTTTTACACTATTTGACATGTATGTGTGGAAATGTTAGTTTACAAAGAGCATTAGATTGGAGTACATCATATATATATGTATATATATATGTGTGTGTGTGTATATATATATATATATATATATATATATCACCCTGGGGAGAGGTTTCTACCATGGTGTATGTAGTTTATATTTTCTACTCTATTTTCCTTCCTCCCCTACTCCCACCCTTTTATTAATTATGATAAAATCTTATCAGGCATCCAGTTTATTTGTAGTATGGACCTAAGAGCTAGAAATACCAAGTTGGATAGAAAAAGAAACATATATTCTAATTGGAAAGGCAAATAAATTAATTATTACTGTCAAATATGCAAAGGGAACAAAGGGTGGGGACTTGAGTGGGTATTAAAATCAAATGTGGTATGTACAGGTGTGGGCTGTAATGTTTTACATTTCTTATTTTATGTTTTTCTTTGGTAAGTGCTCTAAAAATAAATTACAGGGGTGCCTGGGTGGCTCAGTCAGTTAAGCATCTGACGCTTGATTTTGGCTCAGGTCATGAACTCTCATGGTTTGAGATTCAGCCCCATGTCAGGTTCTGCACTAACAGTGAAGAACCTGCTTGAGATACTCTCTCTTCCTCTCTCTCTCTCTCCTGCTCACGCACTCTTTCAAAATAAATAAATAAAGGTAAAACAATAAATTACATATATTGACTGCACATTATCTGACTGTACTTGATACTTTTTTTTAAAAGTAGGCTCCAGGGGTGCCTGGCTGGCTCAGTCGTTTAAGCACAGGTCATGATCTCCTGGTTCGTGAGTTCAAGCACTGCATTGGGCTCTGTACTGACAGCTCAGAGCCTGGAGCCTACTTTGGATTCTGTGTTTCCCTCTCTTTCTGCCCCACGCCTGCTTGTGCTCTCTCTCTCAAAAATGAATAAACGTTAAAAAAAAAATAAAGAAATAGTAAAAAAATAGAAGTAGGCTCCATACCCAATGTGGGGCTCGAACTCACAGCCCAAAGATCAAGAGTCACATGCTGTACTGACCAAGCCAGCCAGACCACTCTGAATTTCATACATTTTGAATCATAGTAATGATAGATATCTAGGTGGAGATCAAGTTTATATTTTTTAAGTAAAAACATTTCCTACCCTAAGCTTTTCTTCCATCTCAATTAAGCTTAAAAAGAAAATTGGATTTTTTTCTCTCTTGCTGATAGTATAACATCAGCTATTCTTATAGGAATCACAATCATATTAACTTAAAGAATTTTGAGTCCTGGAGGAATTAAAGACTATATTATTTACTAGGAAACACCCCAAATCAATTTCCATCTTGACCGTAATGATGATACTTATTGCATCCAGATAATGTGATATGTAATTCCAAGTAGTTATTTTATGGACTGCCTTCACACCATAACTCTGAGGAAGAAGCTTTAAAGCAGTATGAAATAAGAACAAGCATGAATTGGAGATGAAATATATACTTTAAATTAAAAAAAAAGAATTATTGTATATTGTAGTCCTTCTTTCTTTTGATATATTTTTCTGGTGTTTTGTGCACCACAGTGCACTAAGGTTGGCTTTGCAAAACAAAGTATATGAGTGCATAATGGGCCAGAGATGAAAACTTATGGCCGCTATCTAAAGTGGTGCCTGTCAGACCATTGGTGACATTTTTATTTTATCACTTAAAGTTTTTTAACATAAAATTACCATTAACTTCATGTGATATTTTTATAACTATAAAAAAAAACCATGGGTACTGAAAGCAAAACAGATATATTTAACTGTTTTGTGGTTTTAGTGAGTATCTCTAATGAAGTCATTAAAATGCCTATTTTCTTCAGTTCGCAGATGAGAGAATAATATCTTAATAAAAGTTTTCTTTTTTGTATGCAATTGTTTTTATCATAAATAAAATTTGGCAGATGGCAGATGTCGAAATCAATACAGAGTGATGTCCATGACTACACTTGTTCAATTATGTAAAAATAATTTAAAATCCACAGAAGAAAATTTAACCAGAATATATGTTAAATATTGATTTTTAAACATAATATCGGTACTAACATAATCCAGATATAGATTAGCAGGTGCTCCACGTGTGATTTGGCCTTCACAGTTTCATAGGCATGCTGAATTTTATCCGAGGAAACAAGGAGAATGTGAAATAGTTGAGCACTTCTCTCTTCCTCTAATGTCTAGAGATTAGAATGAATAATGCAAGTAAATTTAGGCACATCTTTATCAGATTTACTCTACAGACAGAGGACTTGGCCCTGAATTTAATTTAAATGCATATTTGATTGGAAAGATGGTCTTAAAAGGTTAGATTATACTATTTAACATACTTTTATTACTTTAAAATATTTTTTATACATCTATGAGCAAGGAAATCAAGTTCAGGAGGAAATTAAAAACTTATCCAAAATTATATCCCTTGTGGATGGCAGAGAAAAGATTTATGTCATGTATTTCGCTTTCTAAAGTGAGTGATCTTTCCAGTCTTCTACGTTCACTCTCACCTCTGATCTTTCCATTGCTGACCTGGTAAGAAAATGCTACTTCATGCAAAATGTTGGTAACAATATACACACTCCACATTGGTTTGTGCATGTAGAACCAATTATGCCATGGCCACCATATACACTAATAAGGTCAGTGAAAACAATGCCTTTTGAATATTGAGCCAGTTTTATACAACATACCAATCTTGTGGCAGGCGTAAAGAAATTGTTTTTAAATTTATTTTACATTCTTATTGAAAGCATTTTCAAATCAAACATCCTTCAGACGTCCTTTAACTATTTTTCTGGGGCTTAGGAAAGATGCAAAGCAATACACTTTCAGATGTACACTATACGGTATAATTTGCATACAAATGCATTTTTACTGAAAAAGATCAGGGCAAGGTTTTAAACATGTTTCTACGTTGAACTTTTAGGCATTGTGTAAAGTTGAATATAATATAAAATTTGGAATTCTCTCTAGTTTGACACACTCCATATGGAATAAGTTTGTGTTTTCCAGGTTGTAAGGTACTAATTTTACTGAAACTGCTGCCCAAAGAGTCATACACTTTAAACAACAGTAATGAGTCAGATCATTACTGACTCCTTTTATGCTCATGCCTAATCGAAGACTTTCAAACCCAAATATTAATATGTGATGGATATTTATAGTTGGGGATCTTGATCGACTAAAGGGAGATTTTTTTTTCTCAATGTCATATAAGACATGAGCAATAAAACATAAAACTGGCTACAGAATTTTGAAATTTCAGTGTAACTTACTGTATCAATGTGTTAAAAGTGATGTGAAAGGTAGGAAGAAAATAGTATTTTCTAGGAACCTGACAAGATGAAATGCACATGGAGCACTCCTTAAAATATTAAAGACGCCAGATAACTGAGAGGAAATGTAACAGCTTAAAAAAAAAAACCTTATTCGGTTAAAGTAATTTCAGGATCAATAAAACTGGTAAGGGAAATAAAGATAATTGAAAAAGATATCTATGAATTTACATTTTTCAAGAATAGAATGAAAAGTTGTGTATGCCATTCTTTCAAATTAATATGTATCGAAGTAAATAGGCCAAATGCAGAACTAAAAAGATGAAAATGAACTGTATATTGCTTAGAAAGAAATGGGAGGAGTGACATTTGGGGTTTTTTTTTTTAATTTTTTTTAGCGTTTATTCATTTTTGAAACAGAGAGAGACAGAGCATGAATGCGGGAAGGTCAGAGAGAGAGGGAGACACAGAATCTGAAACAGGCTCCAGGCTCTGAGCTGTCAGCACAGAACCCAACGCGGAGCTCGAACTCACGGACCGCGAGATCATGACCTGAACTGAAGTCGGATGCCCAACCGACTGAGCCACCCAGGCGCCCCGGGAGGAGTGATATTTGAAGAAGATACCTTGAAAATGCATTGAGTACAGGGGCACGTGGATGGCTCTGCTGGCTGTGTAGGACTCTTGATTTTGTGTCAAGTCATGATCTCATGGTTTGTGAAATCGAGCCCCATGTTGAGCTCTGTGCTGACAACATGGAGTCTGCTTGGGATTCTCTGTCTCCCTCTCTCTCTGTCGCTCCCCCACTCATGCTCTCTCTCTCTCTTTCTCTTTCAAAATAAATAAATAAATGGAAAAAAAAAGAAAATACATTATTTATTCATATATATCATCCAAAATTCATTCAGAAAATCTTTGTTGAGAAGGTACTATGTGGCAGGTGCTGTGTTAGATACCAAGGATGCACTAGTGAGCAAAAACAACCATAGAGTATATCAGAGTGTTTATGATGACTGGCCATCTAAAACATTTAAGAGATTGACAGAAATAATTTTCGTGGGATCTAGTTAGCTTAAAAAAGAAACAAACAAACAAACAAACAACAGCCTGGGGCACCTGGGTGGCTCAGTCAGTTAAGCATCCAACTTTGACTCAGGTCATGATCTCACCATTCCAGAGTTCGAGCGCCGCTTTGGGCTCTGTGCTGACAGCTCAGAGCCTGGAGCCTGTTTCAGATTCTTTGTCTCCCTCTCCCTCTGCCTGTGTCCTGCTTGCGCTCCGTCTCTCTCTCCCAAAAATAAATAAATATTTAAAAAGTTATTTAAAAAACCCAGCTTGATTGAAGCATAATTGATCTATAAAACACTGAACACAATACATACAATTTGATGAGTTTAGACATACACATATACCTGTGAAACCATCACCCCAATCAAGGTAATAGACATATCCATTAAGTCTAGAAGCTTCCTAGTGTCCCTTTGTATGTGTATGTGTGTGCGCGTGTGTGCATATGCATATATGTTTGTGCTAATAACACCATGATATCTACCCTTGTAACAAATTTTTAAATGCTCATTACAATATTATTGATTATAGGCACTATGTGGTATAGCAGATCTCTAGAACTTATTCATCTTGCACAACTGAAACTTTATAACAGTTAAATAACAATTCCCAATTTCCTGTCATCCAGTTCCAGTAACCCCTGTTCTAGTCTTTGATTCTATAGATTGACTTTTTTAAGTACCTCATATTATTAGATTCATGCAGTTGTCTTTCAGTGACTTGTTTACTTCCCTTAGTATAATGTCCTCTAGGTTCATTCATGTGATTGCAAATGGCAAGATTTACTTTTTTTGTTAAAATTATTTTTAACATTTATTTATTTTTGAGAGACAGAGAGAGACAAAGTATGATTAGGGAAGGAGCAGAGAGAGAAGGAGAAACAGAATCTGAAGCAAGCTCCAAGCTCTAAGCTGTCAGCACAGAGCCCAACACGGGGCTGGAGCCCAAGAACTGTGAGATCATGACCTGAGCCAAAGTGGTACCCTTAACCAACTGAGCCACCAAAGTGCCCGCCCCCCTTTTCTCTGAAGGATGAATAATATTCCCTTGTATTTATATGCCACATTTTTTTAAATCAATTCATCCATCAACAGATACTTAGGCTGTTCTATAACTTGGCTATTTTGTAATAAACATGTGATTAAAGATATCTCTTGGAGATCCTGATTTTAATTCTTTTGGTATATATACAGAAGTCAGATTTCTGAGTCATATAGTAGTTCTATTTTTAATTTTATGAGGAATATTCATACAAATATGCATACTATTTTCTATAGCAATCGTACCATTTTAAGGTTTCGAGAGAGAGAGTGCAAGTGGGGCAGCGGGGAGCTGAGAGAGATAGGGAGAGAGAGAGAATCCCAAGCAGTCTCCACACTGTCAGGACAGAGCCTGATGTGGGGCTTGATCCACAACCTGCCAGATAATGACCTGATCAAAACCAAGAGTTGGATGCTTAACCAATTGAGCCACCCAGGTGCCCACAGTTCTACCATTTTATATTCCTACCAGCAGTATACAAGGATTCCAATTTCTTTACATCTTTAGAACATGTCTTTTTTATTATAATAGCCATCTTAACCTGTATGAGATGAAGTATCCCTATGGTTTTTACTTGTATTTCCCTAATCATTAGTGAATTTAAACATCTTTGTTCTTGAAGTTTATTTATTTATTTTGACAGAGAGAGAGAGCAGGAGGAGAGGTGCAAAAAGAAAGGGAGAGATAGAGAATCCCAAGTAGGCTCTGCATGATCAGCTCAGAGCCCCGCGCAGCTCAGATCTCAACCAGGGGCTCAGACTCACCAACCCGTGAGATCATGAGCTGAGCCAAAATCAAGTATTGGTCACTAAACCAACTGAGCCACCCAGGTGCCCCAAGCATCTTTTATATACCTGTTGGCCATTTGTATGTATTCTTTGGTGAAAAATCTATTCAAGTCCTTTGCCTACTGTTAAATTTTATGTATGTATGTATGTATGTATGTATTTATTTATTTATATTGGGTTGTAGGAATTCCGTATATATTTTGAATATTAACCCTTTGTCAGATACCTGGTTTGCATATATTATTCCCATTCTATAGGTTATCATTTCATTTTATTGATTGTTTCCTTTGCTATGAAGAAGCTTTTTAGTTTCATGTAGTCCTTTTTGTCTATTGTTGCCTTGGTTGCTTGTGCTTTTGGTGTCGTATTTAAGAAATAGACCAATGCCAAGAAGATTTTCCTTTAAGTTTTCTTCTAAGGGTTTTATACTTTTAGGTCTTATATTTATTTTTTAAATACATTTTGAGTTTATTTTTGTGTGCAGTATAAGATAGGGGTCAAATTCCATCCCTTTTTTATGTGGATATTCAGTTTTCCCAACAACATTTGTTAAAGAGAAGATCCTTTTCCCTTGGCACCTTTGTTGAAGATAAGTTGACTGTATATGTGTGGGTTTAATTCTAGACTCTCTCTTCTGTTCCGATGCTGACTTCAGTAGCACATTAGTAAGTTCATACACAATGGCCAAGTGAGACTTATCCTTTGGATGAAAGAATGGTTGAACATACACAAGTAAATTACTGTGATATATCACAATAACAGAATGAAGTATAAAACCACATGATAATCTAACTAGATAGAGGAAAAGCTTTTACAATAGTAGATACCTTTTCATGATAAAAATTCTCAATAAACAAATATAGAGGGAACTTACCTTAACATAATAAAGGCCATATATGACAAGAACATAGCTAACATGGCACTCAATAGTTAAAAATGAAAAGTTTCTTCTCTGAAATCAGGAACAAGACAAAGATGCCTGTACTCAAAATTTATATTTAACATGGTATTGGAGTGCCTGGGTGGCTCAGTTGGGTAAGAGACCAACTCTTGATTTTGGCTCAGGTCACAATCTTACAGTTAATGGTTTGAGTCCCAGGATGGGTTCCACACTGATAATACGGAGCCTGCATGGGATTCTCTCTCACTCCCTGCTTCTCTCTCTCTCTGTCTCTCTCTCTGTCTCTCTCTCTCCCTCCCTCTTTAAAAAATTACACATAGTACTGGAAGTCCTAGATAGAGCAACAAAGTGAGAAAAAGAAATAAAGACAAATCAGAAAGGAGGAAGTAAAGTTATCTCTTTTTGCAGATGACATGATATTATATACAGAGAATTCTAAAGACTCCACCAAAAACTGTTAGAACTAATCAGCAAATTTAATAAAGTTCCAGGATACAAAATCAACATGCAAAATCAGTTGTGTTTTATGTGCTAAAACCAAACTATATGAAAATGAAATTAAAAATATAGTAGCATCAAAAAGAATAAAATACCTAGAAATAATTTAATCAAGGAATTGAAAGACTTGTACACTGAAAGCTATAAAACATTGCTGAAAGAAATTAAAGAATAAACAGATGGAAAGACATCTTGTATTCATGGCTTGGAAGAATTAATATTGTTAATTATGTTCATACTACTCAAATCAATTTACAGATTCAATGTAATTGTTACCAAAATCCCAATGGAATGTTTTACAAAATAGAGTAAACAATCCTAAAATTCATGTAGAATCACAAAGATCTTGAATAGCCAAAGCAATCTTGAGAAAGAACTAAGCTGGAAGTATCATATGTTCTGATTTCAAAATGTATTACAAATCTACAGTAATTAAAATAGTATGGTACTGGCATAAAGACAGACATTGTGTTAGCTCTTTACATGATAAATTTATGCCATTAGGTTATTAAAATTTTAACTATGCGAAAAGAAAGTGACTCAATTTTTAAACCTATGATATTTACTAGTGGGCTCATAAAATGATTAAAGTCTGAGTGTTGCTTTCACAGTAACTAAATATTCATAACATCTAAAATTTTTTTTAATTTTAAAAAGTATTTATATGACATCAGCCATAGTAACATCTTTCTATATATGTCTCCTTTAGCAAGGTAAACAAAAGGAAAATTGAAGTATTGGGACTATACCAAAATAAAATGCTTCTGCACAGTGAAAGAAACCATCAACAAAACAAAATGTCAGCCTACTGAATGGGAGAAGATATTTGCAAATGATATATCCAATAAGGGGTCAATATCCAAAATATATATTAGACAACTCAACATAAAAAATAATAATAATACTCATCGTCATCATATCATCATCCAATTAAAAATGGTCAGAGGATCTGAGTGAAGTCATATGATTTTTGTCTTTCTCTGACTGACTAATTTCACTTAGCATAATACCCATCTGAATAGACATTTTTCCAAAGAAGACATACAGATAGCCAACAGACACATGAAAAGATTCTCAGCATCACTTATCATAAGGGAAATACAAATCAAAACCACAATGGGATATCATCTCACACTTGTCTGGGTGGCTAAAATAAAAAACACAAGAAATAACAAGTGTTGGCAAGGATGTGTAGAAAAAGGAAGCCTCGTGTTCTATTGGCAGGAGTGCAAACTGGTGCAGCCACTGTGGAAAACAGTATGGATGTTCCTCAAAAAATTAAAAATAGAATTATCATATGATCCAAAAATTCCAGTAGCGGGTATTTATGCAAAGAAAATAAAACCACGAATTAAACAAGATATGTGCACTGCTTGCTGATTGTATTATTTACAATAGCCAAGATATGGAAGCAACCCAAAGTGTCCATCAATAGATGAATGGATAACGAAGTTGTAGTGTGTATGTATGTGTGTCTGTGTGTATATATATATATATATATATGTATATATATATATATGTGTATATATATACATACATACACACACACACACTGTGGCTCAGCCATAAAAAATGAAATCTTGATATTTGTAACAACATGGATGGAGCTAGAGGGTAAATTGCTAACTGAAATAAGTCAGTCAGATAAAGATAAATGCCATATAATTTCACTCATGTGTAGAATTTAAGAAACAAAATAAATGAACAAACAAAATTTTAAAAAGAGAGAGATAAACCAATAAAACAGACTCTTAACTATAGAGAACAAACTGGTGTTTTCCAGCGGGAAGATGGGTAGAGACTGGGGGAAACAGAATACGCTTATCTAGATGAGCACAGAGATGTGTATAGAATTGTTGAATCACTATATTGTACACCTGAAGCTAATAAAACACTGTTGTTAATTATACCTGAATTAAAAAAAAATATTTAGGGCTAACAATATTCGAACTATATAAATATTATTTACAGCTTATGATACATATATACATATGTTAAATATTTAAATTCATAACTAAACTGACTAAAATATGAGGGAAATTCTTAGGCGCCTCAAGTAATCAGAAAATTGTGTATCTTGATACATGAGCACTGAGATAGATATATGCATGCTCAGGAAATCTGCCCATGTCATATTGTTCACAGCTAAGCCTGTGGTGGGCTATGTGTTCAGAGAACATAAGACAAAATCTAGAGCCTGCATAAAGCTAGGACCTCTGAGAACATAAGACAAAATCTAGAGCCTGCATAAAGCTAGGACCTCTGAGAACATAAGACAAAATCTAGAGCCTGCATAAAGCTAGGACCTCTGAAAGGGGGCAAACTTGATGAAAGGAGAATCTAGGGAAATAATCACACTTTACAGAAGGAAAATTTTAAATTACTAATAATAGCAAAAACATATTTTTAATAAAGATATTCATCTATATTGCTCTGGACATTGATACCAGATGAAAGAAAAAGTTTTCCCTGATAATTCATTCTATAAGCTGGCCCTCGAATGGGTTTGAGGCCAATATTCACATTCTTTGTGTGACCTAAATGAAAACATGCCAAAATTAAGATGTTGGACATGTTGGGTGAAGTTGAAGATCAGTCTAAAGAACTGACAAAAATTGTATCGTGGAGAAAAAAATGAGATGGAAAACATTGAGGAGAGAGTAATAATCAAGGCAGTTAAATGGACAGGTCAAGCATTCATCTAATAACACCTACTGAAGAGACATTTAGAGGGGGAGCTTAAGGAAACAGAATACTAGGCACCACTTGAAAATGCAACAGACAGAATCTTCCAGAACTGAAGAAAAGTATGAATTCTCAACTCTCAAAAGGCCCAACAGATCCCAAACAAAATAAATTGCTAGAAATCTATGCTTAAAATATCGCAGTAAAACTGAAGAACATGTTAAAAAAGAAACAATGCTAAAAGTAGCCAAAAAGAAAAGACAAATTCCTAACTAGGCAATGACAATTTGGCTGAAAGCTGATTTCTTGACAACTCCATGAGTCAGAAGAATGGAATAATACCTTCCATGGCCTGAGAAAAAAATAACTTGAACCATATACCTGCCAAAACTGTTCAGAAAAAAGAGAATAGAAATTTTTTTGTCTAGCAAAAATTGAGAGAATTTACAATCAATACATCCTTACTTAAGGGACTCCCAAAAACTTCAGAAAGAAGAAAGAATTTTTTAGAAAGACAGTGTGAGATAAAAGAAGGAACATATAAACCTAAATAAACATTGATTTTATAAAATCATAACATCAGGACCTAGTGTAAAAGAAAGAAGATAGAAGTAAAACATTGGCAAAGGTATAGTTTGGGAAAGAGCACAATACCTGCTTTTCAGTAGTAGTGTAAAGACATGATTAAGGGGCACCTGGATGGCTCAGTCAAGTGTCAGTCTCTTGCTTTCAGATCAGGTCATGATCTCATAGTTTGTGAGTTCAAGCCCCATGTCAGGCTCCATGTTGACAGAGCAGAGCCTACTTTGGATTCTCTCTCTGCCCCTCCCCTGTGCTCTCTCTTTCACTCTCTAAATAAATAAATAAATAAATAAATAAATAAATAAAATAAAAAATAAAAACATGGCAAAGCCTTTGTTAAGTTATATAGTATACTCAATTTCAAGAATGGCCATTAAAATATGAGAAATGGATTATTGCTCACGGTTAACAGAAGAGGAAAAACTGAAGGGAAAAATCAACAAAAGAGAAAAAAATAGAAATTATATAGACTGAAAAATACAAAATATGTCAGTAATTTAGTAAATGTAAAAGTACTCTTCTTTTAAAAACAAATATGTTAAGAATTGATTTTAAAATTCTGGTCTCATTCTGTTTACAAAAGAAACAGATGAATCATTATGGTAAAAAGTTTGGAATTTTAAGAAAGAAAAATAACATCAGACAAAAACAAATGAACATTATGGTAGTTAAATTAATATAAAACATACATTAATCAATAAACATTTCAAAAAAATGAATACAAGCTTCAACTCAAAAAAGATGTAAACATTGTACATTGTATATGCCTAATAATATAGATGCTGAACAGATAGATATAAAAATAGACGCCTCTGACAAAACTTCAAGGACAAAAAAGGGTAAATTATAGCACCCTTCTTCTATTAAATGGTATATTAAGAAAATTAAAAAAGGGGCGCCTGGGTGACTCAGTCGGTTAAGCGTCCCACTTTGGCTCAGGTCATAATCTCACAATTTGTGGGTTCGAGCCCGGTGCCAGGCTCTGTGCTGATAGTTCAGAGCCTGAAGCCTGCTATCAGTTCTGCGTCTGCCTCTCTCTCTGCCCCTCTGCCACTCATGCTCTGTTTCTGTCTCTCAAAAATTAATCAACATTTTAAAAAATTTTTAAAAATGAAAATGAAAATAGTGCATAGAATTTTTGTACAGTATAATTAAAAAGTTTGATTCTGTGTACATTTACAGAGCCCTTCACCCAAGAATGAGAGAATATCTTTTCTTTTAAGCACACTTAGAAAATTTTGAAAATTGACTGTATACTGAGTAATAAAAAAAAAAAATCAAAGAATTGAAATAATATAAAACAGTCGGACCAGAATGCTCTAAAGTTGGAGACCAATATTACAAGGTAACTTTAAAATCCTATATACCTAAAAATTTAAATACAAATTTCCAAGTAGCTCATTTGCCAAACAATAAATCATCAGATAAATTAGAAAATAATTAAACTTGATTAAATTAAAATTAAATTAATCAATTTAACTATTTAAAATAAGATCTAGAAATATGGGATGTGGCTAAAAAGACAGAGGAAAACATATAGCTTTGAATGCTTGTAATAGAAAAATTTATACGTTGTATTCAACTTAAGAAGTCAGCAAAAAAAGAACAGAACAAATATTAGTGAAACACAGGATAATAAAAATAAGAAAATCGATAAAATGAAAAAGAAATAATACAGAGGACTAATGAAGCAACACTGTCACTTTTTGAGAAGTTTAATAAAATTGACAATGCTTTGGCAAGATTGACCAAGTAACATAGAAAGGGATCAAATAATACTAAGAATGAAAACAGGTATATAACTACAAATGTTGCAGAAATTTAAAATATATTTCAACAATGCTTTGAAGAAAATTGTGCCAGCAAATTTGAAACCTTAGTCAAATCACATTTCTAGAAAAATTCAACATACCAAAACTGAATCAAGAAGTAATAGAAAAATTAAATAATTCTGTAATTGTTTTAAAAATTGAATCAGTGGTTAAGAATCTTCCCACAGAAATTATTACAGGCACAGAGAGCTTGAAAGAAGTCTATTAAAAATTTAAGGAAGAGTTAATTTGATACAAAATCTTCCAGAAAATAAAAATGTAAGTATTTTACTCTAATGTAACATTTTAGTTTTAATTCCAAACCAGACAAGGACATTAAAAGAAAGAAAATAAACAGGTTAATTTCACTCATAAAAATAGACCACATTCTACAACAGTAAGAAAGGAGAAAGGAGAAAGAAAGAAAGAAAGAAAGAAAGAAAGAAAGAAAGAAAGAAAGAATAAGAAAGCAAGCCAAATAATATTTTTGAAAGATAGTACCCATCATGTACAAATGTTCATGTGATGTTATGTTGGTTCAGCATTAGAAAATGTGTTAAGGTAATTCATAACATTAAGAAATTAGGGGCGCCTGGGTGGCTCAGTCGTTTAAGCATCCGACTTTGGCCTAGGTCATGATCTCACGTCTGTGAGTGCGAGCCCCGCGTCGGGCTCTGTGCTGACAGTGAAGAGCCTGGAGCCTGTTTCCGATTCTGTGTCTCCCTCTCTCTCTGACCCTCCCCCGTTCATGCTCTGTCTCTCTCTGTCTCAAAAATAAATAAACGTTAAAAAAATATTAAAAAAAAAAGAAATTAAAGGAGAAAAACATTCAAATATTTCAAAGATGGAGGGAAAGAGTAATGATAAAACAGCTCATAGACTAGGACTAGAGGAAAACTTCCACAATCCAATGAATCTATGCAGACCTACAGCAAATACCACACATGAGCTATTAGAAACATTCTTTTTAAAATCAGGAACAACACTTGAGGCCCACTTTCAACCCTTCTGATAACAATTATTCTGGGCTTCCTAGCCAGAACAATTGGAGAATAAAAATGAATTTAAAAAAATCAAGATTTTTTTTTTAAAAGAAAGAAGACTGCTGTTTATCGGCAGTTGATATGATAGCTTAGAACAGAGATCAGCAAACAATGGGCCACAGGCCCAAACTGACTTGCCACCTGTTTTTGTAAATGAAGTTTTACTGGGACACAGCCATGCTGTGCTTATTCATTTACCTATTGTCTAAGCTTGTTTTCATACTACAATGACACAATTGAGTAATTGTGAGGGACCATATGGCTCTCAGAGTCTAAAATGTTTACTATCTGGTCCTTTACAGAAAATTAAAAAAAAAAAGCCAACCCCTGGTCTACAGTCCAAAATTATGAGAATTAATAAAATAGTTTATCAAGTTTGTCAAAAATGCCAATAAAAACTAATAACATTACTTTATATTCTCAATAAGAACCTAAAATATATTTATATACTTATGTTTTTATACACATAGTCACAAAATATTTTAGAAGTAGAAACAGAACTGACGGATTTTGGGGAATCATAATTTGAAGAATATTATTAAAATTAATCAAAGAACTTGAGAAAGATTAAATGCAAAGAGAGACACCACACTCATAGGTAAGAAGACCCAGTATGGGAAAGACTTAAGTCTGTAATCTCTGCAAATTCAATTTGATTCCTATCAAAACCGCAACCGAGTTTCTCATGGAAATTGAAAATATATGTTAGAAATCTATACAAAAAGGGAAAGGATTAAGAATATTTAAAATTCTTCTGAAGAAGAAAAAGTTTTGGAGATGTTTTTCAATCAGGCAACACATTATAAAGTAACAATATTTAAATCAGAATACTACTGAGGCAGAAATAGAAAAATAAAGCAATAGAACAAAAAAGGAAACTCAGACACATGTAAATATGAAAACTTGATCTATAACAAATGTAGCCTTAGAGTTTAATGAGCAAAATATACATTATTTAGGAAATGGTAGAAGAGAATCGTTTATCCATAAACATGCAAATAATCAATTGTACAAAATGAAATCTAAAATAACCCAAGAAGAAAATATAGGGCAAAGCTTTATAAAACTAAGATAGGAAATTACTTCATTAAAAATACAAAATACATAAAGCATAAAGGAAAAAGCTGCTATATACGAGTGCACTGAAATTAAGAGCATCCATTTATAAATATGTAGCAAAAAAGAGTGAAAGCACAAACCATGGCCTTAGAGTGGTCGTTTCTCACAGTTCCCCAACAATATGTTAGTGTCCAAAATAAGTAAAGAACAACCCCAAATAACAAAAAGACAAAAGAAGTTCCATTAAAAATAACGTGAATAAAGAAAACAAAAATGGAAAATAAATTTGTGAAAAATGTGCTCAGTTATTAGTTATCATTTAAAGCAAAAAAAAAAAAAAATTACAGCAGGGATCATTTTACATTTACCAGACAGGCAAAATTTTTAAAGATTGAAAATACCAATTCTGAAGCTTTTATGCCTTGTTGTTGCAAATAGGAATTCACACAACTTTCCTACATATACACCCCAGTGAAACTCCCAAGTGCACTGGGAAACACATGCACAAGAATGTTTAAAGCAGCAATGCATCTAGCAACAAGTTCCTAGAGACAGGATAACTGAATGAAACATCCATCAGAATAAATCTCCAAAGCAGAATGCTGAGTAAATAAAGCAAGTCACACAAGAGTATATACAGTATGATTCCATGAATAAAATATCCCCAAATACACAAGAGTAACCTAATCATGCTTAGGAATACATATGCATATAGTAAAAGTATGAGGAAAATCAAGGGAATGGTCAGTTTGAAATATAGTTCACTGTTTACATTCTGGGCAGAAGAAGGAGATAGAGTTGATAATGTGTGTGTGTGTGTGTGTGTGTGTGTGTGTGTGTGTGTGTGTGTTTACCGGGAGTGATTAGAAGCTGCTAGTCAACTGTGTTATTTTAATATGTACCTATAGGTTAGTCATAAGATTTTGATATAAATGATACAAAGTTATATTATGTAGTTATAGAATACTTGTGAACAAACTAGAGGAGTGGTAAATAAAGACTATGCTCCCATAAAAGGTTAAGTTGGATCCTTGGGGCACCTGGGTGCCTCAGTTGGTTAAGCATTCAACTCTTGGTTTTGGCTCAGGTCGTGATCTCAGTTTTGTGAGTTCGAGCCCCACCTCAGTCTCTGTTCTAGCAGTGCAGAGCCTGCTTGGGATTCTCTCACTCTCCCTCTCTCTCTGCCCCTCCCCCACGCATGCTATCTCTGTCTCTCTCAAACTAAATAAACTGAAAAAAAAAAAAAAAAGAATGGATCCTCAAATGGATAAAGTTTCATCCCCAATATTACATACTAACAACTAGAAATTCATTTACAAAGCCTCCATTACCACTCTACATCTCTCCACCCCACCCCCACATATGTGCTCACTAACATTTTTTTGATAGCTGAAAGCTTTGATGTGACATTCAACCTCTTGATTTTACATAGGGGTAGGCTAAAAAAGAAGAAAAACAAATACCACCACATACTATTTGTAATTCTTTGTTTTTCAGAGTCACATTGGAAAATGTGCTGTATCCATTAACCTTTTTGCAAAGAGCAGAAGGTAAGCTAGTTAACATTTGACAGCTTTGCAGAGTCTATCGACTTCTAATGAAAAATACTCTGCTACCTCTATTTTCTGTATAACTGTCAGTTTCAGAGACATTGTTACAAGAAGAGCCATTACTATCACTATGTTTTACTTCCCCAGTTCCCCATATTCTGTCAGTAAATATAAATTGAGGTAGATCTTGACTTCCTACCGTATGCATTTTAATTTTCTCAGTCAGTAATCTCATATTGACCAGTTGGCTGGTAATGGTTTATTCTGTACATAATAAATGAATTTTGAAGTTCTTGTAAATAGTACTTGATAGGGATCCTGTAGGAGAGTCCAGAGTTAAGTATCTTGTCTTTAAACACTAAGTGAGACAAGGCTAATGGAAACAACACTTTCCTCTCTGGCCTTGGAAATTATCCATCATGTTCCCATAATCACACAATGATTAAAAATGATGATGGTATCATGGAATATTTGTGCAAGGGACAACAAAGGTGCAGGTGCAGTGATAATAGTATGGTGGCCGAGTCCCAAAAGGAAAATGGTGACAACAGTTTCCAGTCTAGAATGTAATCAATCAGTAAGTGGATGTCCTCTCTGGCATATAATTAATAGCCTGGGATTTCACTCAGTAATTGGCTATTACCTAAACCTTCACCATTTGCTGATAGGTAATTCAAAAGTCCCCAGAGCTCATTGTCAATCTTGTACAAATAGAGCACATACCCTTTTCCAATTTCTTTTTAAGCTATCTATACATATCTGTATAATTCTTAGAATTTGATTCTGTTTTATATATTCATTTTCTTATTGCTTTCTCTTATATAATAAGTCCTCAAGTGAATTTTTAAGGCTAATTCTACAGTTGAACAATATCTGTGAGGATCCACATTTTTCCCACCTTTTTGCCCTGCCATCCTCAACCATTTGACATTTGTTCTCAGGCTCATCCCTTCCGAGTCATGAGGAGCAGTTACATAATGGCCTCAGATAATAATTCCCAAACGATTGAAAAACAGAAGGGAGTAGGTCTATTCTTTAACTCTCTTATTTTTGTCCAGCTCTTTGGAGACATAAATGATAATATAACATGTGTAAGTTTAAGGTGCACAACATAATGATTTGATATGTGTGGGTTTTGTGAAATACTGCAATAAGGTCAGTGAAAACATACATCATCCCACATAGCTACAATAGATTTTGTGTATGATGAGAACTTTTTAAAGTTTTACTTTTTTAGCCACTTGCAAATATACAATACAGTTTTGTTAACTATAGTCACCCTGCTGTACATTATAGGACTTATATACCTTATAACTGGAAGTTTTCCTCCACCCTTCCCCCCCCTTCTCCCTCCCCTGGTAACCACTAATTTACTCTGTTTCTGTGAGCTTATTTTTATTTTTTATTTTTGCGGGGGGGGGGGAGGGGTGGTTCCACACATATGTGAGATCATTCCATATTTCCCTTTCTCTGTCTGACTTATTTCACTTAGCATAATGTTCTCAAGTTTCATCCATGTTGAAAACATAATTTCCTTCTTTTTTTAATGACTTAATAAAATTCTATTGTATATATATATATGTGTGTGTGTGTGTGTGTGTGTGTGTGTGTGTATTTCCATGTCTTGGCGATTATAGATGATGCTGCAGTGAACATGGGAGTGCAGTTATCTCTTCCAAATACCAATTTTATTTCTTTCAAGTATATGCTCAGAACCTGAATTTGTTGAATCATATGGTAGTTCTATTTTTCCTTTTTTGAGGAACCTCCATATTGTTTTCCATAGTGGCTGCACCAATTTACCCTTTCTCTAATTGTGTACAAGGGTTTTCTTTTACCTACCTCTCACCAATAGTTGTTATCTCTTGTATTTTTAACACTAGCCATTCTAACATATATGAAATTACCTCATCTCATCGTGGTTTTGATTTGCCTTTCTCTGATGATTAGTAAAGTTGAGAATCTTTGCATGCAACTGTTGTCCATTTGATTATCTTCTTTGGAAAAATGTCTATTCAGGTCCCTTGCTTAGTTTCAATTGGATTATTGTTTGATATTAAATAATATGGGTTCCTTATATATTTTGGATATTAACCCCTTATCACATATGTGGAATTGCAAGTATTTTCTCCCATTCTGTAGATTGCATTTTAATTTTCCTGAACATTTCTTTTGCTGTTCAGAAGCTTTTTGGATTGATGGAGTCACACTTGTTTATTTATTTTTTTTACGTTTTTATTTTTATTTTTGAGAGAGAGAGAGAGACAGAGTGCGGGCAGGGGAAGGGCAGAGAGAGAGGGAACAAAATCCGAAGCAGGCTCCAGGCTCTGAGCTGTCAGTGCAGAACCCGACATGGGGCTTGAATCCACGGACTGCGAGATCATGACCTGAGCCAAAGTCGGATGCCCAACTGACTGAGCCACCAGGGTGCTCCTATTTTTGTTTTGTTGCTTGTCATTTTGGTGTCATAACCATAAAATTATTGCTGTTTCCTTGTTTTGAATGTGAATACCCGGATTTCTCATCACAATTTATTGAAGAGGCTGTCTTTTCTTCATTCTTCATTGTCTAATATTAGTTGACTACATGAATTTATTTCTGGGCTCTTGATTGTGTTCCAGTGGTCTTTGTGTTTGATTTTAAGTCAGTAGCACAGTTTTGATTACTATAGCTTTGTAATATAGTTTCAAATCAAGAAGTGTGGTGCCTCTAGCTTTGTTCTGATGATTCTAGGATTACTTTGGTATTCAGGGTCTTTTCTAGTTTCATATACATTTTAGAATTTTTTTCTAGCTCTGTGAAAAATCTGATTGGAATCTTAATAGGAGTTACATTGATGGCTTTGAGTAGTATGGACATTTTAGTAATACTAATTCTTCCAATCCATTGGCACAGAATATCTATCCATTTTTGTGTCTTTTCAATTCCTTTCATTAATGTCTTAGAGCTTTCACCTCTTCAGTTAAATTTATCCCTGGATATTTATTCTTTTTGAAGTTCTGTACATGGTATCGTTTTCTTAATTTCTTTTTCAGATAATTTGTTCTGAGTCTGTCCAGGGTCACTGTTCAGTCTCCTGGTTATGAGGGGAGGTGCTTTCTTTTTCCTAACGGAGAACTATAGGACCAGGGGAGACTTCTAGGTGCGTCACGTACTAACTTGTGGTAGGAGTAATATTGTCAGAGTGTCCCCCTTCTTTTTATTCTTCTAATGCAATTCTTCTCAGTCCCTGTGTTTCAGGAGGGTGCTTCAGCCTCATGCCCACTTTCTGAGGTTTTGTCAATAGTTTCTTGCCTATGGATAGTTATTAAGTGGTCTTCTTGTGAGGGAGACAGAAGTCGGGAATCACCTATGTCACCCCATTAAACTCACTCTGTGTACCTGTTTTGGAGCAAAGAAAATTTCCCAATAATTGACACACCACCCCAATGGAATTTCTCTCATTTCTCATGATTCAGAATCAGGTCACACTCATTGCTTTACCAATCACCAACTATATAACTGGATCAACTTATTGTAATTAAGCTTTACTCTCTGACCTGCTATCAGCTGGGCAGGGATACAACTTTCACTGAAAGGCAGGATGATCTTACATAAGAACAAAATGAGCATCCTGTTAGGCAGATGCCTATTAAATTGGCAACCAAGAATGTCTGCCACAGAAATGGAAAGGGCTTCCAGATCTTTCTAAGCAATGCCTATACCTAAAACTATATAAAACGTAAATCATCTCTACTCATTTGACTATTACATTGATTATGTTCTTAATGATCTACAAAAGAAAAATCCTTGAGTTTTTTTATACCATGTCCCAAAGTCTCTAATTCCTTTAGTAAAAATATTTTTTTCTACTAGTATCTCTCATTTATATTTAAGCAGAAAAATGTTTTAGATTATAGATTATTTGTAAAAGATCTAAACAAAAAGAAAAAAAAAGAAGAAAGGAGACAGCATCTAGACACTCTGTTGTATTTCTCAGGGAAGATATTTAGACTTCAGACTGAGGGAGGATATAAGCCAGAAAAACAACAACAACAACAACAACAACAACAACAAAAACCAATCACGGTTTAAAAAATTAAAATTTCACAGTTTAAAAAACAGTACAAGAGGGATCCAATAGGAAATCAAGCAGGAGAGGCTGAACAGAAATTTTGCTTTTATCTACTTACTGTCCTTACCTCCTCATGCTCTTAAATGGAAATATATACTATAATCTTACTGTGGGGGTTGAAAATAGAGAAAATGTGTGACCAAGAACTTGCTAAGTTTCTAGAAATAATACTCTGCATTTGCAAGCATTTTAAAAAATGCTTGTTAAGTCTCTGTCTCAAAATGTGTATAAAGGAGAAGAAATATGGGGAAAACTAAAGTACCATTTATTGAGTACCCACTGCGTGTCAGGTACAGGATTGGAAATGTTTATATACCTTTTTAACTGTTCTCTGCATAATAGGCTTGAAAACAATACACATGATTACTGTCCTATTATATTTGAAGAAATTGTTGACCAGAGAAATTCTGTGATTTGCCCTGTTGCCCACATAGGTGAGTGTGACAGAGCTGAGCATCAAACAAACAGGCTGACCACAGAGCCCATTCCCATCCCCAGGCAGAGGATCCCAGGCATTTTACCAAAAATGTCTAGGGAAAGAGATGAAACAAGTAAAGACACTTAGTAAAATTCTACTTTGGGTATACAAAACTTGGATAAGTTCATGTTTTAAACAATGAAAATCACTGTGAAGTGGACAATTTTTAAGTGTTTTGTCAAAGAGGTCTTTACGTAGAGCCCTTGGGACTGAATTTCTATCCTACTTAATATCTGTAAATAAACAATATGAGAACAAAAGGCAAATATATTTCTTTAATATTAAAATTAGATATAGACATTTCCTACTTTGTAGAATGTACTCTTTTATATGTGTCTATAGCTATAGAACCTAAACTCTTACAATGGAATATACACTTTTTGGCACATATTTCAAATAAGAAAACTGAAGGGGTAGACATGCTTATCTTCTAAGATAGACCGTGGAGAACAGAATGATGGGAGGGCTGTCAGGGGGAAGTAATGGTGGTGATGATGGAAAAACACCTCGAAGGGAGGCTGCATCAGGTACTATTCCCACATGTTTCACATTATAGCTCAGTGTGTGAGCACCATGCTGCTCACCACACCACAGTGGGAAGTGTGAATCTGAGCACCACTGAAAGGGGGATTTTTCCCAGTGTCTCACAATTACCAGAACACCTACACAGCAAAATGCCCCTTATTTAAAAAACAGTATCTGAATGGTGCTCTTAATTCTCAGGTTCACAGAGCTTGTCAGCCTGATATATATTGCACTATAAGAAAGCATACATAAATAATGTAACTATTAAGAACAATTCTAAAGACTATAATGTAAATTATTGGAGGGTGGAAGAAATGCATGAATAAGGGTTCAGCTCATTAATTTTCCTACACAATTTTATTGTCTTCATTTGCTGATTCCATTAGACATGGGAAATATAATGACATACAAATGGTACTTAAAGTTATTACATGTATGCAAAATACATTTAAACATATAGAATTATAGTCAAGAATACAAATGAAAGTTACCAGGAAAATAGAAGGTATTTGTGACAAGAGTAGATAGATAGGTAGGTAGATAGATAGATAGATATACAGACAGATGGATAAAAGTAAGATATTGGTCGTGTAAGGTTTTCTGTCACTAATTTTAAGTTCTAATAGGCTAATGTAGAGATCATTCTCCTGGCTTGTAATCAAACTTATCAAACTGAAAACTTTGCTACCCTTCTAGCACGAGGGATGAGACCATGCATACTGGTTTATGTTGATGAGAGCCAATACCTAGAGCTGGTAGTCACATTGATCCCAGCCATATTGAGCGGTAACTACTTAATAGGGGAAACTTGGTTTCCAAAAGGCAATTATGAATGGTATTAAAACAAAAAAAAAACAAACAACAACAACAACAACAACAACAACAACAACAAAAGAAAAAAAAAGGAAAGAAAGAATGGCTGCTGGGTGGGCAACCAGAAAAATTACATAAAAGAATATGCTCTTATCACTATCCAGGAAAAAAAATGACAAGAACTTGAATTTCTATATTAGAAAGAGAAATAAAGAGCAGTGGAAAGTTTTGAAAGTATCCACTGATTTACTTTGACAGGTGTGGAAAAGAGAGAAATGAAGACTGATTCCAAGTTTTGTGGTTTGTGTAAATGGAAACTTGGTAGTGGCATAAACGAAAGTAGGAGAAATAGAATGAGGATTAAATTCAGAAAAAGGAGAAAAGGATAAGACTACGTGTTGTTTGGGATATGTTGAGTTTAAGGTGCTTGTGTGAGTCCAAATTGACATGATTAATAAGTAATTTAATAGATGGATGTGGAGTTTTACATACAGATCTTAACTGAAAACAAAGACAGAGATATAAATAGAGATCAATAGCAATTTAAATAAGAGTAATAAACGGGGAAAATGGACAAATTTGTTGAGAGAAAGAGAAAAGGGCTAAATACAGAATCCTGATGATGTTAAAATTAAAAGATTGATTGAATAATATTTTAAAAAGTAGCACTGGAGACTGAGAAAGAAGTATGTTTAAAGCAGAATCAGAAGAGTGTAAGGGATTTTAATGTGATGTGAGTGACAATGTCAGGAAGGAGACAGTAGTCATCTATATGTTACATAATTTTATATATAATTACTATTAAAAATCAGGCCTTTTTAGACTCTTTAGACAGCAAGATTAGGGAAGTGGACTCTTTTACACAGCATGATAAGGGAAGACACTTCAGAGGAGGTAATAATTGACCTGAGACTTAATTTTATTTATTTATATACTTATTTAATTTTGTTTTCTAAAAAGGACTTTTATTTATCTGTTTATTTATTTTTATTAATTTCTTTTTAATGTTTTATTTATTTTTGACAGAGAGGGAGAGAGAGACAGAGCATGAGCGGGGGAGGGGCAGAGAGAGAGGGAGACACAGAATCTAAAGCAGGCTCCAGGCTCTGAGCCCGACACAGGGCTCGAACTCGTGAACCACAAGATCATGACCTGAGCTGAAGTTGGACGCTCAACCGACTGAGCCACCCAGGAGCCCCTATTTATTTTTTATTATATGAAATTTATTGTCAAATTAGTTTCCATACAACACCTAGTGCTCATCCCAAAAGATGCCCTCTTCAATGCCCATCACCTACCCTCCCCTCCATCCCACCCCCATCAATCCTCAGTTTGTTCTCAGTTTTTAAGAGTCTCTTATGCTTTGGCTCTCTCTCCACTCTAACCTCTTTCTTTTTCTTTTTTTTCCTTCCCTTCCCCCATGGGTTTCTGTTAAGTTTCTCAGGATCCACATAAGAGTGAAAACATATGGCATCTGTCTTTCTCTGTATGGCTTATTTCACTTAGCATAACACTCTCCAGTTCCATCCAGTTGCTACAAAGGACCATATTTCATTCTTTCTCATTGCCACGTAGTACTCCATTGTGTATATAAACCACAATTTCTTTATCCATTCATCAGTTGATGGACATTTAGGCTTTTTCCACAATTTGGCTATTGTTGAGAGTGCTGTTATAAACATTGGGGTACAAGTGCCTCTATGCATCAGTACTCCTGTATCCCTTGGGTAAATTCCTAGCAGTGCTACTGCTGGGTCATAGGGTAGGTCTATTTTTCAATTTTGAGGAACCAGTGGCTGCACCAGTTTGCATTCCCACCAACAGTGCAAGAGGGTTCCTGTTTCTCCACATCCTCTCCAGCATCTATAGTCTCCTGATTTGTTCATTTTGGCCACTCTGACTGGCGTGAGGTGATATCTGAGTGTGGTTTTGATTTGTATTTCCCTGATGAGGAGCGACGTTGAGCATCTTTTCATGTGCCTGTTGGCCATCCGGATGTCTTCTTTTTTTTTTTCAACGTTTTTTTTTTATTTATTTTTGGGACAGAGAGAGACAGAGCATGAATGGGGGAGGGGCAGAGAGAGAGGGAGACACAGAATCGGAAACAGGCTCCAGGCTCCGAGCCATCAGCCCAGAGCCTGACGCGGGGCTCGAACTCACGGACCGCGAGATCGTGACCTGGCTGAAGTCGGACGCTTAACCGACTGAGCCACCCAGGCGCCCCAGGATGTCTTCTTTAGAGAAGTGTCTATTCATGTTTTCTGCCCATTTCTTCACTGGGTTATTTGTTTTTCGGGTGTGGAGTTTGGTGAGCTCTTTATAGATTTTGGATACTAGCCCTTTGTCCGATATGTCATTTGCAAATATCTTTTCCCATTCTGTTGGTTGCCTTTTAGTTTCGTTGATTGTTTCCTTTGCTGTGCAGAAGCTTTTTGTCTTCATAAGGTCCTAATAGTTCATTTTTGCTTTTAATTCCCTTGCCTTTGGGGATGTGTCAAGTAAGAAATTGCTGCAGCTGAGGTCAGAGAGGTCTTTTCCTGCTTTCTCCTCTAGTGTTTTGATGGTTTCCTGTCTCACATTCAAGTCCTTTATCCATTTTGAGTTAATTTCTGTGAACGGTGTAAGAAAGTGCTCTAGTTTCATTCTTCTGCATGTTGCTGTCCAATTCTCCTAGCACCATTTGTTAAAGAGACTTTTTTCCATTGGATATTCTTTCCTGCTTTGTCAAAGATTAGTTGGCCATACGTTTGTGGGTCTACTTCTGGGGTTTCTATTCTATTCCATTGGTTTATGTGTCTGTTTTTACGCCAATACCATGCTGTCTTGATGATTACAGCTTTGTAGTAGAGGCTAAGGTCTGGGATTGTGATGCCTCCTGCTTTGGTCTTCTTCTTCAAAATTACTTTGGCTATTCAGGGCGTTTTGTGGTTCCATATGAATTTTAGGATTGCTTGTTCTAGCTTCAAGAAGAATGCTGGTGCAATTTTGATTGGGATTGCATTGAATGTGTAGATAGCTTTGGGTAGTATTGACACTTTAACAATATTTATTCTTCCAATCCATGAGCATGGAATGTTTTTCCATTTCTTTATATCTTCTTCAATTTCCTTCTTAAGCTTTCTATAGTTTTCAGCATACAGATCTTGTACATCTTTGGTTAGATTTATTCCTAGGTATTTTATGCTTCTTGGTGCAATTGTGAATGGGATCAGTTTCTTTTTTTTGTCTTTCTGTTGCTTCATTATTAGTGTATAAGAAAGCAACTGATTTCTGTACATTGATTTTGTATCCTGCAACTTTGCTGAATTCATGTTTCAGTTCTAGCAGACTTTTGGTGGAGTCTATTGGATTTTCCATGTATAATATCATGTCATCTGCAAAAAGCGAAAGCTTGACTTCATCTTTGCCAATTTTGGTGCCTTTGATTTCCTTTTGTCGTCTGATTGCTGATGCTAGCACTTCCAACACTATGTTAAACAACAGCGGTGAGAGTGGACTTCCCTGTCGTGTTCCTGATCTCAGGGGGGAAGCTCTCAGTTTTTCCCCATTGAGGATGATGTTAGCTGTGGGCTTTTCATAAATGGCTTTTATGATGTTTAAGTATGTTCCTTCTACCCCGACTTTCTCGAGGGTTTTTATTAAGAAAGGATGCTGAATTTTGTCAAATACTTTTTCTGCATCGATTGACAGGATCATATGGTTCTTATCTTTTCTTTTATTAATGTGATGTATCACATTGATTGACTTGCGAATGTTGAACCAGCCCCGCATCCCAGGAATGAATCCCACTTGATCATGGTGAATGATTATTTTTATATGCTGTTGAATTCGATTTGCTAGTATCTTATTGAGAATTTTTGTATCCATATTCATCAGGGATATTGGCCTGTAGTTCTCTTTTTTTACTGGGTCTCTGTCTGGTTTAGGAATCAAAGTAATACTGGCTTCATAGAATGAGTCTGGAAGTTTTCCTTCCCTTTCTATTTTTTGGAATAACTTGAGAAGGATAGGTATTATCTCTGCTTTAAATGTCTGATAGAATTCCCCAGGGAAGCCATCTGGTCCTGGACTCTTATTTGTTGGGAGATTTTTGATGACTGATTCAATTTCTTCGCTGGTTATGGGTCTGTTCAAGCTTTCCGTTTCCTCCTGTTTGAGTTTTGGAAGTGTGTGGGTGTTTAGAATTTGTCCATTTCTTCCAGGTTGTCCAGTTTGTTGGCATATAATTTTTCATAGTATTCCCTGATAATTGCTTGTATTTCTGAGGGGATTGGTTGTAATAATTCCATTTTCATTCATGATTTTAACTATTTGGGTCATCTCCCTTTTCTTTTTGAGGAGCCTGGCTAGAGGTTTATCAATTTTGTTTATTTTTTCAAAAAGCCAACTCTTGGTTTCATTGATCTGCTCTACAGTTTTTTGAGATTCTCTATTGTTTATTTCTGCTCTGATTTTTATTATTTCTCTTCTTCTGCTGGGTTTAGGCTGTCTTTGCTGTTCTGCTTCTATTTCCTTTAGGTGTGCTGTTAGATTTTGTATTTGGGATTTTTCTTGTTTCTTGAGATAGGCCTGGATTGCAATATATTTTCCTCTCAGGACTGCCTTCGCTGCATCCCAAAGTGTTTGTATTGTTGTATTTTCATTTTCATTTGTTTCCATATATTTTTTAATTTCTTCTCTAATTACCTGGTTGACCCATTCATTCTTTAGTAGGGTGTTCTTTAACCTCCATGCTTTTGGAGGTTTTCCAGACTTTTTCCTGTGGTTGATTTCAAGCTTCATAGCATTATGGTCTGAAAGTATGCATGGTATGATTTCAATTCTTGTATACTTCTGAAGGGCTGTTTTGTGACCCAGTATGTGATCTATCTTCGAGAATGTTCCATGTGCACTTGAGAAGAAAGTATATTCTGTTGCTTTGGGATGCAGAGTTCTAAATATATCTGTCAAGTCCATCTGATCCAATGTATCATTCAGGGCCCTTGTTTCTTTACTGACCGTGTGTCTAGATGATCTATCCATTTCTGTAAGTGGAGTGTTAAAGTCCCCTGCAATTACCACATTCTTATCAATAAGGTTGCTTATGTTTGTGAATAATTGTTTTATATATTTGGGGGCTCCTGTATTCGGCGCATAGACATTTATAATTATAAGCTCTTCCTGATGGATAGACCCTGTGATTATTATATAATTCCCTTCTTCATCTCTTGTTACAGCCTTTAATTTAAAGTCTAATTTGTCTGATATAAATATGGCTACTCCAGCTTTCTTTTGACTTCCAGTGGCATGATAAATAGTTCTCCATCCCCTCACTCTTAATGTGAAGGTGTTCTCAAGTCTAAAATGAGTCTCTTGTAGACAGCAAATAGATGGGTCTTGTTTTTTTTATCCATTCTGATACCCTATGTCTTTTGGTTGGCACATTTAGTCCATTTACATTCAGTGTTATTATAGAAAGATATGGGTTTAGAGTCATTGTGATGTCTGTAGGTTTCATGCTTGTAGGGATGTCTCTGGTACTTTGTCTCACAGGATCCCCCTAGGATTTCTTGTAGGGCTGGTTTAGTGTTGATGAATTCCTTCAGTTTTTGTTTGGGAAGACCTTTATCTCTCCTTCTATTCTAAATGACAGACTTGCTGGATAAAGGATTCTCGGCTGCATATTTTTTTCTGTTCATCACATTGAAGATCTCCTGCCATTCCTTTCTGGCCTGCCAAGTTTCAGTAGAGAGATGGGTCACGAGTCTTATAGGTCTCCCTTTATATGTTAGAGCACGTTTATCCCTAGCTGCTTTCAGAATTTTCTCTTTATCCTTGTATTTTGCCAGTTTCACTGTGATATGTTGTGCAGAAGATCGATTCAAGTTACGTCTGAAGGGAGTTCTCTGTGCCTCTTGGATTTCAATGCCTTTTTCCTTCCCCAGATCCAGAAAGTTCTCAGCTACTATTTCTTCAAGTACACCTTCAGCACCTTTCCCTCTCTCTTCCTCCTCTGGAATACCAATGATGCGTAGATTATTTCTCTTTAGTGCATCACTTAGTTCTCTATTTTCCCCCTCATACTCCCGGATTTTTTTATCTCTCTTTTTCTCAGCTTCTTCTTTTTCCATAATTTTATCTTCTAGTTCACCTATTCTCTCCTCTGCCTCTTCAATGCGAGCCGTAGTTGTCTCCATTTTATTTTGCAGCTCGTTAATAGCATTTTTTAGTTCCTCCTGGCTGTTCCTTAGTCCCTTGATCTCTGTAGCAATAGATTCTCTGCTGTCCTTTATACTGTCTTCAAGTCCAGCGATTAATTTTATGACTATTATTCTAAATTCACTTTCTGTTATATTGTTTAAATCATTTTTGATTAGTTCGTTAGCTGTCGTTATTTCCTGGAGATTTTTTTTAGGGGAATTCTTCCGTTTTGTCATTTTGGATAGTCCCTGGAGTGGTGTGGAACTGCAGGGTACTTCCCCTGTGCTGTCTTGAATAACTTGTGTTGGTGCACGGGGCTGCAGTCAGACCTGATGTCTGCCTCCAGCCCACCGCTGGGGCCACAGTCAGACTGGTGTGTACTTTCTCTTCCCTCCCTAGGGGCGGGATTCACTGTGGGGTGGGGTGGCCCGTCTGGGCTACTTGCACACTGCCAGGCTTGTGGTGCTGGGGATCTGGCGTATTAGCTGGGGTGGATCAGCAAGGTGCACGGGGGCTGGAGGGGCAAGCTCAACTCCCTTATCCTTTGGTGATCCACTTCAGGAGGGGCCCTGTGGCACTGGGAGGGAGTCAGACCCGCCGGAGGGATGGATCCGTGGAAACACAGCATTCGGTGTTTTCACGGTGCAAGCCAGTTCCCTGGCAGGAACTGGTTCCCTTTGGGATTTGGGCTGGGGGATGGGTGAGGGAGATGGCGCTGGCCAGCGCCTTTGTTCCCAGCCAAGCTGAGCTCTGTCCTCTGGGGCTCAACAACTCTCCCTCCCGTTGTCCTCCAGCCCTCCTGCTCTCCGAGCAGAGCTGTTAATTTATAACCTTCCAGATGTTAAGCCCCGCTGCTGTCTGAACACACTCCATCCGGCCCCTCTGCTTTTGCAAGCCAGACTCGGGGCCTCTGCTTTGCTGGGGGGCTGCCCCTCTGCCCCTGCTCCCTCCCGCCATTCCATGTAGTGCACACCGCCTCTCTGCCCTTCCTACCCTCTTCCGTGGACCTCTCATCTATGCTTGTCTCTGGAGAATCCGTTCTGCTAGTCTTCTGGCGATTTTCTGGGTTATTTAGGCAGGTGTGGGTGGAATCTAAGTGATCCACAGGACACGGTGAGCTCAGCGTCCTCCTGCGCCCCCATCTTCCCTGAAGTCTCTGAGACTTAATTTTAAAAACTAAGAAGAAATTCAAAATTGAGGAGGGGTGGTTTTTTCAGGTATTAAGAATAACAAGTGAGGTAAGTTTGAAATGGGTAAGAAATGACACAAAGGCCAGTATTGCTCGAGCATGGTTAGAGATACTTGTAGAATGATAGGCACAGATAAAGGGACCTACAGACTATGGAATTTAGGCAGTAGATTTTATTCTAGGTGTGATGGAAGGTTGCTGAAAGGTTTTTGAGCAGAAGAATACCATGATTTGATTTACATTTCCAAAAGAATTTACTGGTTCTTACCTGGAAGAAAGTCTAGGGGGAGAAAGAAGAAGGATGGAGATCAACTAACTTTCTATTGCAGGAATCCAGGTGAGGATGATGGTGGAACGACTTAGGATGCTTGTGGTAGGAATGGTGGGAAGTGTTTGTGTTCAGAATCTATCCTGAAGGTGGCAAAGTTTAAGTCACTGGCTAATCTAAAGTGGAGAGAAAGGGATGAGTTAGAATGCCTTGCAGGTACCAGCCTAGATGTGGGACACTGAGACAAGAGCTTTTTGAAAAGGGGGGTGGGCATCTCCACTCTGGCCCAGGTTAATGTTCTGTTTCATAAACAATCAAGTGCAGCTGTTGAGCAGACAGTGTGATAATATAAGTGTGGAGGTGAGGGAAGTGTTTGTATCTAGAAATAAATGGGGACCTGAATGAGGTAATGCGATTAGAAAGGAAGGTATTCACAACTGAGGTTTGTAGAATCCATATTTAGAGTTTTGAAAGATAAGTAAGATCCCCAAAAGGAGACTGAAGAAAAGTCATCTTTGTAGTAAGAGGAAACTTTGAGGGTGTGTTGTCCCAGTGGCCAAGCAGACAGTGATTCAAGCAGCAGGGAGTGTCTTCTGTTTTAAATGCTGCCAAGAACACAAAAAAAGAAGACTGAGAAAGAATCATTCAAGCTTAAAAATTCAGTGAGAAAATTTCAGTGGCTTGTTGGGGGTAAGATATCGCATAGTGAAGATTATGAAAGAGTGGGAGGTAAAGAATTGGAGAGAACAGATGTAAAAAACCTTTTGGTTTTTTTGATAACTTTTGTCTATAAATGAGAGTATAAAAATGGGAGATGTAGTTTAAAAAGGCTCTGAGGTCAAACAAGTGTCTTTTTTTTTTTTTTAAAGTACAAGAGATAGTATAACAGGCTTACATGCTAATGGGCATTCTTTTATGGAGAAGACTAACTTGATTATGCAATTTTACAGTGCTTGCATGGACCAGAAGGGAGACATCAGCCACAAGTGGAAGGATCAGCTCAGTTGTTGGTTTGGTTATTGGGACCATTCACCCACTTACGGAGGAAGGAAAATAATGCATGGACATAAATTGAGATAGATTGGTAGATTTGTTGATGGGGAGATAATTAACTTATTTTTCACTTGTTTCTGTTTTTACCAGGAAAGCATGAATCAAGTTAATAGTCGAGAGTAAGGAATTTATTTGAAAGATAACAAATTCTGTTATCTGTAGAAAATAATGGCATTGAAGTCTGGTTTATCACTGGGCAAAATTATTGTTAGAGGTGCACTTGGATAAGATGTTGAGACCAGAGTTAGTAATATGACTGAACTAGGACAAATTAAAAGACAGTAATACAGCTAACATCAAGATCCTATTGTTTTACTTGACAATCAATATGTTTCTTGTTCCCCATTTATGTTTCCCGTATATTTATGCCCCCTCTTCTTTGAATAATGTTCAGTAGAGCATGAGCAGAAAAATGTAGGATACTGTAAAGGTCAGATCACTCTATTATCATGAGAAATTTCTAAAGAAATGTTTGTCTGGAGAGATGACTCCCAGAGAATATTATACTCTAGTCTTATTTGTAGATACAATTTATCCATACTAACTTTGTCCTCTTTTAAATGGGTAATCAAAGTTGTTTATAACTCTGTGTAGTTATGGATTTTCAATAACGAAAATAAAACAATAGTAAAGACTCCTCAATGATTAAATCATCAGATAGTGAAATCTAGATGTACTTTATTGTTAGTACACCTTTCTTCACTACACAATTCCTTCTTGATTAACTCCTCTAGGAAATTATAGCTTTAGAAATTGTTCACGCAGATTCTGTAGATTTGTACCATAACATTTTGGCTCTTCAAATGCTTTACCTTTGAAGATTTGGCATTAGCCAGATGGAAGCTGGTTCAACGGAAGAAAAAATTTAAATGTAAGAATTCTGGTGAATATAAGGAAAATGGAAATGTCCCCAGTCTTGGTACAACACAAGCTGATTGCTTCTCAGTCCTTGAATATACACTTTCATTCCTTGAACAATGTCTTCGAAAGGCAGATGACAAATTTCTTATGCATATAATTTTTACATTCTAAGGGCAGGAATGTACATATTTCCAAGATTTCTAAATGGATACAAAATTGATGGAAAGGAGTTGCCACTGCCTCAATCATTGAGTTGGCACCAATAGGTATATTAAAGCTATTTAGTATTCAGATCCTCCCTGAAGAGCAAGAAAAGATCTCTTGTCTCTCTGTGAAGTGTTTTTCAGTAAGAGAACATAACCATGAATAACTGTTCACAAGATCTCTCCAATTTCCAACTCATACTGGAATGAACGCAGCATCTCTGGCATAGTACATTCACAGTAAAATTTTGACATGTAAGAAATAAATGTCTACCCTGTTGTCATCCAGTTTTTATATATTTTTTACTTTTTGTCCTTTTCTATGGTCCTCCAAAAGTTTTGTGATATTTTGTTTTTAAGGGTATCTTCTGAGAAATTAGCGTTATGTTTGAGTCTTTCTGTTTGTTTATATCTATACTACAGAAAAACCCACAGTGAATCTCCACTCAGATGTTGGCACCCACGGAGAAAATGGTGTCCATTTCCTATCCAGATTTTTTGTTGGAAGATTTCTTTCTTTGCTGTTGAAAGGTTCCCTTCTTGTTGGGAGGTTTTTAGAGCACAGAGAGGTAGGTAAAACTACATGTGTATGAGTTTATGTCCGTTTTTCTTAAAAGAAAATAGGATAGTAGTGTGCCAAGTTTAGATTTTCGAATGACCATGATAGTGATGATATTTCTATTCCACACACTTTTCTCCCAGTAGCTCTTTTGTTGGTCCTCTATTTGCAGAGCTCCTCTGAAGCCCTTTAAAAAAAAATTTTTTTTTTAACGTTTATTTTTGAGACAGAGAGAGACAGAGCATGAACAGGGGAGGGGCAGAGAGAGAGGGAGACACAGAATCCGAAACAGGCTCCAGGCTCTGAGCTGTCAGCACAGAGCCTGACGCAGGGCTTGAACTCATGGACAGTGAGATCATGACCTGAGCCGAAGTCAGACGCTTAACCAACCGAGCCACCCAGGCGCCCCTGAAGCCCTTTTTAAAGTAGTGATGAGGGTCTATAAGCTGGATTGCAGATTTTTAGAGTGAATAGAATATGAAAAACTGGAGGTAGAGAGAATGTACAAATCTTTTAAGAGGCCTATCAGTAAAGAGGACTGACTATGAAGCTTAGCGGTAAATGAAGCAGCTTTGAGGTCCACATAATTCAGTGTCCTTCTGTCTATGACTCTACCATTTTTACTGAATGGATAAATGTTTTTTAATACCTTACTAGAATTCAACCTACTCTCCACCCCCCCCTTTTTTTTTAATATGAAAGGTACTTGACCACATTTATCTAGAAAGACAACAGATAAGAAGAAGGGGCTGATAATATACGAAAGAGAGATAATAATTAATAGAGCAAAATACCTTCAAAGGCAGAAGGACCTAGATGGATCCAGGGCCCAGGAAAGGGAAAAGACTTCTCTCCTATTGTAACAGGAAGGAAAATGGAAGAAAAAGGGGGGAAAAAAGGAACAAAATCTGTAAGTTTGTAAGTTTTTTAAAGAGTGTTCAGAGCATGCATCTTATAAGTCTCAGTTTTCTTTGCTGAAGAGTAAGCAAGATAATTTTCTGAGTGTAAGAAGAAGGAGATGGTCTTCAGAGATTTGAAACTATCATAGAAGGCTTGAAAGAGTTTTTTTTGGAGAATGCGAAAGTGAGCTAAAGAAACAAAAATTATCAAGATTGAATGACATACATTTGTAGAAAATAATGAAGTATTAAGCTACCAGAATAGGAAGCACAGATAATGGAATGCTTGAAATGTAAACATTCAGAGATAGAACATTTCTAACAATGATAATATCGAGAATGTGGCCCTAGCAGGGAATTACTGAAATGGAAGAAAAGTCATTAGTTATGAACAGATAAAGGAACTGACTGATGGACTTTGTTGGATAGCTTATTTACACTGACTTCAAAATTGCCTTTGGCATAGCTTTTCAGTGTGTCCAGCCACATTAATGATTTAATTGCATGGTAAGCAGCCTCAAAGATGGACACAGTGATTCTTAGTCCTGGGATTCCTTTAGTCTTCCTTTGCATGGTTCACTTCCACATTTAATAGAGTAAATATGTTTAGTCACTACAATATTGTGGAAATGACATAAATTATATCCAAATCTCTCATGAGGTTGACAGGACAGAGGACCAAAATCTTGGATAGGAAGTGCAGAGAGTTTGAGGTCCAAAAGATTCTGAGAATGTGACTTCTGAGACTAGAGCATAAAGATTCTTCTCTCTTTCTCTCTCTTAAATCACTGTTGTGAAGGAAGCTGTCTTCTTGTGAGGATACTCAGGCAGCCCTGTGGGGAGACAGATATGAAAAGTTACTGGGATCTTCTACCAAAACAAGCACTAACTTCACAAGCATGAGACTGAGCCAGCATACAATGGTATTCTTCAAGACAAGCTGTCAAGCAGAATACCATGCACTAGTTACAATCACAGGGGAGGGCCCTAAACATTTGTGTCCACTGAATCTTGGTATTGGAATCACCAAGGAAAACACAATTGAGTCAAGTACTGGATGGAACAACACCTTATTTACATACAGAAAAGATAGAGCAAAATCAACTTCATGCTGCAGTGGAAGGACCCTGTTCCCTTTCTAAGGAAGACAGTGGAGTCAGCCAGGTGCCATAAGATACACATGCTTTGTGTAGAGACAAAATAGTACTCATCAACTGTGAAATCAAGAAAGATTTTCCCACACAAAGTGATAAGTACAGCACAGGGTGTGTGGTCTCTTTATCTCTTAGATGTTCCAAGACCAAGGCCCGTTCTTTATGCAGCTGAGTGGGGCTTGAAAAACACTGCATGCACATGAATGCCTTTCTCAGCAAGAGCCAAGTTTTCAGG
The DNA here is from genome assembly GCF_023721935.1 of Panthera uncia. NCBI lineage: Eukaryota > Metazoa > Chordata > Mammalia > Carnivora > Felidae > Panthera > Panthera uncia. The sequence goes on from NW_026057580.1 coordinate 51,865,487, forward strand.
TGATTGCAGTCTTGACCAACGTTTTGACTGTGACTTCATCAGAGACCTTAAACTGGAACCAAGCTACTGCTGGTTTCCCGACCCACAGTAACTGTGTGATATGACACGTTTATTGTTATTTTAAGCCACTAATTTTTGAGGTAATTTATTATTCAGTGATATGTAACTATAAAAATTTGATTGAATAGTAGATGGGAAAGAAAATGATGGATTAAAGGGACTTGAAATTCTGTGGGTAACTATTGCTTTCTAGAATTTAGGAAAAAATCTGTCTCAGGTGTCAAGATCAAGAGGATTCTCATGTTATGAAAACTAAGTGTTTTGTTATTCTATATATCTAAAACAATGACGAAGAAAGATGTTTTGTTACAACTGTTTGGAATTTGGAAGATGTGATTTGCAGCAGCAGTTGTAATATTTAGTAATATCTAGAAATAATTATAGCCAATTTTATGCAAGAAAATTATTATTGAGAAGTTATTTTTATTGAGAAAATAAAAGCTTATTGAAAGTCATCGAAGAAATCTACATACAGGAGCACCTGGGTGGCTCAATTGGTTAAATGTCCAACTCTTGGTTTGGGCTCAGGTCACGATCTCGAGATTCATGAGATCCAGCCCTGCTTTGGGCTCTGTGCTGACAGTGCAGAGCCTGCTTGGGATTCTCTCTTTCTCTTTCTCTCTCTGCTCCTCCCCCACTTGCTCTCTGTCTCTCTCTCTCAAAAAGAAATAAACATCACAAAAAAGAATAAAATCTTTCCATTTACAATGATGTGTATGGAACTAGCGTGTATTATGCTAAGTGAAATAAGTTAGTCAGAGAACAAAAAATACCGTATGATTTCACATTTCATATGTAGATGAACATAGGGGGAGGAAAAAAAAAGGGAAAGAGGCAAACCATAAGAGACTCATTACAGAGACCAAACTGAGGGTTGCTAGAAGGGAGGTAGGTGGGGGATGGGTTAAATGGATGATGGGCATTAAGCAGGGCACTTCTGGGATGAGCACTGGGTGTTATATGTAAGTAATGAATCACTAAATTCAACTCCTGAAACCAATATTACACTATATATTAAATAACTAGAATTTAAATAAAAACTTCAAAAAAAAGCAAAGAGTGGCTGAAAATAGTACAACAACAAAAAAAGAATATTGATTAATGACTGAAATTTTGAAAAACATTCAGAAAACCCATTGATTGGTCATATTTATATTTTATGAGTTAAATACAATTTAAAAAAAACTAAGGGACAATAAAAGAGCAAATTAAACCCAATATAGATGAAAGAAAATATTAAAAATCAGTGCAAATCTGTGAAACAGAGGACAGAAAAAGAAGATAAAAATCAATAAAACCAAAAGCTGAATCTTTGAGAAAGTAATTAAAATTGATAACATCTGTCTAGGCTGATTAAGATAAAGATGGAAGAAAAACAAATTACCAAAGAAACATGAGAGATGGAATCATGACAGAATCAACAGATTTTTAAAAGGATAATAAAAGATTATTATAAATATTTTTTTGGCAATAATTCAAGTGACTGCAAAGAAATGGACAAATTCCTTGGAAGATGATACTAACAAATCTTTTTCAACAAGAAATAGATAAGCTGCATCACCCTTTCATCTATTAAATACGTTGAATCTAAGGTTTCAAGCCTTCCCACGAAGGCAACTCTAGGCCTAGCTGGCTTTATTGGTGTATTCTACTAAACATGTAAGGAAGAAATAATACCCATTCTATACAAATTATTATAGAAATTAAAAGAAAAATAATTAATCATTGGGGAAGTAACCAATTACAACCAGATTGAGATACTACTTGTTGTGGACTGAATGTTCATGTACTCTCCAAATTCATATGTTGAAGCCTTAATCCTAAAGTGATGATATTTGGAGGTGTGGTATTTGGGAGGTAATTAGGTCATGAGGGTGGAGCCCTCATGATAGGATTAGTGCCCTTATAAGGTGGCTCTGTGAAGATACAGCAAGAAGGGAGAATTTTCACCAGGAACCAAATTGTTCCACACAATGAAATTGGATTTCCCAGCCTCCAAAACTGTGAGGAAATAAATGTGTTGTTTAAGGCACTCAGTCTCTGTTTTTGGTTTTATTAATCCAAATTAACTAAGACACTACTGTAACAAAACAGAATGGCTAAAATTAGAAACGTTGAGCATAAGAATGGTTGGTGAGGACACGGAATTCTTCTACTCTTGATTGATGTTTAAAACAGCAGAGTAACTTTGGAAAACAGCTTGGCACAATTTCTTAAAATGTTACACATACACTTATCATATGATTCAGATATTCCACTTCTAGGTATTTACCTAAGATAAATGAAAACATATATCCATACAAAGACTTCATACAAAATGTGAATAGCAACTATATTCATAATAATCCAAAACTGGAAAAAAAATCCTTTAACAGGTTAATATTAAAGAAACTAGGTATATCCATATAGAAAAATACTCAACAACGTAAATAAAGGAGCTCTTGACATATGACCACATTATCATATGGAGTTAAAGAAGATAGACAAATAATACATAGTGCAGGGTTTCATTTATATGGAGTTTTAGAAAATGAAAATGAATCTATCATGTCAGAATGCACATTGGTGTTTGCCTGAGGTAGGATAGGACACATTAAAGGGCAAAGGGTGAGAGATTACAAAGGGGTTTGTGGAAACTTCTAGGTGATGGATATGCTCATTATTTTGGTTGGAAAAAAGGCTTAATGTGTATGCAGTAGCTGCTACTCTTCATATACAGTGCCAATAAATTGTTCAGAGTTACCATATTCTGTAGATGGTCAGAGATGATCTCTTTTTCTCATCTGGAATAACAAAACAACAATAGTTAAATTTATCTAAATGTGAAATGACTTAGTAGCTAATGTTAAATTTTTATATGTTCTCGGTAATACAAATTTTTGAAAATCATATTTTAAAGCTATTTTATGAAATAGTGAAATTTTTGACTTAAAATAACTATGAGATTATAAATCATACATTTGTATGTGGAGCAATTTGAATACCTGGGAATGGCTTAAAGTTGTGAAGAACATGTTAAATGAGTAAGTCTGAAGTCTGATTTGCCCAGTGAGAATGATTCTTTAATAACTATTCAGGATAATCATGTTCAAAATAATACATTAATGGAATAGTGGGTCCTATTGTAATAATTTAGTATTCATCAGGAATAAAAAATAGAATAATTTGGTGCTTGAAATCTATAATAATAATTCAATGATTATAACATACTGACTTTCTATAAATATAACACATCAGAAAGTGCCAATAGAATTATTTGTTAACATGAAAACTGATAAAAAAGTAATTGGAAATGTTTTTCATTAAAAATATATAATGAGTTTTATCCTGTGAAGTTTTCTGTGTTTTTTTTAGACACTATAGAAAGTGTGTATTTGGTTATTTTAATTTGTTTGACATGTCAAAAAGGAATATTATCTAACTCCTTTCAAAATCATGTTTAACACTCTGACCTAATGCATTGTGTGCTTGAGGCTGATTCAGCTGTCAACAAGACATTTAAAAAATTAAAAGTAGTATAAGTAATCCAAAGGTAAAAACATCTCATCTTCCTCTGTCTATAAAACTAAGAAAGAGTGCTAATTCTTGAAAATTGTTACAGTATGATCTACTGTCATTTAAATAGGAAATACGTGTGATACTTTCTATGAAAAAAAACCATTTTATATGAAGAAATATTTCTTGGGGCACCTGGATGGCTCAGTTGGTTGAACATATGACTTCGGCTCAGGTCATGATCTCACGGTCCATGAGTTTAAGCCCCATGTCAGGCTCTGTGCTGACAGCTCAGGGCCAGGAGCCTTCCTCAGATTCTGTCTCCCTCTCTCTCTGCCCCTTCCCTGCTCACAGTCTCTCTCTCTCTCTGTGTCTCTCTCTCAAAAACTAAACATTAAAAAAATTTTTAAAAAGAAATATTTCTTAGTTAAAGCTTTTCTGTATTAGAATCAATTACTAAAAGACTTTCTGATACACTCAGGGTTACTTTGAGGTTGACTGTCCACCATTTATCCAAAAGGTCAGTGTTTTAATAATGAAACTCATCACTTTTGAACTGTTTCCATAGCTCCTCCTCATTTGAACTCACTTATTTCCGTTAATATTAACTGTATTTCAGAAATACAGTCTCAAAATACAGTGTTCTTCTCCTTTGTGTTCCTTTCTGTCTCTTGTTAGTGCCATCACTGAGCTGTTTCAGTCACTTTGAGGACACCCATATTCAGTCAATCATATCAGTCATTCTGCATCAGGCCACTGCTGACTTTATGACTTCTCAGTTTAAAACCATTTCAATGAGGATTCTAATATCTACAAGACTTTGTCCAAAATTCTTACTAAAATTAAAGCATTCTGATCTGGGATCTTTTTTCCAAAACTCAAGACTCCCAAAGGATTAAGATGCCTGGTTAATGGCAGACTGCCCCCCCCCCCCCCCCCCCCCCCCGCCACCCCAACCAAAAAATAATAATAATAAATAAACAATATAAATGTCTGATCATTCCCCCAGGTGCTTTTAGGAGGGCCAGGTTGTAGGGATAGTTCTGGGATGAATAATAAGGTTTTTCTATATGAGACCACTCTGTCAAGACTGGAATAGTGCTGTTTCTCTTAGCAATTCGGTGAGGACTCCAGAACACCAATACACTGGAATATCCTTTTACCGTGTCACATGTCTCCAATCTCAGTGAATGCATAATGTGATTCCCAAAAGACAATTAGAAGATGGTTTTGCTGCCACCAAACCAGGACTACTAACATCTTAGCTTCAGGGAATATTCTCACAACTCCCTTCCCCAGTTCAACTCAGTTTCATATTATTTAATTATTCCTAATAATATTATCTATAGGATAAAACTACTCATAAATATTTATTAGAGTTTACTATGTATCAGACACTGTCCTTAATATTATATATTTAAAAAAAAATTAATACTCCTTAGTCTTCAAGTGAATTTCAATGTTTGCCTTTAAGAAACTGTGGTTTAGAAACTTTGAGTAACATGTCCAAGATCACAAATCTAGACAGTAATGGGTCCAAGATAGGAATCTGTATGTCAAGCTCCAAAGACTTTCTTTTCATATTACTGTCTATATATTTCCATATTATCATTCAATTTATTCCAAAATATATAGGGAATAGGTTGGAAAATATATAACAATATGGCTACTATCATAACAACAACTCCAACCAAACTCTGGCTAATGGTTATGTACCATCTTGTCTCTCTAGAAAAGTTTATTCAAAAATTATATTTTATTTAACCATATAAGATAACAAAAAATAGGAATGTTCTAATTATAATTTCTCATTTATTCTTATTGTTTTACACTCCCTCTGCTTGTATAAACATTAGAATGGTTGTGCATTTCCCATTAGGGGCTATGAGGCAACTGACTCTTCAAACATAGATTTGAAACCAAGACTGCTTTCCTTTCATTATTTGTAAAAGAAGGTGTTTTAGCTCTGAAATGGATATATAAATTCTTCTCAAGCACCAGTTAGGAAAAATAGTGTAAATCTTCCTTAAGGGAGGGATAATTTTGCTGTCTTTCTTCATCATATTTCTTAAATCCATTTCCTTTTTGTCTTTTCCATAACCACCACTGTAAGTCTTAATTCTTGTTGTCTAGTATGTAAATTATTTCACTACCTCTTAATTGGTCTTCTGTCTTTAGTCTTCTTTCAGTATTTTGTATGCATGACACCAGCCAAAACTTTTTAAACAATTTATCATGACACCCACTCTGCCCAAATTTGCATGAGTCCTTGTTATCTTTTCCTGGGGGATAAAGGGCATTTAACATTTATTTTTCTATCCAAACTGACAAAGCACAGAAGAATTCCCATGCCTATCCTTGCACATATATTTTAAAAGGAACAAATGAATAAATAAATGAGTGAATAAAGCATCTTATATAGTAGAAACATTACATATCAAGTGCATGCAATATTTAATTGACTTTTTATATTTTTCAAATACTATTATGACCAATATGAGGGAATCAATTCAAATCTTCCTAGTGGGTGAATTATTTTAATGATGTGTGAACACGGTGTTGAGCACACTTGTGGAGATTTTAAACTATGTCCACAAATCTTTCGTAACAATGCCCTTTAAAGATGGAGCCTAACCACCACCCTTTACGAGTAGATTGGATTTAATGATTTAGTTCAGTTCTTATGAATGGAATATGGTGAAAGTGACAGTGGGTGACTTTGAAGAATAGGTATCTCTCTTTGAAGAATAGGCTCACTCACTCTGGAAAAAGTCAGTGCCATGTTACAAGAACACTCAAACACCCCAATGGAGAGGACCATGAGGTAGGGAATTGAGATCTCCAGGCAACAGCCTGTGAGGAATTGGGGCCACCTGACAATGTCCCTGTGAGTGAACTTGAAAAGAGGTTTTCCATCCTTTCATTGACTACAATCCCAGCCAACGCTTTCACTGCAGTTTCATGAAAGATCCTAAACGAGAACCATCCAGCTAAGCTGCTCCTCTTTTTCTAACCCATGGAAGTAATGAGAAAATAAATGTTTGTTTGTTCCATTTTCTAGTGATTTGTTATACAGTAATAAATAACTAATACAATAGTGGGGCAGATTTTATTTGAAATGAATATGTATGGGGATATAAGGAATATAGTAAAAAATAATGGATCTTGTACCCCTATTTTTATTATTATTATTCCACATGAAGATATTAATAGCCATATGTCAAGAACATAGCAGCACTTACCATGGTGTATTTGGGTTGTTATTTAAGAAAATACAGCTCAGGGTGCAGAGGAGAGGTGATGTCAACATCATTGCATCATGAGTAGTTCCCTTTTCTGTCCCCTTTGATTTACAACTAATCAAACATCTATAATGGGGGAAAAAGCACCTCTGCACAGTGTACCAGGACATGCCAGAGATCCCTTTATCTGTGCATCTGAGAGTGGCTGGACTGGACTACTGAGGAGGTGCCCGAGTGAGGGAAGGGGTGGTTGAGCAGGGGGCAGAGGCAATGATGGCAGAGAAGTTGGCAGCTGCTCAGGTAGCAAGCCCACACAACTTTTCTGGCAGTAGATGTGGAAGGTGAAGGGTGTGAGTGGAGATCTGACTGGCCAGCTGTTGCAGATGGAAAGGCCAGTTCTCTTTGGGTGAGAAAGAGGAAAAACAAGTAAGCTAAGAGAACTGAAGGAAAGCGTCTCCTGCTGTTTGCCTTGTGAGACAGGATTACTGCCCACTGGCTCCTGGAATCCCCCACTCCCAACTTGAGGATCTCTCTACCAGGCTGTGGGCATATCCAAAGTCCCAAGTTTTAAACACACACCACCTCCTACCACCATTTTTCCCCCCAAATGCCTCAGCTTGCAACGAACAGTGAGTCAGGTAAGAGAAACCAAAACTTATGTTTTGGTACAACCTTCTGGAAAACAAAAGGAAGGTTCGTAACTACCAATCTGTTGAACTGCTAAAATCAAACTAAACAAAGCCTTGCTTAAATAAGAACGGTGTTTACTACTTCAACCAACACCACGTATCATGGTAATACAGTATCACAAAAAGAAATAACAATTTGTCAGCAACTGAAAACAAAGATGTGGGATATTACAATCTGATAAAGAATTCAAACTAACTCTTATAAAGAAATTCAATGAACTATAAGAAAACTCAGAAAGGCAACACAATAATCTCAGGAAGAAAATTAATGATTAGAATGAATACTTTATTAAAAATATTGAAATTACTAAAAAAAAGAGCCAAACAAATATTATTTGCATACTGAATAATGCAAATATTGAATTATTGCATATTGAATAATGCAATAAATGTGATGAATAATGAAGAGTGCATTGGAAATGAAGTAGGTCATATGGAAGAGAAAGAACTAAGATTTCAAAAATTGAATAAACTCTATGAAAACTATTTGGCTACATTAGAAAAGCTAATGTAAGAATAAAAGGTATCCTGGAAGAATAAGAGAGGGAGAAGGGAGCCCAGAGAGTATTTAAAGAAATAATATCCAAGAACTTCCCAAACCTGAGAGGGAACTGGATATACAAGTCCATGAAGATAATAGAAAATCTTATTATTTTAACATTAAAAAAACCTTCTCCAAGACACTTTATATTAAAACCGTCAAAATTCCATAATGAGAAAGAAAAAAGTTAAAGGCAGCCAGGGGAACAAAAGACAGTAGCCTACAAAGGTACCCCCATTAAGCTATCAGCAGATTTCTCAGGAGAAACTCTACAGGCCAGGAGAGAGTGAAGTGGCATATTTAAAACATTGAAAGATAAAAACTGCCAGCCAAGAATATTCCATCTGGCAAAGGTACACTTCAAATGTTAAGGAGAAATAAATGCTTTCCCAGACAAACAAAAGCTGAAGGAGTTCACCATCACTAGACCTGCCTTACAAGACATGTTGAAAGGAGTTCTTCTTTCTTTGAAACAAAAAGATGAAAGTACACAAAACTCTGAAGAAGGTAATAAATAGTCAGAATTAGAATACTGCAACTATTTATTAGAATAGTATATTAAGCTATCACCTATAACATTGAGGTTAAAGGAAAAGAGCATTAAAAATAATGTGGTATTAAAATTAGAGCATAAAAAGAGATAATTTATGATATCAAAAATATAGAAAGGGTAGAATAAAAGAATCCAAACTTTTTAAGCAAATGAAGATAAATTGCTACCATCAGAAAAGGACTATTTTATCTGTGAGATGTTTTATGTAAATCTAATGGCAAGTAGAAAGCAAAAATCTAGAGCAGAGATACAAAACGTACAGGGGAAACTGAACAATTCATCATGGAAAACTATCAATTTACAAAGTCAGACAGAAATTGAAGTAAAAAAGAGACAATGAGGGAGAAAGTAACTAGAAGGCAAAAGATAAAATGACAGTAGTAAATCCCTACGTATCAATAATTACCCTAAATGGATTGAACTCACCAATCAAAAGGCAAAGAATGGCTGGATGGATAAAAAAAACAAGACGTGCCCACAGGAGACTCATCTCAGTTCTAAAGACACACATAGGCTCAAAGTGAAACCTTCGAAGATGATACCCTGAGCAAAGGGAATCTAAAAAAAATAGGAGGCAGAGTTAGTCATTATTATATCAGACAAAATAGACTTCAAGCCAAAGAAGGTAACAAGAGATTTAAAAAAAAAAAGTCATTTTATAACAATAAAGGGGTCAATACATCAAGAAGAGATAACAATAATAAATATATGCTCCCAACATCCAAGCACCAAATATATTAAACAAATAATAACAGATCTTCAGGGAGAAACGGACAACAATACAATAATTGTAGGGAATGACTTCCATAATCCACTATTAGTGAAAGATAGGTCATCTAGACAGAAAATCAGTGAAAAAATGTTGCAGTTGAAGCACACTGTAGAACAAATGGGCTTAATAGACCTATATAGAACATTCCATCCAACAGCAGAACACACATTCTTCTCAAGTGCATAAGGAAAATTTTCTAGAACAGATCCTATGATTGGCCACAAAACAAATCTCAGCAAATTTAAGAACACTGGAATCATACCAATTATCATCTTGGATCACAATGGTGTGAAAATAGAAATCAAGAAAAAACAACAAAAATATTAAAAATAGGTTTACCATACAACCCAACAATTCTACTTCTGGGTGTGTTCTAAATGGAAATGAAAACACGATTTTGATGAGATATCTGCACTCCATGTTTATTACAGCATTATTCCCAATAGCCAAGATATGGAAGCAAGCTATGTGGCCTTCGATAGTTGAATGGATAAAAAAGATGTGGTACATATACACAGTGGAATTTTATTCAACATGATAAAGGAGAATATCCTTCCATTTGTGACAACGTGGACCTTGAGCACATTTTGCTAAATGAGGTAAGTCAGACAGAGAAAAGTGCTGTATGATATCACTTTTATGTGGAATTTTAAAAAGTTAAACATGAAATAAAAAATAAAATGAGATAAAAGAGTAAAATGGTGGTTACCAGGGGATGGTGCAGGGATAAGAGTGCTGGTGTTTAAGGGTATGAACTTGTAATGAGTAGTAAATAAACCATAGAGATCTAATGCACAGTATAATAAATACAGACAATAATAGTGTACTATAATTATGTAATGTGATAAATATTGCTACAGAGTCATAGTACAATATAGAAATGTATCAAAGTAATACACTGTACCCCTTAAACAGTGTTACAAATCAAATTTATTCAATGAAGAGTAGAAAATACAGTTCAGACTTACACCATCATTATCATTCTTACCAAATAATATTAAAAATAAACTATTTTCAAATAGCACTCTTGTATTCAATTACTTTTATAAAGCCATTGAATAACGTATCTCAGCTCTCCGGAACTCAGAGAATATAGCATATGCTACAACTATTTGGCTTGCCATCTTTTCCTTCTTTATTTCCCTTATTTTTACAAAATAAACTCTCTGTTTCAAATGTATTTATTCATTGTGAATTATATTTTAAAAATGAGATACATGTTTTGGTGGTGTGTATGAACTTTATAGAATGGCTGTTTGCTTAATATTATAATTGGTTTGCAAAGCATGCATTTAAGCTCAAATGCCACTCTTTTTCTCTTTTTTAAGATTGAGTTTAATTTAGATATTAAGTTGTATTTTATATTTTAGCAGGTAATGACAAAACAGTTTCTTAGAATATGGAAATATTTTTATAATTAGCACAATAACTTTGTAAAGAGTGAGTAAAGTCATAAAATAGACTCTTTAGTAAGCATGCTATGTGTTTATTTATAGAAATATATATCAATTGTGTTTTTCTATTCCCAATACTTTTTGCCAGAATAATAAAATAACTAAGCTGTTTTTTTTAGAAAGGATGCAAATAAAAGGATTTTTATGTTGTTTTTCAAAGCTCATTAAATAGAGCAGTGATTTTTTTTTTCATTCTTATTTTAGACAATTGCATTTATTCACACTTCTCTTATAGAAATGTGAGTCTAACCAATAATATTCAAGAGAGAAAACTAATCAGCCTTATGGAGAGAGACAGCTTGTCATTCTTCACTTTCCATATCTATATTAATTTGGTTTTCATTTGGTGTGATTCTTCCATTTATCCAGGAACTGAGGCTTGCAATTTTTTTTTTTTTAACTTGTGAGGGATGTCTAAATATGTTTGCATGACAAATAGAAAAGTTGCAAGTTGTATATAGCAAGAAAATGCTCAACTGTGGTAAAACTCCATCCTATGTGCTGTAGGGTGACTATGTACATGTTTGTTTTATTGTTTTTAATTTGCATATCTCCATCTGTCCTTAAATTAGATGCAGGATCTTAATAATTTCACTTGAAACTCAAAGCCCAGATTTTGCTGTGTGAGGAAGTTTCTGAATAAGACATCAAGTTTCTAGCCATCAGAGGATAATTTATTGATACTTGTCAAAAGGAAGTATCAGTCTAACAGAAATCAAGACAAAAGGAATGCCTGATGAATTTTCTTTGAAGTGCCTTTTATAAAAGTCCTTGGTAATACATATTGATGAACTCCAAATTGTCTTGCCTGAAGGGAAAAGAAAGTAGACTGCTCTACACTGTCTTATAAATATTCATCAAAAGAACAAGACTTATGTTTCCAGGCGTGAGGTGAATGATTACGGTTGTATGATTGCCTTGGAATCTGGATAATTAGTAAAACAGCCCTTGACAGTTAGAGAATTTTAAACTTGGTATCTTGCCGTCACTTCATTTGGAGTCAGAGATAAAGCTTCCTATACCAAAGGGAAGCAGCTTTTAGGGGGTGATGGATTGAGACTATCATGTTGTAGCCATCAGTTGCTTCCACTGTTGGCTTATGTATTTGTTTAGCTGAAAATTGAAGCAAAAATAACTGGTTTTGTTTTATTTTATTTTTGAAAAATGTATTTACTACTTGGTAACTTATTTTGGCCTAATGAAACTGTATCAGTTTTTCTACAGATGATTTGCTGTATCTGCATCTTAATTAAAACCCAAACACTCTAGAGTAATACAATGACTCCATCCATATGTCCATAGAGAATAGTTTTGTTTGATTCTTTTTGTGATATTGTCATTTTGCTTACCAAGATCCACTTTGGACTGAGAAATTAACCATGTGCGTCTTTTTTTTTTTTTTTTTGAGTCCATATAAAGATCCAATTTGATTAAGTGGATATGGACTATTGAATGTTAGGGGAGTAATGTTTAATGTCATGGGAACAATCAGAAAACATCTATCATTTTCAAACTGGTAAATTGCTCCTGACTCTGGTGGTTTCATAGCTATCCTGTAACCAGTTAAGAGGAAAAGATCCCATTTTCAGGAAATGTTACCCTTTACAGTGTTTAGCACTTAAATGCAATTAAGCAAATATAATATCTTCTTTGAAGCAAATAGTTGCTCAGCTTAACTAACTGAAACTAATTATCTCTGTTGAATCAAAGACATATTCAGCAAGTATTTGAAGAATGCTTTCTTCATCTTGAGCAGAAATAAGTATCTTTGTTGTCATTATAGTCAGGGGAGCACTCTATATTTTACGTCTACCAGTTGATATTTACATGTAGACTCAAAGTTAGGAAAGTGAAATTTAAACTTATATGTGTCCAGGAGTAGCATGAGATAGAACCGAAGAGAAAAAAGAAAAAAAGAGAACAAAGGAAAAAAAAAAGGAAACAAGCGGGAAAAAAAGGAAAGAGTGACGACTAAATTATTCTCTTATTCTCCTAGAAAATGTTTAGATACTTCTTCAAAACTATCTCCTTTTTGTAAGGGAGATTTTTACTGTTTCAAAGACCTTGGCCAGAAACATACAGAGATGTTGAATTATCCTGCAGCGCTGAACTGTGATCAATGTGGAGCATGACAATGATGGTCAGGAGGGCACTGGTGTTCTTGAAAAGATAGCTGGACAGTATCGTAAGTAAAGTCATTTTTTTTTTCAAAAGCAAAGGAATCATCTTGCGTTCGCTCTCTTTTCTTTTTTTCTTTTTTTCTTTTTTTCTGTCTTGCACTTTAATGTGCTGTATAATTCATCTCATTCAGAATCTATGAAAAATAGTATGGAAAAAAAAAAGACACTCATAAGACATATGGTGTCAGCAGTCTGGAACACTTAAATTGATCATACAGAACACCTAGATGAATTCAATGTGGAATAGAAACAAACCAAGAACAGCCTGTGAACTGAAGTGTCGGTATCTCTGAGGAAATCTATTATTTTTCTTTTATTTCTGAGAAACCACCACGGAGAGACTTACCAAGGATCTATGATGTCATTTTTAGACCATTTTTCCAGGTCTCCAAGGAACAAATCTCCCTTTAATATACAAATGGAGGATTGCAGGAAAATGCGCAGGGCAGAAAAAGAGAACTGACAGTAAAATATGTAAAACTTTGCTTTATTTGCCACATTAACCTGAAACTATGTAACGTCAAATATTGCCTCACAGTATGCAACCATTGGTGCGGAAAAGTATTATAGTTGAAATAGTTCAGATGTCTAGATGCAGAGAACCACAAGGAGAAGGCTACCATCTAAAAACAACAGCTACAATTTATATTTGGAAAATATGGGGGAACACAATGTTTGCTAAACCACAGCCCTGGTAGGGTTTCTGTCAGGGCACTGTGTCTGCTCAGAGCACATCTTCAGCGAGACGGAATTTACAGTCGTCACTAGAAGGACATATACTGCAGGGAAATGTGGCTGCGTTATTTAACTTTACCCAACTTTCCCTGGTTGTGACTGAAATGATTCGTGTTCTGTTCAGTGGCTCACTGAAGAAAATAATGAGCTTTAATCGTAAACAGTAACGGTAGGTGGGGGAGGGTTCAGATGGGGCTTGCATTCACAAAAGAGAGAGTATAGATGGGCATAAAGCATGAAAAGAAAAAAAAGAAATGCTTACCCTCCCACCCCGGGGTCAATTTAATTTCAGTAACTATAAATGTAAATACAGTAAGTTGTCATTTTTTCCTAGACAAGAAAGAAATAATAGAAACAACAAGCTGGCATGGTAATGGTCAACAGGCATTTGTATTTCACACTTGTTGGAGTGAAAAATTGACACAAATATTGCAGTAAGTATAAAAATCCCTAAGGGGAAAAAAAGAACCTGCTCTTTGACTAAGAGAATCCACTACTAGACATTTATCAAAAGACAATCAATAGGAAATTTTGTCAAGGTGTATATGTAAGGATGTTCATACAGCAGGATTTAAATAGAAAAAATACTAGGAACAACTTAAAAGGTTAACAGTGGGAAACTAGTTAAACTCATTGTGTTAAACCCATGTAATTGTATAATATTTAGGCATTAAAATATATTTTATAGATTTGCATTTATAAGTATGTAAAAACCATGCATTAAGTGAGAAGATATATGTGTGTTTCGCTCTATCAGGCTATCAACTGTCTACTTACATAGATGATTATATGGGCTGAATTGTGTCCCCCAAAATGCTTATGTTGAGATCCTAACCTCCAGTACCTCAGAATGTGAAGTGGGTTCTAATCCAATATAGACGGTGTTCTTATAAGAAGAGGAGATTGGGACACACAGTAATGAGTGAAGACCATGTGAAGATAGAGAAGGGGGCTTCTGAAAGCCAAGGAGAGAGACCTTAGAAGAAACCAAACCTGCTGACACCTTGATCTTGGACTTCGGCCTCCAGAACTGTGAGAAGATACATTTCTGTTGAAGCCGCCCTGTCTGTGGAGCTTTGTTATGGCAGCTTTAGGAAGGTAGATATGACTCAAATTTGCAGAATAATAATCTGTAGATTTTTTTTCTGTATTTTCTATTTTTTAACATAAACATATATAGTTTGTATAATTTAAAATATATAGGAAATAAATAAAATAAAAAATGCCAGACTATCTTAGTTGTGAAACACTAAATATTTGGGAATGACTACCTCTAAGAATTGTATTAAGAATTAAGGAGAGGGGCGCCTGGGTGGCTCAGTCGGTTAAGCGTCCGGCTTCGGCTCAGGTCATGATCTCGCGGTCTGTGGTTTCGAGCCCCGCGTCAGGCTCTGTGCTGACAGCTCAGAGCCTGGAGCCTATTTCGGATTCTATGTCTCCCTCTTCCTCTGACCCTCCCCTGTTCATGCTCTCTCTCTCTCTGTCTCAAAAATAAATAAATATTTTTAAAAAAAAAGAATTAAGGAGAAAACACTAAACTTATCTGATTATTTTTATGCAATTTTGCCCAGAAGTTAGCTTTTTTAAGTTTTTATTTTTATTTTTGCTGTCATTTCTTGTTTCAAACAGAATCAAACAGCATTTTCATTCAAACAGTTTCAATCATAGTAACCACATCAGAGCTGACTAGCTGAAAACAAGTGGGCCAATACTTTTCTTGCAAAGCCCTAAGTTCCTACTCAGTAGATCCCAAGTTCCTTGTGTTCTGAAACTCTTTTTTACTTCCCCATAGCATCTAGCAGAGTTCTAAACATGAAATGATCTTTCATAAATACTTTCTGGCTGACTTGTTTCAAAAATGAGAGTGATGAACTGCTTCTCAATAATTTACTTTGCTTCAGCACTTTACTAATTGATGCCTGTGTCTACTGTGATGGGCTATACCTAGAAATCTATAGGTTGTTGATTTTAAAAGCTACCCATCAAAACAGAATCAGGGCTATGTCATTTTCCCCTTAAAAAATGAAGAAAACCTAGAGTCTGTTGAGTCAGAGAAACTGCCCTGGAAATGTCAGTATCAGGTGTGTGATAGAGAACAGGACAAGGAAATGACAGTCAAACTGTACAGTGTGATCATTCATCAAAAGTTTGGATTGCCTTGTGCATAGCATTTTTTTTTATTCTGTAGGAGAATTCAGAGAAATCTCATCTTCTGAATCTAACACATTCTCCAAAATCCCTATGTGCATGTTAAGTTTAAAAGTAGGTAGTTTTATCCATAAAGGAGGAATAGGCAAATGTGTTTCAAACAAAAAAAAAAAAATCATAATTTTTCAGGAAATGTATCATTGGAGGCTTAAAATACTTTAGAGGAGGAAATTACTTTCTTAGCAATTGGTTGTTAATTTTAATATAAGATTCTTGATAATACTATACAATTGTTTAAGATCTGCTGGCTTTCTGTCTCAGATATTGTATAATTGCTTTAGTTAATTACACATAACATGGTTTAAATTTTGTATATTTACATATTAGATCCTCTGAAAGTTTGCTTCTAGAGAAAAATAATAAAAAACATGTATCTTTATATATATATATATATATATATATATATATATATATCATGATATACATAAAATTTTTGAGGGTGCTATCTCCATAGGGAACCAGATATAATAATCTTATTTGTTTTTTAACAATCCAATCAACACTTAAGATGACATTATGAGAAAAAGATAAGAGTTTATGCTCTCTTCTGAGAAATAAATGTAGAGAAATTTATTTATTTATTTATTTATTTATTTGAAATTTATTGTCAAATTGGTTTCCATACAACACCCAGTGCTCATCCCAAAAGGTGCCCTCCTCAATACCCATCACCCCCCCTCCCCTCCCTCCCACCCAGTGTAGAGAAATTTAAAAACACAAATCACATCACCAGGGAAGTGTATATTATTTAAAACCACATTTTCTGACATGGCCCAGAGGACTGTCAGGTTGCTCTGTATTTCCTTCCTGTCTTTTGTTTATTAGTGATTTTGCCCCATCACCTCAGTCTGCTGCCTGGTGCCTACCAGCCTTGATCCTCCCTCCTTATCTCTCACAGGAACCCTATCCACCACTCGTGCCCAGGTCTGCTCTCCTAACATCCATCTGTACCAGGTTCACCTTTTACCTTCAGTCTGACTTAATTTTTGTCACTCCCCAAAACCACATTTTTAAAATTCACGAAAACTGAGAGCTTCTGCCATAAAGGTTACAAAAGAAGTTATAAATACATTAAATCAAGAAATATTTCAAAGAAGGCTGCAAAGTTCTGACTCCATTAGAAGAACCTAAAAATGCTTCTTATGTTTTAAACACAGTGTCCCAAAAGCCTTAGTACAGTAGGTATAGCTTCAGTAAGTTCAGATGTATAAATGCCAAAACTTCTATAAAAGTTCACTTGAAATTATTTATTAGTTATTAAATAATAACTATTGAAACCATTAAATAATAAACTATTATTAACTATCATTCTTTACATTTAATAATCTTATTATTTTTTAATAATTTTAATAAAATTTTACATATTAACATTTGGTTTTAGTCTAATAGAAGGTGACAAACATTAACATTAACTAAAGCAAAAATTTTAAATAAAAAATATTTTATTCCAAATTCTAAAATTAAATAATAATGACAGCTAATTCAACTTTCAACTCTTGTTTTTAAAATAAATTTGCAGCATTAAATATTTGAAATTATTAAAGTGTAAAACTGCACTAAGACTCTTGGAATACCTCAGGCTTCAAAATTCTTCATGGAAAAAAAGAGATTTTTGTAAAAACCTAAGCAAAGAAAAAGAAGGATTTATTATACCTACTCTACTTACTGTGTTCTACTCTCCTTCAGATATTATTGAAAATGATATTACAGGCCAGCATCATTTGTCCTCAATCACCCAGAGATTGAATACCAAATAGGTCAAGGAGGTAGCCACAGGTTGATGAGGGAAAAATTTTCCTGGACTATCATTCCATTTTTGATCTCACTATCTAAAAGGATTAAGTTGATAAAAATTACGGACTTGATATTTTCATATCGGTACCTCTATCCCTAATACCTTCTTTGACTAAAGTTGCCTAGTCTATAACCCTTGCTCTGAATGGTAACATAGTGCACTTTCTTTACACCCAACCTGGCTCTTGTTTGGACGGCAGTGAGGACCAGCCCCCAGGCAGGACTGCCCCAAGCCTGCAGAGTGAGCTCTGTTCTGGCCTATGTCTGCTGCATTACTCCCCACAAGGAAGGAGAGTGTGGGAAGGGGACTCTGAGGCCAGAAGGATATACTCAACACAGAGTAGATGACTGACAAATGTTGATTCACAAAGGGAAAAGATTATTCATTTTCCTTGGTAGACTTTTGCGTGCACTCCAAGATCTATTGTTCTGATCCTAAAGTTTTATTTTGTTTTTTTACTTTTGTGTTCAAACACTTTCTTGGTCTATCCATTGTACTTGCTTTGAAAATGTTACAGTGCCACGTCTCATTCTCACAAATATTTCACCCAGTCAGTGACCTTTTCTCTGTATTCATAAACCTGTACCCTCCTTCTGATATATAATTTTATGCCAGTTGCTTTGCCTCCTTTCATCTATTTTGAAAGAAGGAAATAACCCTTACTTTTAGGAAAAAAAAAAAAAACTTGAGCTTGTACATATTAGGAAGAATCTATAGAAGACTTTCTAAAATATGTGTGGGAGTAGTGATATATATATATGACTATATATAAAACTATATATGTGGCTAAAATACAATTGTATATTAGATGTGAAGAATAGATCAGTAATACAAAGAAAATATTTGAAAAATAATTTTGTTAGTCAAAACAAAACATATGAGCTTTACAAATCTGTGTATGACTGACTATTGAGGAATCTCATATTTTTTTGATTATTTAATTTCATTTTTTCTCAAAGGTTATATTTAACTATGCTATGTAGATTTTCGTTTTATAATACTTTCAATATCTATTTGGAAGATTCCAAAACTTCCTAAACTTTCTATTATTAAACTTAGATGAATCTATATTAAATTCTAATCTCATGTTGATAGAAATTTTCCTTCCAGCACAGGCTGAACATGTTTGGAATTGGGCAAGGATTGAGATCTACACTTTCTCACTCTTCCCTCCTTAGTACCTTGAACAGTGGAGAGATCTCAGCAGGGCTCTGGATCATTTCCTCTTTTGGATTTAACTCTTCAGGAGTTGGAGACAGAGAGAAAGAAGAGTTGAGGCAGAGATTTCATCTAATCAGGTGTATGTTGGTGTAGGAAGTATCCCTAATCAGCGCTCCAGAAAGTTGTTACACATTTATCAGGCACACACACCACTTCTTACAATCCACCCTCAGTCAGGTATCCTGTGTACGCCACTGTCTACTGAATTGCCTCACCCTTGTCAAGAAGTCCTCTGGGAGGAGTCCCTTTTAAGATGAACCTGGTTGATTCTCTCCCATGTGGCTCACCTATGGCCATGAGGAATACAATATCCACTCTTTCCCAATGTATTCTCTTTCTTCATAGACTGTTTCCTGCCTTTGGACCAGTTCCTCACCCTGTAGGTTTCCTGGGCATGAGCCAGACATCAGGCTAACATGTCTCCCAGACTCCAGGGGGCTATCATGCTTTCTGAGTGGTGTCCTTGAAGTTCCTCTTGAAGTGACTTCCTGTGGCTTGAAGTAGAAGAGGCAGCACCCTCTTCTCTTCTCTTACAGAAATGGAAAGGAAACACTGAATACATTGCTATAAGATAGTCAATATAGAAAATACTTAATATACATAAATATTATTCTAAGCTAATAAATTCTAAGCTGGCAAAAGAGAAAGCACTGATGGAACAGATAATTTATTGAAAAATATACAGTTACTTTTAGTATAAATAAATGCAGATAATTTTTTTAACAAAAGTAACAGGAATAGGCTTTTTCTTCCTGATAAAGACACATGTTATATAGCTAAATAAATTAAAATCAACCTAAACTTAAAAAAGATTAGTGGACTAGAATAGGTAATCCAGAAATAGATCCCAGAAAAATTATTCTCAAGTGTAGGGTCCCCAAGGGTCACTTATCAGTGTTGCTGAAAATATCCTATCCAAAAGTATTCTAAGTCTGGCATAATTTATAAGCACCCAAGGTGATTCTGGGCTACGTATTATTTTGATTTATGATAAAGCGATGTTAAACCCTAAGAAAGAAAACATTTTTCAATTATGTTGATAAACATTGCTATGGAAGAGAAACTTATATTGTTAAATTACTGAAAGTAAAATATAAATAAATTAAATAATTATATACAAAGGAAAAAACAAAAACTAATGTAAGACATATAGCCCATGGTTCCTAAATTTTGTACCAAATTACCCAAGGATACTGTAGAAGGTCAATTCAGGGGCACCATGGGATAGTTTAAATTTTCAAGGGAAGCAATATTTGACATCTGTTGAACATGGCACAAGTTACTGACTCCCAGCACACAGTTTCCTCATTAGATGGAGCTACATTTGTTTCATTGACATCCTATCTTTGTATCATAATAATTGCTGAGATTAGAAGCAAATGTAGTGGAAAATTCAATGCGTAAGGAAGGGAGCATGGTGGTTTTCAATCTGATTCTGAGATCTGAGAAGTTGTGCAGTATTCATTAGGGCATAAACATCCCATTAGTAATCGTGGTTATATAAGAATTTTAAGTTTTTTTCATTTATGTGAATTTTTTCCAACCGCTAAGTCTTGGTAAGACATAAATACTTCTTAAATTGTTTGGACCTAATAACTCAGTGGTAGTAGGTATTTCCTTTGATCTAGGAGTACACTGAAAAAATTAGACACTAAGGGAGCTGTGACCTGAGAAAGTTTGTATAACTTCTAAACAGAAAAATATATGGATTAATTTTTAATCTTTGTATAAGAAAGGCTTATCTGAGCAATAGAAATAGCAGTAATAACATTAATAGTAAAACTAATATTTATGTATTGAGTGCTTACTGTTTAAGAGCCTGTGCTTAAAGGTTTGTCTGAATTATACCATTTGCTGATCACAACAATCTTTTGAGGTAGGTTTTATTTTAATCTCAACTGAGATTTTAAAGTAATTAACTTTCCCAATATGGCATAGCTATTGCCATATCAACCCAAGTATTAAAATATAGCACAATTCTATATGCAACAGATCTGGCACACAGCTTATAATATACAAAAAGCTCTCATTGGATATTTAGAAATTCATTCAAAAATGCCAATAGAGAAATGAGCAAAACTCATGAATAGAAAGTTCACAAAATAAATGATGCAGAAAAAGTCAATACAGAATGGAAAAAAAAAACTTACTGGTAATGCAAAAATTCAAATTAAAACTATAATGATTTCAACATGAAATTGCAAGCCCCATAACGGCAGCAACCACACGTATTCACCTCTGTTTGGCACATATTAGCATCAGTAGGTATTTTTCAAAAGAATGAACATCTTACCTCTTAAACTTACAAAGATTTAAATACTTGTTAATTTTCTCCTCAAATAATTATTGAGCAGCTGTGGGTGTCTAATCTTGCTGGGTCATAGAAAACAATACAGACATAGCGCTGTCCTTGATGGAAATTAATACCTATGGATGTCAGCAATGTTAAGATTCAGGGAGATCAGCATTCTTATACATTGCACTTGGGGACAATACAACTGGATCAAACTTTCTGGAAAGCCCTTTAACAAAATGTGACTAAAGTCTGAAGAGGTACTCATTCTCTAATTCCATTTTTAAGAATCTTTCCTAAAGAAATAATCAGAATGTCAGCAAAAGATTTTTACCACAGCATTATTTATTAGAACAAAACCTTGGAAGCAGCAGTGATCAATAACCCGTGGATAGGTAAGGGAATTAAGGCAATCCATGAAATAGAATATTAGGCAGTAATAAAACTTTATTTATGAAGAATATTTAACAGTATGGAAATTATGCTTTGTGAAATATCAAGGAAAAAGAAAAATATAAAAGCTATTACCAATAATTTTTTTCAAAATCCCTAAAGCTCCAATAGTAAAAAAAAAGGGGGGGGGAGATACAGTTGGAATTCAATACCAATATGAACACAGATATATAGACACACATACAAACATAGCTCTGAAAAAATATTAGAATACACAAGATAGTTCTATCTGGGTACTAAGTTTAGAACTATGGTGGTTTTAGTTTTCTTTTCCTCCTATATAATTTGATAATATAAATTTTTTTCAATGACTAATAGCAATGACAATTTAATACAAACATACATGAAGATGAATGATGACAAAAATAACTTTGCAGTGGTCAGTTAGATATATGGCTTAAATGCATCAAAAGAAGTAAAAATAAGTTTGTATAAGATAAAGTTATCTAAAGATAATGATTTGTTCGACATTTATTTAGTATTTACTATTTGCAAGGAATTTATCAGCCAGGAGCTAAGTTAACTAGATAATTATTTCATACTCTGATGAAATAGATGAAAATTAATATTTTATAGCTATCAGTATTTTATTGCAGTATAATTAATCAGATAGACACTATTCAGTGGGTCTCCAGATAAGGGGATAACTAAAAGGGAAAAAAATAGTTTGTTTTTCTTTACAAATGATTATTGTATATTTTCCTCATCGATTATCCACCTTACTAGAAAGATAAGGAGAATATCAGAATGGATATAATGAATTTCCTGAGTGGTTTATTCAGACAAGACAAGATCATAGCCAACAAGATTGAGAATGAGAAGCTATCAACTTAAATCAATGCTCATGGTAATAAAACATCCCACAGGGAGAGGTTATGAATAGAAAGAAGATCAGGAACACTAGGCAGCTCTTGTATCCTGAGTTGTAGTGGAACAATTGGAGAAAAACACATCTCAAGGATGCCCTGAGGTAGAGCTTCAGACAGAGGGCTAAGAAACAATAGTAAGTCCACTAGGAGAGGTGGATCACTCTCTTTAACAGAAAAATAGAATAGTGCCAGGCTCAATATAAAGCAACTATAGGCTGAGGTAAAAAACATGCGTAGGTATTTGCTAATTAGAAAACATGGTTTCCCACATACGCTTCTCCATTTGAGCCAGAAAACAGGGCACTCCATTTCATTTCGGAATTATGTAGCATAGCAGTGAAAATATCTTTGTTAAAAAATAAACTGAGATATATTAAAATTTTTGAGTTTATTTGAGCAAAAATCTGTTTGAATCAGGCATCCAATCTAGCAGATAGAAAGGAGCTTTGAAGAGCTGTACAAAATGAAATACTTTTATAGATGGTAGGGAGAGGGAACAAGGAAATTAAACTAGGCAAAAAGTTTGAATTGGTTATTATAAAGTTACTTTCCTTTAGGGGACAGCAGGAATCCATCAGCATACCTAACTAGTGCTGACCAGGTAATTTCTGACTGATGTTTTAAGATTCCATTTTTGGAAGACCTGAAACTAATTAAGTTAAATCTCAGTTTGGTGACATGGAGCTTAGCATAAGCAACTCCATTTTGGAGTTGGAACAGTTTTGTCTCATTTTTAACACCCATTCCCTTTATTTGAAATTTCTTCCCTATCGCGTTCTCCTTACCTCAGAATGGCATATACACCTCAATTGCCTAACTGCCTGTGGGCCTCATATTCTTATGGAGCCCCTGTATGTATGTAATTAGATTTGATTTTCTCTTGTGAATCTGTTTCATGTCAATTTAATCCTTAGACTAGCCAAAAGAAACGTAAATGGTAAAAAAATTTTTTCCTCCCCAACAGTTCCTTTGTTAGATTGTAACACAATCATAAAGATATTTTCTTAAACATTATTTTCTTTACAGCAATTTGTATTACTGCTTGGCTGTTTGATTGTGAGAATTATTCATGACTAAAATAAATTATGTCCCAAAGGCTGACTAACAATTCTGTCAGGAGCTGTGTTACATCCTTAGGGCAAGCCATAAATGCCTATTTAACTCATAACATTATTAAAATAAAAAAAATGTTTTATAAAGGAATAAGCAGAAAATAATTATAATACTATACTTAAAAGAGAATAATAATAAAACTAAAAATATATATCAAAGTGGCTATAGTTATTTAAGGAGATAAAAGTAGACTTACTAAAATTATAAAATAAACTCTTCTATAAAAATAAATTTATAGACTTGAAGAATAGATGGTATTTATTATTTTAAATTTATTTATTTTAAAATCATGTTTATTTTATTTCTGTGGTACCTTATGTACAAAAATTTTGCCCTCTGCCCCACCACATATCAATGAACCATGCCTTGTGGTACTCATGTATCTGGGTGTCCCCTCCCATATTGAATCTGAGGTTATCCTGTGTAGCAAGCAGAAAGCAATGAAAACAATGCTGCATGACTTCCATGGTTTAGGTTATAAAAAGCCGTGCAGCTTTCACCTTGGGCTTTGGGAGAAGCTAGTTCCCATATAAGAAATTTAATTACTCTGAGACAGACATTCTGTGGGGAAGCCAAGTCTAGCTACAAGAATAGATCATGTAGAAAAAGAGGGAACTGGCCAGTTTCCTGCTGCTGTGCAAGCCATCTCAGCTAAAAAAAAAATCAGTTATGTGTGATAAGAAGCCACTTGGATGCCTAGCAAGATTGAGCCTTCAAAAAACTCTAGCCCTAGCTACCATTTTATTCTAATTGCTTGAAAAAGGTCAGGCAGGACCATCCAGATGAATCCAGTTAACTCACGGACCATGAAAGGTAATAATAAATTGTTATTTTAAACTATTCAGTCTGTAGTTTTATTGTTACACAATAATAGAGAACTAGAATATTTTTCTCTTGTTAAAGATATGACACTGATATTAAACTTCTTTCATCAACTAAGAGTTAAAGGGCATAGAGAACAGAAAATATTTTCCTTACTGGCTATGCCAAGGTGAAAAGGAAAGTTAGCTGGTCAAGAAGTAATGTCTTCTCCCTGGGTAATTTAATTGCAGCCTCGAAGGTTCTAAGGAACCAGTTTATAGATGCATTGCTGATAAACCAGTCTCCAAAACCTTAAAAATGTCTCTATTTAATCTTTTTGATTTATAAATAGCACTTCTAAAACTTTTTAGTAAAGACCTAAAGAGCCATAACAAAGGTATAATGTTATTATATTCTCTGATACCCTCTGTGTCAACAACAGGTCATAGATAACCATCCGGATATATTTGTTTATGTATGCAAATACATACCTTAATGTAGTCATTCTTCAACACAAACATAATCCTGCACCCTAGAGAGATTTTAATGCAGTTCATAAAATTGGAATCCGAAGATTCAATTTAGTCCAACCTCCTTTTTGGGGGAACCATGACTTTATCTAAAAAAAAGTTGGAATATTACATGTTGTATTAGAACATAAAATTAAATTCAGCTATCTCGGAGGACAAGTTCAGATTTAATAAAAATAAATGTGACTGCTCATTCATTCAAAGAAACATACTCTCATTTTCCTACAGATGCTTCAGTAAAGAGAACACTAATCTAATTATAGTATTTAAAAAAATAAATTGTCTTTGTGCTTGCTATAAAATAAACAACACAGCTGCAGGGCCTGCCGAGCCTCACTTATTAAAGAAAATACCTTTTGACGATTAACAAAGGCAGATTTGTTTGAAACATGAATATGCTCACTGGAGTCTCCTGGATGGAGGGGACTTTCAGAAAGGGAGGATTTCAATGAATTGAGTAAAATGTAAATCTAGATAGAGTTAGGTAACTTTTGCTCCCTTTTGATTTATGGTACTGACAGGGGTGAAGGATAGGGGATGGAAAAGAATAAAGAATGAAGGAAAAATATAATACTGATTTCCTAAAAAACAATCTCTATTTTTTGACATAGAACTTTTTTTATTAATACCATTTAAGTATAAAATGGCTCAGTCATTGTAACAGTTTTAAAAAGACATTGCCTCAGTCAGGCACTGGAAAGTTTGGCAGTTAAGTCTTACCTGTGCTTACTATTTTGAGGTTATCAGGACCGTGATACAAAGAAAGTTTTCTATAAACTGGGCAATTGGCAGATAATGCTTGGATATCATCAAAACTGGGCTCCTTCTGAGAGTAAAGGAGGCACCCTTAATAATTAATTAATTAATAGTTATGCTGAAGCAATATGAATAAATTTTCATTGTCCCTGGCAGACCTGGGTATATGGTCACTCTTCAAAGAGAAAATACTTTTAGTCATTGGCAGAGTCTGCAGGACCAGTTCTCTCATTTTACAATTGAGGGTACAGAAGAGAATTAAATCTTTTGTTTGAAGTCTCACAGTTCACTAGTGGCAGAATAGAACATGGTCTCCTAGGGCTTTTTCAAAACCACTGCAGCCAAAGACTCCCACTACTGGTCTACCTAAAGGCTTACCCCTAGAGATGTTTCTTTGATTTGTGGATAGACATTAAAAAAGACCTTGCTAAAAATATAAATATTATATCTGTGTGGTTATATATTAAGCCAACAACACCAAATAACTTGGTATGGATAAATTTATCATATTAGCAACCTATTTCCTTGGAAAACAAAGAAAAGTTTCCCACAGAAATGAATCATCAGACAGGTGTGTGTGTGTGTGTGTGTGTGTGTGTGTGTGTGACAGTGTAAAAGGAAG
Organism: Panthera uncia; assembly: GCF_023721935.1. Classification (NCBI taxonomy): domain Eukaryota; kingdom Metazoa; phylum Chordata; class Mammalia; order Carnivora; family Felidae; genus Panthera; species Panthera uncia. The sequence continues at coordinate 51,891,869 of NW_026057580.1, forward strand.
CATCCAAAGCTTGGGGGGGGGGGGGGGGGGAGCACCACAGCAGCAGCAGGGTAAACACAAGGATACCCAAAAAGCCATTTCTCATTTAATAAAGTTTACTAGCTACCTTAGAATAATGCTTCTCTAAACCTAAAGGGTGAAATTTCAGCAGCATTTTTAAAATATTGTTATTGTTTTAGAATCATCCATATTGGATTTCTGGTCCTCACTCCTTAGCAGAGGTTATAGACCATAACAAGTCTTTCCTACAAGTGTTTGAATTTTACTGTAGCATATTTGCAAATGTGAATTAAAGATAACTAAATAAATTTGAAATATATACTATTCCTTTGACTACAATGCTAGGTTTATTATTCTCTCATATACTTCCTTATATATGTTCATGTAGAAGGGTTCACTGTAGGGACATCCATTTCTATGGAAATATAGAAGGAAATTATCCATGTGGATAAGCTTCACAGGCACCGAGGAAAGGTCATGCAACAGGGTTTTACAGGAAGAACAAAAGCTCTGTATAAACTATAGGCCTTGTTTTAGATGCCCCAGAGGTATATCAGGAAATTTTGGAATCAGGAATGTTCTAAACATGGGGCTTCTGGTTGCCTTCTCCTTGTGGAGTCAAGGACAGCATTAACTCTCTCAGAAACAAAGTGTGACATTATACATGGAGTACTGCCAACCAAGAGTGAATCCTGAGCCTTGAATCCAAAGTTTATATTTTCATTTAGCCACTGACCATGTGGCTGACCTCAGTCTCTAGGTGCTCTAGAAGTCTAGCTGATACCATGTGACCCAAGGCCTCCTACCGTAAACCATATCTTTAGACTATCTGGAAAGGCCCAAGACCTCCAGATACACAAAGGCACTTTTGTGAGGCAGGGCATTCATAGGTTTAGAAATTACTTTGCAGGAACAGACGGCAAAGGATCAACTTCTCCCTGGGCAAAGTTAAATTCTTTATTGTACATCTCTATAGGAGACATGCCTGAAATCCTGCTTCAGGACTGTCTATTGACAGAGCTCTGCTCTCCTACCTCCCACCCACCACCCACCACCCACACATCCATTCACTGCTTCTCCTTGTGTCTTTGCCTTTTGGTGTCTCTGCCAACTGGTAAACTTGTTCAGAAACTCCTGCTCAAATTTCTAAAGCAAAGAATTGGCCTAGTTATCACCATAAACTGTGTTGATGTGAAGATTTGTTAATGACCCCTTTGTGGGCTCCTGACTAACCCAACTAATCTTCAGTTTAGCTGTTCTTAGATCAGATAACAGCTCCGATCCCATCAGCGGTGGGTGGCCAAGAGCAGTGGATAGTTTGTACTTAACCAATGCAACCCTCATAAGTAAGTGTCTTAAATGCTGTCGTTTGCATGATAAAAGTTATGCCTGACATGAAATACCTGATTTGTTGGTGTCATGTATGAAGGAGCCAGGATGAACAGTGGCTAAATTTAAGATTGACAGTAAGGAGTAGTTCCATTTCATAGACCACATGAGGAAACCTATACTTTTGCTTCAGAGCCACCCTATCAACCATTTGAATCTGAAGTCTGTATAAGTGATATTTACAATATATATTTGCCACTGAGGTTCAAATTTCAGCTAATTCAGAGCCAATAATCCTTTTGCCAGTCAGTAGGCATAATATATACCTTCTAATGATCTAATGCAAAGAGGGGAAAAGAAAAGCTTATGTCTTATCATGAAATGTCAAAAGTAACATGCATTTTATTTTATAAGGATGAAAAATGAATATTGTGTTATGGACTCAACTGTGTCACCTTAAAATTCATATGTGGAGGTCCTAACCCTCCAATGTGGCTGTATTTGGAGATATGGCCATATAAAGAGATAATAAAGGTTAAAGGAGGTCATAAAGGTGGTATCACAATCTAATAGAACTAAATGTCCTTAGAAGAAGAGGAAGAGACCAGTGTGTTCTTTCCTTCCACATGCCACAGAGGAAAGGGCATGTGAGGTTTCAGCAGGAAGGCAGCCATCTGAAAGTCAGAAAGAGAGCTCTTACTAGAAACAAAATCTGCTAGAATCCCGTTCTGGGGCTTCTAGTCTCCAGAACTGTGAAAAATAAATGTCTGTTGTTTAAGCTATGAGGTTGGTGGTATTTTGTTATAATAGCCTAAACAGACTAATTAACCCTGAGTTATGACTAAATGAATAACTGAATAAATATATTTGTTGAATATGAATTTAATTAATAAATGAATAAATGAAAGGAGTTTAATAAAAATAAGGAGTTTAGCATGTTGTACTCCCAGGAAAGTCATTTTCAGTCTTAGATATAAACTCAAAACTTCCCAGTGAAGAACCTAAAAATTTAGGAAGGCTTTGATTTGGCTTAGGTCTACATAATTTATATAATTTTCTGTCATAGATGTAATGAGATTTTTTATCTATTCTGAAGACAATTGGGAATCTCTCATTTCCCACACATTCTGAATGAGACTGAAGTCTTCTGAAGATCAAAAATCAGTGAAGCAGCAGAAAGCATTAGCAAGTGAGAACAATTCACCATGTGACCATCTGTCCCACATTCTGAATTCAAGAGACTTGGCAACTCTATAAAAATATCATGTGTGAACTTTCATTAATGGTCATATTTTTTACTGCCAGATATATTAATTTTCAATTGTATTTCAATGGGGGCACTGATGATAGCCAGTTAAATAAATCCAAGATCCTATATATATATATGTATATATATATATATATATATATATATATATATATATATCGCAGACTTCTTTTTTCACATTTGAAGGTAACATCAAATTTATACCACGTTGTTCAGGAATTCACTTATTTATTTTGCATACTTTATGGGTGCTGTGATGCCTCATAAAATTTTAGCTAAGATCTCCTACTGGAAAATAATATGGTAGTTAAAATAATTTGTTTTTTTTTTTTTTACTGAATATATTTAGCTTTGTATTTTTGTGTCACTGTGTGTGTGTGTGTGTGTGTGTGCGTGTGTGTGTGTGTGTATGTGTGTTCCTGCATTTTATAAAACCTCTTCACTGACAGGAGTGAATTGGAAGTCAGATCATGACCTGATATTTTCAATATGATTTGCATTTAGTTACAGAAAACAGAAGTGGCTTGGAATTTTTTTAGGGGCATCTGGACAGGTGTTCTGATATAAGAAATATACTTATAGACCAAGGCACTATAATTATACAAAGGAACATTTGTATCCTACATCTCCTCTGGCCCTCCTTGGCCAGAACTGGATATGGAGGAAAGATAAGGTCTCAGGAGTGATGAAGAAGCAGATTTGCTCCTTCACTTGCTTTGAGACTAAGATTTATGAGGTCAAGGACTTGGTCTCTTTTGTTTACTGCTCTACCCCCAGAACAATTTTTGCTCAACACATACAGCAATTGTTCAAGAAATATTTGTTGTTCATTGATTGAAAGAAAATCAAACCAAATGCCCTTCCCATTGCTCAGAGAAGGGAAAAAAAAAGGAAATAAACTAAATTGTTAAGTCTTCTTCCTCTCTAAGCCAGCTGCCTTCTCAGCTGGCAAGATCTCTGAGAAAAAGCTCAGAGACAAATGGTCCATACATAACAGCTTATCACACTCTCTTTAAGGCAGAAAAATAATAGACATCTTTTCTGTAACTTTCTACATCTTTCTACAAATTAAGAAAGAAAAAAAAAGAAAAGAAGGAAGGAAATGGGGAGGGAGGGAGGAAGAAATGAAGGGAGGGAGGTAAAGAGAAGTGAAGGAAGGAAGGAAGGAAGGAAGAAAGGAAGGAAGGAGAAAAGAAAAAAAATAAGTAAAGAAAGGAGGCAGAGCACTCTGAGGAGGCTCTTAGCCATTTGTAGCAACTTGGGGTGGTACAAGGTACATCAGGGATGGTAGACTTGGAGTGGGGAATGGGCCTTGACAAAGAGGAAGGACTATCTAGAGAGTCTTGACTTGAGGTTGAAGTTGACTTGGCTGGTGAAGTGCCATCTGACTACTCAAAACATGGAGTCCGCTGAGAGAGAAAACAAAACATTTCCAGTCTTGGAATGCTATAACTTCTTTGACAGAATTTTCCCAGGAATTACTCATTGTGCCAAAGGAGATAGGAAAGGAAATTCTTCATTTGTCTGACATTTGGATACTGTGTTTTCTAAGGGATACAGTAACAGAGAGGAGAGATCTAGCATCAGAACAAGAAATCTTTGGGGCCCCTGGGTGGCTCAGTCTATTGAGCATCCGACTTCAGCTCAGGTCATGATCTCGCAGTTTGTGGGTTCATGCCCTGCATTGGGCTCTGTGCTGAGAGCTCAGAGCCTGGAGCCTGCTTCAGATTTTGTGTCTCCCTCTCTGTCTCTGCCCTTCCCCACTCACACTCTGTCTTTCTCTCTCTCAAAAATAAACATTAAATTTTTTTTTTAAAAAAACAACAGGAAATCTATCAGCCTGTTGCTTGGTAGGAAGCAAGTGCAGAGCTTTATAGAATAAATAACAGTTCATGATGGAATGGCAAACGTTGCTTAGGAAACCTGAACATGCAAACTAGATGGTGTTTCTAAACATATGTGTGATATTAGTGACAATTAAAATTGCTCTGATATTGCTGAAATTTCTATATAGGAGGGACTTGAGGCACAACAATCTGGAAAGGGTAATTTGAAGCTGTGTTTGAATACTACTACTACTTAGATTGTATTTAACAGATAAAAAGTAAAGTAAAGATGCTTTTAGTGATACTGATATTTGTATAATATTGAGAAAATATAGATTCTCCTTTACAAGGAATGTTATTTTATTTCTTTGGCATAGTTTGGGATTAAAAACATTTTTTTTTAAGTTTATTTATTTTGAGAGAGAGAGACAGAGCAAGCAGGGAGGGGAGGGGCAGAGAGATTGAGAGAGAAAGAATTCCAAGCAGGCTCTGCACTGACAGCACAGAGCCTGATACAGGGCTCTACCTGACAAACTGTGAGATCATGACCTGAGCTGAAACCAAGAGTTGGATGCTTAACTGACTGAGCTTCCCAGGCGTCCCTGGCATGGTTTGAGTTTTGATGGCAATGCCACCGATTATTTGCAATATAAAATGATAGTTGTAAACGATTCATTTTTTTAAATAATAAAAGTCATGGTTAGAAGAAAGTTAACAGAGAAACAGAAGTGACATGCGTTGAGTCACTTCATACTAAAATCTATTAGAAATCAGTATCAAGCGTCATATACTTATGGTGGAAATCTAAGTGAAAATGTGGCTTGATTTATATATGTTGATTTGCCAGAAATATAGTCATTGTATATGCTGAGTTATAATATTTAAAAATATCAGGAAAAAAAGTAAAAATATTGGTATAAATACTGAATACCTTGGTGCATAGATATTAAGAATAAAGTATAAGCAGTATAAAATTGCTTTGATTGACATTTAATGTGATATATTCAGTATACTTTGGGCACCATTCTTTTCTTTGCATAAGCAAGTGGGCTGGTTACCCTCCTATGTGTAGGGATTAAATAACCCTTTGCCCAACTTACCCCAGACATTCTGAGACAGGATAACCAATGACGTATTCTCAAAGAATATATAATTTTATCTACCTGCCAAATTTACCAAGTTTTGACTCTGGGTATTTTTACATATTTTATCTTGCTAGTGGCCAGTAAGTACATGTTTATTGAGTTCAACTGATTTTATACATGTATATAAGATATTGGGATAATTGAAGAAGACTGATCACTTCATTCTACTAGTGTTTATCGTTTAAAATATTTTGTCTTTTTCATCTTCTTGTCTCGTTTTTGATCTAGAATAAATCTATTTGGGGGCTTTGAGCAGAATCAATGTTTATTGGCTACATTGGGAAAATTTTTTTTTACCTATATCTGTCCAGGCTGATGGAGATTAAGGTCATATATAGATATGTACATATTTTAGTCATCATTCTTTTTATCAGTTTATATAGCCCTCAAATACCAACTACCCTATTTATTGACTGAAATGAATCTCAGCTAAATGATAAAACTGAATTCTGGACTCAGACAAGATTCTTAGTAAATATTCATAATTTAATAATTATTATTGTTACAGTTACTGTGTATTGAGAGCTTAAAAAATTCTGCCAGTTGGTAAAATCAAGGATATATCTTATGTAGCTTGATCTTCCACCAACTACTAAAATAGTTCAAGTGAAAGAGAACATATTGTTTTTGGTCACAGTCTTTTCCATTTTGGACTGCGCATATTTTAAGCTTTTGGAAAGATAAGTTAGAGTCCGAAGAAGAAAAGGGAGGTTATTATAATCAGAAGAGGGTGTGAAAACACAAAAATGCAATTCATATTCATTTAGGAAAGTGAGAAGATTGCATGATGAGATGCTAGGGACCTGGGTGATGCGGAGCTGAAGAACCAGGGCTTTATCCTATGGGGAAAGAATTTATGCTGAGACAGTACAGTCAGCTTTAAATATGGTCACTCTAAGAAAATGTAGATGGTGTGTTGGTACAGGGATGTGAACTCTGTAAGTAATTATTATTGAGCTATTGCATTATTCTAGGCCAAAAATAAGCTTAGATAGTGATGGAGAGACTAGAGAGCAAGAAACAGATTTGAGGGCCATTTAGGGAAAGAGTAACAAAGACTCCTATGTTTCTGGCTGGAAAGATCATCAGTAATTGATACTTACCAACATTAGGGCTTCAAAGAGAAGAAAGAACAGACATAAGGGAATGGGGGAGAGGGTAAAGAATGAGTTCAAAGCCATGTTAACTTTACGGTACAAATGGAAAACTCAGGTACAGATGTTCAAGTAACAAGTCAGTTTGATGATATAATAGAGAGAAGTCTAGAGTAGAAATACTGGGTAACAATGCAAACGAGAAATGAAAAGGGTATGAGCAAAGGCAGTAGCAGAGAGGATGGTGAAAATGGGACAGAATTAAAAGACACATTGAAGTTAGATTCAGTAAGACTAGTGCCAAGTTGATTTAACATTAGAAAAATTCATTGCTCTCACTAAGCACCAGATCCAGAGCTGTTAAAGGTATGTAATTCTGCAGGTACAACTTCTAACCTTTAAATAGAACTGCAATTAAAATTGAGTTTTATAGAAATTTTTTTCTGTATTAGGCTATTAAATGTAAACTGTAGGTCAAAGCACATGTTATCCATTTTTAGTATCCAAAGCACCTTGTAGTATGCATATGGCCAATACATGTTTACTGAACTGAACTGACATATCCATGTTGCAACTTTCATTATATCATACATCTTTTTCAGCATACATTTACTGAATGTATGCTATGGGCCAGACCCTGTGACTTTTACTAGGGTAAAAAAGATTTAAAAATAATATTTTCATATTCAAAATGTTGAATCTAGACAAAGACAGGAATATATGTAAGGTAACAGTCACTATGATACAAGTAAGCACAGGATGATATGGAATCACAGAAGAGGGATGTATCACCCAACTGTCATCTTCTCATAGGTGATGACATAGAAGCCAAATGTTGATGTTGGATAGGAGTTAATTACGTTTGTTGAGCAGGGGTAGTATACAGCTGGTGGTATCGAGGACATGAGAATGATGCTGTGTGAGCAGGGATTGGACCCTAGGAGATCTTTGAATAACACTGGCAAAATGGTTAAATGATGGAAGGGGGAGAGAAGAGAGAATAATGAACCATGATGATGACTATTCAGGTAGGGACAATATGTCTCAATGTCATGGTGAGGAATTGGAATAAGAGAAAAATAGGAAGAAGAGATAGTTTGAAGAATGGGCTATCAGTTCAACATCCAACACACTGAGTTAGAGATATGTGTTAGTAGGGTAACCACAGTAACAAATAATGATTTAAGTAGCTTAACCTAATACAAGTTTCTATTTCATCAATGTCACAATTATGGGGGTATGGCAAGAGTCTATGCTCAAAGCAGCCAGTCACGTACCAAGACTCTTTCCATTATTTTGTCCACCCTTTTCTAGATCATTAGAATCATCTCCATGGAGCTTGTGGATGAGAAAAAAGAATGGGAAGATCTAGGTAAAATTATTTTATAGGCCAGACCTGAAAGGAGCATGTATCATATCAGCATACATTTCATTGGTCATAAGTCAGTAAGTCACACGTCATACTTGACTCTATGGGAGACTGGGGGATTTAGTCGGCATGGATGCCTTGTAGGGAAAGGAAAAGGAATTTGGTGACCGCGTTTCAGTCTGCAAGTAGAAATAAAAGTAGATAGCTAGGTTTGAAGTCTATTAATATATTTATGAGTCTTGAACATAAAACAGTGGTAGTTTAAACCATTTTAAATCATGGAAGTGAGTGGAATCTCCAAGTACGATCAAGTATATTGAAAAAAAAAATAAAAACCTCAAGAAAACATCAGCGTTTTACGGATACATAGGAAAAGACCATGAAAAATGAACTGAACATCAATGACCGGATAAGTAGGAGGAGAGAGAATGTCAAAGATATCAAGGGAGGAAAGAATTTTCGCAGAGGGAGTGGTCACAGCCATTATAAACTTTAGGGTAGGTAAGTGACATGGAAACCACTGACCATATTCTGGAACTTTACTTTAATTTGGTATGAATTCCTCACGTCTTTTAGATGGTTGAGTGACATACAGGAAGGGGACTATGACTGTATCTAGAGCAATAAATTGCCTCGATTCATGATGTCTCAACGTAGTTTAAAACTTAAGATGGTAAAGTTTTCTATAGAACTTGATGAGACTTTAAATTAGCTTTAACAAAAACTTTAAATCTACATCTACAGTTACTTTTCCAGATAAGTTTTGTGTGATGTCATCTTAAAAAAATAAAAAAATAAATAAAAGCCCCTTCTAATTCAACTTACCTATGTTTATAATTTCTGTATTACATACATTCCCCAGTCAGATAGCAGCTCTTATGTGGATTCAGAATACGTATAAATTATTTATGCATATGTTTTTCATATATGCATGTATATATACAAATACATGTATATGATGTTTAATTATATTTAAAATAGTAATAAGAGGAGTTAAGTCGGTGGAGCAACAGGGGGACCCTATGCTTGCCTTGTACCTTGAACACAGATAAATATCACATCATTCTGAACACCCAAGAAATTGATCTGAAGACTGGGAGAACAAACTGCAGGACTAGAGGGAGAACAGAGGCCACGTTGTAGAAGGTAGGAGGTATAGAGACATGATTCTGGGGAGAAAAGACAAGTGAGTGCTGAGGAAAGGAGGAAGCCTTGATCTTGGATAGAGGAGAGGTAAAGAAAGAGAAGGAAGTACACACAGGGGATTAGACAAGAAAAACATTTCCCCAAAACCATGACTGGGAAAACTAGAGCGGCTTACTATCACAAGTTTTTATAAGCAGCAGAGCTCAAAGTCCCAAATTTTAGAAGTTCACACCATTGCCAAGGTTGAGCCTTGCAGGCATAGTGGTGTTCCTGTGAAGAAGGTCAGAGGCCTGGAAGTGGACAGCATGGTCTGAGGATCCCCTGGGTCGCACTGAGAGAGACAATTCTCCTTCTTGGAGTGCATTTGGGAGAGGTGGCACTGCCTCTCAAGGGACAAAAGAGCTGGAAGGCACCAACGTGCTGCCCTGTTCATTAGCATAGGGACAGAAACACCTGGCTGAAGGCAGCAAATCTTGGTGCTGGCTTTTTGCTGGGCTTTACCATAAACTCTAAGCTCCTGTGCAATCGTGCGACTGCTTTTGTGGAACAAACCAGCACAAGCCACAGAGTGGTGAGACTGTTCCTCAGAGGATCAGTGTGGGTCTATGCTCCACAGGGTCCCTATAATTTGGAGTTTTGAAACCTAGTTGCATGCCTGAGATAAAATACAGGAACACCGTGCTGCCAGGAAGGCAGATGGCTTAGACACAGACAGGGTGAAGACAGGGATCTCACAGAAGCTGGGGACACAAGAGGGGAGATTGTTTGCTCTTCTGTGAGGATTTCCTGAATAGCTGCAAGCACGAACTCCCCATTTGGGGATGACAGAGGGGGGTGATGCCATCTTACCCCTGCCCATCATCACTGACCAACTATGCTGTTGGTGGGAATGCAAACTGGTGCAGCCTCTCTGGAAAACAGTGTGGAGAGGCCTCACAAGTTAAAAATAGAACTACCCTATGATCCAGCAATTACACTACTAGGTATTTACCCAAGGGATACAAAAACTTTGATTTGGAGGAACACATGCACAATGCAACACTGTCAACAATAGCCAAATTATGGAAAGAACCCAAATGTTCAACTGATGAATGGATAATGAAGATGTGTTTTGTGTGTGTGTGTGTGTATGTATGTATGTATGTATGTATATATATGAATATATATGTATATACATGTATATATGTGTATATGTATACATATGTATATATGTATGTGTATATGTATACATGTATATATTTGTATGTATGTATATGTATGTATACATGCATATATGTATATATGTATATGTATATATGTGTATATATATAATGGAATATTACTCATCCATCAAAAAACCGAAATCTTGCCATTTGCAATGACTTGAATGGAGCTAGAGTGTATTATGCTAAGTGATATAAGTGAGAAAGACAAATACCATATGATTTCACTCATACGTGGAATTTAAGAAATGAAACAGATAAACATGGTGGGAGGAAGTGATAGGCAAACCATAAAACAGAGTCTTAGCTATAGAGTACAGAGGATTGCTGGAGAGGAGCTGAGTGGGGGGGATGGGCTAAATAGGTGATGGACATTAAGGAAGGCACATGTTATGATGATCACTGGGTGTTACATGTAAGTGAAAAATCACTAAATTCTATTTCTGAAACCAATATTACATTATATGTTAACTAACTAGAATTTAAATAAGAATTTGAAAAAAAAATGCTTCCCTAACAAAAATAAAACTAAAGCTAAGCTCTCAAAAAAACATAAATAAAAAAATACAAAAGAAATAGTGATGGATAAAAGCAAAATATATAAACACCCTGCTAAATAGCTCAAAGTTGTGTTTAAATTATAAAGACCCATGATGCCATTGCTTGGAAATTATGTAGTTTTAAGAAGTAATGCAGATGGGAAGCGGGACATATTATCTGTGTTTTAACATCAGTATCTCACATATTTAAACTTTAATAATAAATGTCCTGAAAGCATGAGTATATATTATGTAGCATGGAAAAAACTGTGAAGAAATAGTTTTCAAATGTTCTCTTACCATTGCTCTTTCTTAAAAGAAAAAATGTCTTACATTCCCAATACATAAAATAGTTTTAAGAGGTGCTCCTATATTTGATGGTTTCCCTTGATACTGACCTGTGGGGCAACTCTGAGAATTCCTAAGTCGAAAGGGGCAGAGTATGAAAACAACTGTTGTGAAGAATGCGCTGTGTGGGGTCAAGATGCTTGAGAGTTTTCAATAGGAAAGGTTGAGAGGAAGAAATTAAGCAGGTAGCTGGTGGCAGGTCCTCATACTGAAATAAAACAAAATGAAAGAGCTGATGTAGAGTAGCATAGTGGCACTGAAATGGACCACAGGATAGGCCCAGGCCTGGGAAAAGCTTGAAAGGAGACCTTTGCAGCAGACACAGACAATAAACCAAAACAAGACAAAACATTCCAGATATTCGAACAGGTAAAGCACAAATGATATTTTAGCAACAATGATTAGCATTAAATAAAATGAATGAAACTTTACCTCTTAACTGTAAGAAGAATGAACCATGAAACACTCTCATCTCGGATTCAAATTCCATTCACATATACTCATTCAGAGTATATCTTGCACCTGTGAGCTGGGCTCTCTGGTTTTTGGTGGGGAGATGAAGAAATGAGACCATTGTCCTTCGGCAGGAATCTTTATTCCTCCTAGAAGAGGAGTGCACATATAAAGATCATGGCAAAGGGGAAGATGTCATCCAAGGGGAGCACAGAAACAGGGCTTCTAAAACTGATACGTGGGTCAAGGCAGACAGGATACTCTCCTAATAGAAAGGACACTTGAACTGGTTTAGTGATATACCAACAAGGGGCACTTTGACAAATTTGACTTCAGCAACACCAACAATGAAAGTAAATTAATACGTTCAATAAAGAAAAGTAAACTCACGTGTATGAACTTCTTAGTCTATGCCAGACACTGTAGTCTGCGGTTTCTTTGTTATTTCATTGAATGTAGTTGAATACAATTAGCAATGCACTATGACTTGGATACGCTTAAAGTGATACTATTCTCACCCCAGATTAATAGGCACTGCTCAGAGGATTTCATCTGGTGACTAAAACTACCCATTACGTTGTATCCTATCATCACTATTCTCCCAAAAGGAATTCTGTGGTCAGTCTTGAAAGTAATGACTTTTCCTCCACTATACATGGAGGAAAAACAGATGTACCAATTTAAAGTTTCATAATTTTCTGAATAATGTATAGAAATTATTTTCTCAGCTTGTACAGTCTCAAGATGATGATGAATGGTTCATGTCATGAAATGTATCTGTAAGATCAATATTCTTTTGACATTGATGTGTTTAAAAAGGACATTGAAACTCTTTAGGTGTGCAGGCCCTAGGGATTTCACTACTTTATAACCTAATTGATAAAATACATATAATTATAAGTACATATAAAAATAGGATTTAAATCCCAATTGTGTCATTTCTATTCTTAGGAGAAGAATCCATTTTTTGTATTTAAAAAATTGTATTTCCTTCTCTCCACCATCAAATTTCTTTGATGATTTTTGTTTAAATGTCCTTTTTTTTCTAATTCCACATAATTCATTAAGACATTAATTATTATTATTACCAATATAAATAATGTAAAGTGACATTTTAAAAGATAGTGGCATTTAATCTTCTAAAATAGATTTATCATCTATTAGAGATAAAAGTACCATGTAAATGATGAAATAGACTTATTTCATTGATATAATTAATCTATTAGTGATGAGGTAACTAATCAACTTTACAAACTGAAAAATTAATGAACCATTATATGATCAGGATAATTTTACTGCATGTGGCATAAATGCACCTTGAACTACCTCTAGCAAACAAGAGTAATTTATTGGTTAACGTAACCAAGGTAAGGACAGAGTTGTAATGAGAGCTCAGGAGTAAAAGTATTATCCTTTTTAGTCTGCTCCTCTCTTAATGTTGACTTCTCTCATAATTGCTAGACAGAGCATTAGTGGTAGTCTCCACCGTTAAAGTACCTCACATCTGAAGCTAAAGGGGAGATAAGAGTTCTTCTCTCTTGTCCCACGTTCACAAATCTCAAGGGAAAGATCCTTACTGGTCTCGTCTGAGTCAGATGCTGACTCCAATAACAATAATCACCATGAACAGAGTATCAAAATCTGTAAGAAGATGGCAACTTCCTTTGGAATCATCTAGTTAATACTGGGGCAAGAAAATGGCTAGAATGAGTTGGTGGGAATGTGGTGCACATGTGGCGAATTGCTGCACAGGCAGACAAAACAACAGATGGTTTTTAACAACTATTTGTTTTGTCTTCCTACTTTCTAATTGGCGACCATTGTCCTAGAAGCATAATTGCACTTATCTTTCTTTTTTCTTTTTCTTTCTTCTTCTTTTTTTTTTGTTTTTCTTTCTTTCTTTTTTTTTCAGCACAATAAAAGGGCTTCCACAATTTTAAGGCAGCAAACAGAATAGTTTAACTCATAGATATTGTCAAAGTTACACAGAGAGGAAATCTCAGGTTAATTTCAAAGGAACACTGTTCACTTGAATCTCCTTACGGGACTTAAAAATACTTCCGAGACAACTAACTTTGTGGTGATGTCATAGGCTGAATGTTTGTGGCCTTCCCCGACCCCAAATTCATATGTTGAAGTATAATGCCCAAAGTGATGGTATTTAGAGGTAGGGCCCTTGGAAGGTAATTATGTCATGAGGGTGGAACCCTTATGCCTGAGATTAGTGCCCTTTTAAAGAAGAGACCAGAGAGATATCTTGATTTTTTTTTTTTTTCAATCTTGTAAGGACACTGAAGTCAGAGGTCTGCAACCCAGGAGAGGGCTCTCACCATATAATCTGACCATGCTGGCACCAGAATCTCCTATTTCCCACCTTGAGAGGTATGAGCAAATGTTTCCGTTGTTGACAAGCCACCTAGTTTACAGTATTTTGTGATAGCAACCCAAGCTGACTGAGACAGATGATAACTAAACTGATATCATGGAAAAATAATATGAAAATTTTACTGTCAGGAGTTTTTTTGTATGCTAAAAAATGTTAAAAAAATATAGTAGCTTAAAGAGAAATTCTATGATACAATGTAACAAAAATAAGTATAGTAATATAAGTAACTATATTACACTGAGGAAAGGTTCAGAAAATATTATCTTTCAATCCTTTTAAATACACAGATCTTTTTCTTTCCTAGTTTGAATATATGGTGGCTGTTTACTGTTCAAAAATTAGCATTTTCCTTTTGTGCCTGTATTTTGTGAGCTAGATCTATGAGGCCCCAGGGATACAGATGGAGGTTTCTGCAAGTTGGGAACTAGCTACAAAAATAATAAAATAATTAACAAAGAAAGCAAAACATTCTTTCTTTAATCTCTTTGCTGTCATTTTGAAAATCTCATACCTGGCCATCATGCAAAAACATCACATGCTATGGATCTATTCTATGAGAAAACGCCTTAGTTTTTAAGATTGGATATTTACAAGAATTTAGATTTCCCAACAGAGAAGTCATATATTGGAGCATCACATAAGGCTACTTATTTCATTCCCAAACAAAATAAGTCACCATATTAGAGGGACTTTAGTGGAACCATGCTTAGGTATTTGGTATCTTTGAGCTGTCAAAGAAAATTACCTCTGTCAATATATTTCATTCACTTTTGAAGTACTGATATATTTTCCACTATTTTAAAGCAAATCTTGAAGGAATTGGCAGCTATGTCACTTGCATTCTGCATGAAACTGGACAAAAATATAGGTGTCCCTCAGTGACGCCAGCTCCTAGCTTTCATCTATTTGTGTGCACATCGTTGCCATCAAAAAAGAATTTGCATTGTATGAGCCCCCTTTTGGAACCTGGAGAGAATGTCAGTGTCTTCAAAATGGAAAAAGCTTTTTTGCCAGGGAAAGCTTCCACTGGAAGACAAATCTTGGTGTTCTAGGCACAGGTGGAGCACCTGTGATGCTTGGCAACACATCTGGCTTGGCTGCTTCCTTGAAGAAAGGGGCTCCACATGTCATAATGACTCACTGCCTTCTATACCGGCATGCGATGTCATAAAAGCCTCTGCCAGCAATTCTGGAAGAAACTTCGCCCACTGCCACAGAAAGATCAACTTTATCAGAGCCCAGAATTCAAAATCACTCATTTCAGCATGTTTTGTCAAGGGATGAAAGAAGAATGTGCGCGTCTTTGCTACATGTTCCAAAAGCAAAACTTTTAAGTGCTTGATTGTACTTTGGGAAACAGTTTTATCCTTTTTGCTTGTTTGTTTTGTTTTCTCTACTTCTCTTTTATTGATTTATTTATCATATTTTATGGAGGGGGACAGACAAAAGATAAAGTGCTATAAAGGAAAACCTACTCAGAACTACTTGACAAGGAGGAGTTGATCCATATCTTGGCTAAGGAAAAGATATATGTGACAATATGAATGAGGTAATTCATTCCAGACAGAGCCTTGACCTATCGATGCTGCTAACAACAACACAAAACAAAACAAATATACAATCCCCATCCCTCCTTCAAACCACCATTGCAGCAAATACAAACTATTGCATCCAGGCCACCCATCCTGAACCAAAGACTAGGATTAGGCAACTAGCCTAAATTTATAAATGCTGGGAAAATCATGTTTTTAGTCTGTACTGAGTGTGGTAGAGTCCTGGCAAATTCTCCATGTAAAGAAATCAACAGATCCCTGGAAAAATTAGAGAGTCATCCCAAGGTTACTTTTCTCAAACAAACTCAAATATTGAAATCTGCATCAACAATCCTCTTCTTGTCGACAAAGAGCATTGCTGTGGCAGACTTTGACCTCTATGACTTCAGGACAAAGAACGTGCCATGCCAGGATTTCAAATCAGGAAGTCCCAGAGAATTCAGTTATTACTTGACAATACACCCTTGCCTGCAAAAGCCATATATGAAAACATTGATTCTACTCATATGTCTTTGTAAATGAGGTTATTAGCATATGGAGTCACTTAAACAAACTACTGAAAATATCAAACTTAGATGCCAAGGACAACATGAATGCCTCCAAATTAAGGACAATTCCATATTTTTTTAAAGCTGAATGATATAGTCTTGTTGACATTTTCCTTGGGGCAGAATTTTTTACTTTTAATTTTTTTTAATGTTTATTTGTTTTTGAAAGAGAGAGTCAGAGACAGAGAGAGAGAGAGAGAGAGAGAGAGAGAGAGAGAGAGAGAGACTAGGAGCACGAGCAAGGGAGAGGCAGAGAGAGAGGGAGGCAGAATCTGAAACAGGCTCTAGGCTCTGAGCTGTCAGCACAGAGCCCAACATGGGGCTTGCACTCACAAGTCGTGAGATCATGACCTAAGACAAAGGTGGACACTTAACCTTCTGAGCCACCCAGATGCCCCTAGAATTTATTTGTTATATTTGCAAAATTTGGATCTTAAATTTTGGATGACTTAAAATTTTTAGTAAGTGTCCATTATTATATTTATAAACACATGGAACCAAGAAAGACAGAAATCTTTGAAGATTACTTTCATGTTTTGTCTCTACAATTTTGTGATTGAATAGTCACATACAACAAAGTTACAGTTCCCAAACTTAAATAGGCAAATGAACAGCAGCCTGGACCACTCACTTTCTCCAGAAAGCTTTGTTTCTAGGTCTCCAGGGAGGCAATCTGAACTTCTTCACACATAGGATTTATAACCCTGTCATGCCCTTTTCCTCTCGGTGGATGACGTTGATTTCTTCACAGAGAAGTTTCTTCAACTTCTATCACCAAACCTGTAAACTAATATGCATCTGTAAATCTACTCTTCCTCCTTTCTCTGCATTTATTGTGACTTTTGGTACAAATGGCTGGAATCCAGAGGGGGCAGTGCTCTAACTTCAACTAAGCTAATGATAACATTTATGAGATGGCAGATCATCCAGATATCAGTGTTCCTAAGAGCCTGGGTAGAGTTGAGTTATCCTACCAATGTGATCTCTTCAAATTGGGACTGATATGGGAGAGAAAACTATTCTTTTTTCCTTAAAGTCATGATATTATAGAGTTCTTTTGTTACAGTAATTTAGCTTTTACTCTAATTAATTCACTAAGTTTCTGTCACTTTCTGTATGATCTCATGTATTGCAGTGGCTTCGCTTATTTTCAAATGTTACCAATTCTGGTATCAATCTCCACAGCCCAGAGCTGCATAATCTAAATGCCCCATTGGATACTTGGATAACCCATAGAAATTAAAATTCAATAAGCTCAAACCTTAATTGATCTCTTTTAACTCAAACTTTTCTTTCTCCACTGTAGTCCTTCTGAATATGGGGTGCCATCAGGAGCCCAGTGGCTTAGGATAGAAATCTTAGATTAACCTTCAACTTTTCTCTTTCTCATATCACTCACATACAAATAGTAAAATTATATCTACTTCCAAAAATCTCATAAAACAAACCAGTTCTCTGTACATCCCTTGTTAAGAATACAGAACACTATTATATCTTCCTTGTGGTGCTACAACTGGCCTCTTACCGCTTTCCCTCATTACAGTCTTGTCCCTCTCTAGTTCATTCTCCACAGTGCTTAAAGTAAGATTTCTACAAGGCAAACCGAACTCAAAATCGTGCAAAGACTCTCCAAAGTTCTTCAACGAGTCAAGCTTTCTTAGTAGGGCTTACAAGGTCCTGCATAATCTGGCCCTTGATCACTTTTCTGATGTTATCTCTTGTTCCTGCATTCTTCATATGTCATATTCTAGCTACGTGAGCCTCTTGGAGTTCTGCAACTGCTCTCTCTTAAAATACAACTTCAAATAATCTCTTTCCTATGCTAAAAGCAAACTCCTCCTCCTCATCAAGTGGCTAATGACTACTTCTTCAGGTTTCAACTTACAGGCAGATTCCACAAAAATCATTCTTAATTCTTTCAAGCCTGAGCTCGATGCTCCTCCTATGTGAAAGAGTGTGCTGCCTTCACAGTAAATAGCGCCAGTCATATTGCATTATAATATCTCTTTACTGTTCCTCCTGTCACTGGAGGAGACAAAGTTTATCTTACCTATTCTGTATGCTCTATACTCTGCTACCCCCACGTCTATTAGTAGCACATAGTAGAAGTTCAACAATGACATAAAATAGGAATAAATTGTGCGCATCCTTTTGCTTGAGTTTGTTTTAACACACTTTCTTGGGAAGAGTTCATAGCTTTTATTAACTTCTCAGAAAAGTCCATGGCTTCAAAACAATGATGAGGTGACTGGGTGGCTCAACTGGTTAAGTGCTGACTTTGGTCCAGGTCATGATCTCACAGTGTGTGGGTTCGAGCCCTGCGTGGGGCTCTGTGCTGCTGACAGCTCGGAGCTTGGAGTCTGCTTTGGCTTCTGTGTCTCCCTCTCTCTCTGCTCCTCCCCTGCCCATGCTCTGTATCTGTCTCCCAAAAAATAATTAAATGTTAAAAAAAAATCCTTGCATGATTGCAGTATGCTAACTGTTATAACATCGTAAGATATAGCCTTTCAAAATTCTAACAGAGTATATAAAAATAACCTTTCCTCCATATATCTGTACAAATGGCCAATTCAAATAACCACAGATCATTATTCCTTTACTTCAAAACTGAAAAATATACAAATATCACCTCCCTAACACACATGGACATGCACACATGGATGGACACACACACAAACACACAATACACTTTTTGGAAATACCTTTTGTAGCAATGAACAAGGGAATTACCATGAAAACTTTGAAGGCTTTCAAGAAACTATGGTTCAAAAGCACAAGAGGAAAAAAGTTATGAAAATCAAAAATAGTTCAGTGGATTTGGTTCAGGGACAGAATCAAGATTGGGTTGGTTTACTTGGGTTTTAAACTTTTTGTTTGTTTGATTTTTTGCAATAGACTCACAAGAAGTTGCAAAAATAGTACAGAGAGGTTCCATTTGTTCATCACCCAGCTTCTCCCAGTGGTAACATTTCACACAACTATACTGTATTATCAAAACCAAGAAATGAGTTATTTTTTATTAATTTTCTCAATAGAAAATATTCTGTTTCATAACTGAATCTCTTATTTTTACTATGTGAAACTATCTAAAATTTTATTAATTCAGTCATCATTTGCATTGTATTTATTGAGCATTTTAACGTGTATCAGAGACTATATTAAGTATTTCAAATTCCTAAAATGAATCCCATGGAGTAGATATTAATATTCCCCGTATATAGATATCTGATGAAACTAAAGCACAGAGAGGTTGAGCAACATGTTAAGGTCACACAGGCAGTGAGTATGAGGGCCAGGCTTAGGAATGTAGTTCTGCCTGACTTCAAAGTCTGTGGGACTAAAGCACCACACATGAATGATGATCTGCTTCCAAAAACGCTTTCTGTCTTTGGAAGAGTTAAAGATTAATTGACCATCTCTCATTATGAATTAGATTAAACTGCCTATACGCTTGCTTGCATTCTTCTAAAACAGATCTAAGATCTATGTCGCTTGAGTAAGAGAGGAAAATCAGGAAAGAAAGAAAAAAAGGAAGATTATGTTTTACCACACCCCGGTGGGTGGAAGGCCAGGAGGGAAAAGCAAAGGAAAGAAAGGGAGGCAGTTTGTTTCCAAGGCACCTATATGTGAGGTTCACCTAGGAAGACAGAAAAGTGGTAGGAAACTGAAGGATAACATCAGATATCTCAAAGTACTGCCCCAAACACGTTCTGAATCCAAGAAGAATTCAAGTCTTTTCATCATATCCTTGCAATACAGTCCCTCCTGGATCCGGACTCAAGACACTTTACAAGCACATTAATCTTTCATTCCAGATTTTATGGGTCAATTCTAACTCTGATTATTCCGGCCTCATAGGTTCTAGACATAAAACATAAATATCCTGAAAATTTCCGTATTATGTATTAGCTTGACAAAATTGTCAAATTATGTCTCAATTTTTCATACGAGATTATTTCATGGCAACTGTCACCCATGTCCTGGTCCAGACCAAACGCTTCCATGCTTTGTCCCTTTGGCGATCATAAGGTCAGATTATTTTGATTAATTTGGTATTTAAACTAAACATAAAGATAGTTTTAACATCCCTTTTCTGTGATGATGCATTTTGAAATCCTATTGCTTTCTATATTGCTTGGAGATTCAAACCATTCCAAAGGTAGGATTTGCCTGTACTCTTGGATTTGACTGTAAACACCTTATCCTGTAAACATTTTTCTTTCAGAGTAGTTCACGGTGAGGAAAAATCCATCATTTCATTCTTAGCATAATTGGTAGTATACATCACAAGACAAATTCCTCCTTCCTCCTGTTATTGGCAGATGTCTTAATTAATCTTTCTTTCATACTAATGAAAGCCTCAACTGCAGGACTTCCCCAACTCTTAAAAAAAATCTTCAGTAAAGTTAATAACCTTAGAGAGTTTGCAAAGCTAGTATGGAATTTACAGAACAAAGCTGTGAAGAGCCACAGGCCTTCTCTAATAAAGACATCGCTTGTTTCTACTGTATGGTTTTGCTTACACAGCTTTATAGACGTTCTCTCTGTCTTGAGGGTACTAAGCCCATTCAAATGCCCTATTTTTCTTCTAATTGCTTTTCTGCCACTGGCTTGTTAGCAAGTCTCACCATCACACACACACACACACACACACACACACGCACATGCACATACACACACACTCCCTTCCCCCACTACAGTATTTACCTCCATCCCATCAAGTTCATCTGCTTCAGGATGTAGGAAACACACTGCTCCTTAAAACTCCAGCAGAAATGTGCATATCCGAACTTTCCTGCTATGTTTATAAGCTCTGTCAGTTTCGCCTTCTCTTTTCTTTGTGTTCTGTGATATTCAGCACTTTCTGCAAAGAATGTAATGAAAAAAATAAGAAGATCAAAGAAGGTGCTTATCGCCAGCGACATGTCCAAACAGGCACTCTGGCCTTCTCTAATATGCTCATCTAATTTGCTCCTGAGCCCAGGCCTGGAAGAAAAGCATCTTGAGGAAGTTTTCTTCCATGGGCCGAGCCATCTGCTAATGCGGGGCTGTGCCAGTAATTTACAAGTAATGGTTTACAGCTGTGAACCCTGGCTTCTGAGCTGTTTTGGTCATTTAGTAATTACAACAGTTTCATTAACATTTAAAGGGAATAGTCTGCTCAATATCAATTAGGGACTATCTGCAATCATGTAGCTCCATTTTCATATTTGCATTTGACATTTAATATTCTGCACACATAAATTCTTGGTCTTGAAAATGCATTGCCACAGAAGGTCAAAATTAATCCAGAGCCCATTTCTACCTAGCTCTACTAAGCTTTAGGAAATATTTCTGCAGAGAGTGGGAACATAAAAGGTTATTTTGGGGCGGTTTTACACATCTGAACATTTAAGTACTTTTCCCCACCACTAAAGTTAAGGTTACAGAGTTCTCCTCAATTCTTGTTATATCTCCTGTATTCTGGGGACATTCCAGACTTATCTGAGGCAGATTTGCATAGTATTAAGCAGAAAGATGACTTCTATTACTTGCAAATCTTACATAACTGCAGTGATATTTAACTTTAATTTTTGAGGGTACTGGGGGGTGCTGTGGATTTCAACACTTAATAAATAGAACAAGACTATGACCAAAAAAAAAAAAGTCTTTCAAAGATCATTTACATCAGGAAATAGGTTTTGATCTCTAATTAAATTGTTGAGCAAAGGGTGCTTATGCTAGGGTTTATGTCAGAAGAAACAAGAGCTCCATGGTGATTTGAATTTCATGTGGCTGAGGATGGCCCAAGAATTTGATCCCTGATGGTAAGTGATTTTCATAGAGGGCAGAGTGAGAAAGATAGAGCAAATTCTGAGGGAGCTGAAGGTAGAAAATCCGAAGCTCCTATCAGGAGAGAGAGGAATGGTTTGAGATTATGAGGGGCAGATCACAGAAGTTGTCACTAAGAGTGGTTTGAGTGACAGAGGTTAAGACAGTTCAAGCTGAAGTCTGGGGTTTCTTTTGACTCTTCATTCCCAGGGTCTGCCTGTGATGCACGGTGAATCATCGAGCATGTACCATTATTCCAAGGGTCTGAGATAGGGAAGAGCCCACTGAATGAAAGGAGAGTGATGAAGAGCTCTTTGAAAGACATGCCCATGGGCCAGTATAATTGGATTCCATGTGGGTGTTGCAGATAGGAAACAAGACTTACCTGATGGGGCAGAGTCTGCACCCTGCGATGTGTTAATGTGCGTCTAATGTATGGTTTTTAAATAATGCAAAACAGATCAATTTGCATGCACAACAATGAGGATTAGGATACTAGATATAAAGGAAAACAGTCTTCTGTCAAGTGGAGAAGATCAAGATTCATAAGTAGCTGACGCCAGGACCTGCTATAATAGGAAGGCTTGCTGTGTTGCCTTCAGATATTTAGTCTCTACCTGAGCTTCAGCAGGTTTTTAAAACAGGCCTTCCTGCTAGACCAGCTTTTCTAATTCCTTCTGATAGCCAAGCTGATATTCCAGATACCTTATGTTCCCCTTCTGTTTATCTAGAAACGTTCCCATGAAAGTCTGAGTGTCTAATACTATTCACAATCTTCTGCTTCTCAAGCAGATAGAATGACTTTAGGAACACAGGTAAGGTGAAAATCAGTAGTGATGGTGGAGAAGCTGTGTGTGCTAGGGCCTTGAGGTTTGGAAAGAAGCCCTACTTCCCACCTCTTAGGAACTCAGCTGTGGGCAGGTTAAGAGGTGGAAAGGAGCAGTGCCAGCAAGTAGGGAATATTCCGACCAGATCGTTTAGATGGTCTTCAGCATTTGTATCATGTAATTAGTATAATCCACTGAAAATCAGGCATATTTTACAAAACAAATCATTCAGGGCCAGTTTCATTCAGCATACATAAATGACATTGTCTCACATATTCCTTGGCCCCTCCAGAATGTACTTTCAATGACTACCCATTGCTTATTAGACCCATCCAGAAGGTTCACTCTATCTTGTCAAACACTTTATGATTAACTTCATATCACTACCCATCTCCAGTTGGTTTGTGTGTTTATAATATTTTTACATCCTCCCCCCCCCCCTCCTCAACTAAAGTATTCAAGAGGACAGAGTCAGAATCTTCTACTTTTCTATCCTCAAAGTTCCCACCTGGGCCCAGAAAGTCATTACCAGCTCTCAAAATATGTTCAGGCAAGCAAAAAAGGAGGCCTAATGATCAGGGAAATCAATAAAGATAAATAAATAAATCCAGCCTCCAAGACTGAAGGTCAGGAGCATGACTTCAGTTTCTAAAAAATCTAGAGCACAGAGTGATACAAAGTCCCAAACGCGGGAATTGGAGACCCTAAGTTACCACAGGAACATGGCTCTTGGGACCAGGGACACATTCCTCAGTTTGTCAGGTCATCAGATAAGCAACTTATTCCACTGGCTCATGCTTATAGAAAGGGAGCTTAGTGTCTTTTTTGGAACTTCAGGCATTTGAAGCAGATGGATGGAATCAGAGCCCTGATTCCAGAGGTCATGTTTCTGGACAAAGGGATATTCAAAAAAAGAAAGAAAGGAAAGGAAAGGAAAGGAAAGGAAAGGAAAGGAAAGGGAGAAAGAAAGAAAAAGAAAGAAAGAAAGAAAGAAAGAAAGAAAAGAAAGAAAGAAAAAGAAGAAAAGAAAAAAGAGGTTTACAGGACATGTGAATAATTAACAATATATTAAAAATCTCTGTCTGGGGGCACCTGAGTGTCTCAGTTGGTTAAGCATCCAACTCTTGATTTTGGCTCAGGTCATGATCTCACAGTGTGTGGGATCCAGCCCCCTGGTGGGCTCCACACTGACAGTATGGAGCCTGCTTGGGATTCTCTCTCTCCCTCTTTCTCTGTCCCTCCCCTATGTGCTCTCTCTCTCTCTCTCTCTCTTTCTCAGATAAATAAACAACAACAACAAAAAAAAGCAAGCTGTATCTGGATTTCATTGACCTTGGTAAACAGCAGGCTAGCTCTGATATCTTAGGGCAAAGTCAGTCACAGTTCTGGGGTCCAGGGAAAGATTGTGATAAAGAGGTCCTACAGTAGCTAGCAAAGATCAATTTAAAAGCTTGGGTTGTGAAGAACAAATATTTCAACCCTAGAAGAAACTGACAGAAAGTAGTCAAGGGCTCAGTAATGTAATGAGAAGAGGAGAGGAGAACTAAGACCCAAAAAGTGGAGTGGTAGGTCATTACAGGAATAAAAATGAGCCTGATTCTGAGTCCATGCAGACTAATCTATAGCTTCTCAAGTTACCTGAGTCTCAGGTTGGGGTGAGCCCTCATCATGGGTAGAAGTGAAGCTATAAGATAATGGCTTTGGCCATCCTGGAGGGATACCGAGTCACTTATGACCATAATCTCTTCATGGTTGATCAAATTGCAATCTGAACCACATTTAACCAAGCAAAATTTTAAAACTTTACAAAGCTTATGTGTGCTTTCATTTTTCCCTCTGTATTAATCATGGTTATCAGCTGCTGGGCTGTAAAAATACATAAGCCTCAACAGTTAAGCAAAATAGTGTCATATCTTATTCAACCATGACTCCATGCAGCCACATCCAGCGACCTGGCTATTTCCAGATTTGCCTTCACTTTTCTCTACATTCAAGCAAGGCTGGGTGGGGACCAAGAAGAAGGGATCAGTACCATTGGGCCAGGACAGAAATCAGTCAGATGTCAGCTGGTGGTTGGAACCAGAGCCCAAATATGACATTGGGGAAAAGGATATTTCATTATTTCTGTCTATAGCACATGGAAGCTAAGCAATGTTGTCTATTATTTGCAAAAGAGAAAGGGATATTGGTGTAGTAAATGACTAACACATTTTCTCTTGAAATTATGGAATGCCCAGATAACTATAGAATGGAAGAAAGAAGGAAGAAACATGTGTTAAGGTAGATATAATCCCTCACTCCCCAAATGGTAAGACTATAGTCTAGAAAACTATATAGGTTAAACTTTATATAGGTAGTACTTGTCAGAGCTCAGGCTGAACTCAAATGTATCTGTTTCTCAAGAATGTACCAGAAGTCTTTAGTGAGTTTTTTTTATAACATAATGAGGATCAGAGATCAGATTCAGACAAGCCATGTGAATCTATAACGAATGTGCTTTTGCCACTCATTTGCTTGTGTTTCTGAATTAGTAACTTCTCTCAAGCTGTGTCCTCAACTCTAAAATGGAGCTTTGGGGGCTCCTGGGTGGCTTAGTCGGTTGAGCGTCCGACTTCGGCTCAGGTCATGATCTCACGGTTCGTGGGTTCGAGCCCCACGTCCGGCTCTGTGCTGACAGCTCAGAGCCTGGAGCCTGCTTCGGATTCTGTGTCTTCCTTTCTCTCTGCTCCTCCCCTGCTCTCTGTCTCTCTCTCTCTCTCTCTCAAAAATAAATAAAGATTTTAAAAGATTTAAAAATAAAATAAAATAAAATGGAGCTTTGATAATATTTGCAGCTTTGTAATATCAAATAAATAATAAACTATTCCTAAAACCTTCCTGAATATTGAAATTACCTAGGATGATCATAAAAAGTACATACATTTCAATAACGTCTTTCAAATTCTGATAGATAGGGTCTGAATTGAAGCCTGGGCATTTGTAGTTTTAGGAAATGGCCTGAGACAGCTGGTGAAACACAGAACTGAGGTACATACATCAATGCAGTTCTTATCACTTAATAGCTGTTGTTATTAAAGTTGCAGGCCTAGATACTTATATATCTGCTCTGAAAGTCCCACCATTAATCACCTTTTATCCATTAGGCTATTCCTATTAGTTCTTGTTACATTCTCCGGAGCCCTCTGCAGTATTGGGTCAAAATTTATTACTTAGTTTTTACTATGAGAATACTGAAATTTGTCTTTCAGATGGATTTTATTTCTTTTTTTTAAGTTTATTTATTTATTTTGAGAAAGAGAGGAAGAGAGTGAGGGAGGGGCAGAGAAAGAGAGGGAGAGAGAGAATTCCAAGCAGACTCCATGCTGCCAGTACAGAGCCCAATGTGGGGCTCAAACTCATAAACTGTGAGATCATGACCTGAGCTGAGATCAAGAGTCAGATGCTTAACTGACTGAGCCACCCTGGTGCCCTGTCTTTCAGATGGATTTTATAACTTGAGACTGAGGCCTTAACTTCAAGCAGAGAAACTAGATCTGGGCTAATTTATTTTTTTAAGTTTATTTATTTTGAGAGAGAGCAAGAGAGCAAAGGACAACCAGAGAGAGAGAGGGAGAGAGAGAATACCGAACAGACTCCATACTGTCAGCAAAGAACCCAAAGTGGGGCTCAAACTCATAAACTGTGAGATCATGACCTGAGCTGAGATCAAGAGTCTGATGCTTAACCAACTGAGCCACCCAGGTGCCCCTGGGCTAATTTAAGTAGGAAAAAAATGCCTACAGTATGTTGGATGATTCAGAATCTCTCAGAGGGGGAAGGCATGGACTAGAGAAACAGGAATTTGTTTAATAACTCTCACCTCACAATCCTGTGAAAACTCTACTGTTGCTGGATTCAAACACCACTCCTTGCTCCTCTGAGTCCACCAAAACTCTGTCTAGTCCCTCGTAGGATTTGTCCCCAAGTCACTTGCATGTATCTTAGCTACAAGGGAAGCTGAAGAAGTGAGATTCCGATTACTTCAGCCTCTTTCACAACACATAAGGTATGAAATTTCTCAAACATGAAAGAGTATCCAGCTACATCATAAAGAGTAAAAATTATCCACCATAACACCCTTTCTAATGGCTACCTCACTCTGGTGTCAGACTGAGGGGATGCTGCAAAATTGAGGACAGATGGTGGTGATAGTTACAAAATGATATAAATGTAGTTAATACCACTGAATTTTACACTTAAAAATAGTTAAGTTAGTAAACTTTATGTTATATATATTATATTTATATAATTATTTATTATATTATATTTATGTTTTATATATATATATATATATATATATATATATATATGTATGTATTACTACAATAAAAAATGGCGTAAACTATTAGTTTGGAGAAGAAAGTGATCGATGCTGAACAGTGCAAAGGACATTCTATCAAGGTCCTGGACAGATGGCACACTCAAATGAGGGATATAGAGAATATTAATAAAGAGAACGTCTTCCAAGGTGTGAATAGGTTAAGGGAAATTGACAGAAATGATGTAGCCACCCAGGACCAATAAACTGGGAAAGCCATTATCATCCTTTGAGTGGCAAGGAGAGGAAGGAGTTACCAGGATCCAGAGACAATAGTTGAAACCAAAGTCACCTGGATTAAAAATGCTGTGATCTGTTTAGGAAAAAAAAAAAAAAAAAAAATTAGCTAAATGAAGGCCTACCAGGAAGGGAGTCAGGGGAATAGAAAAATACTCACACTTTTCTTTCTCTACATTTTCTGTTAGTGCCTCTCATTGGTCAAACTTCACCAGAAGTTGGAAGGCACAGGAGCTCAACTGATGTACTCCATAAAAGTCAGTCCCCTCAGGCACAGAGCTGGTGGAAATTGGATCTCTAGGGACTAATGAGACATATCAGGGAAGGATTGAGAGAGGCTTCTAAGAACTGAGGGTGGCCTCTGACCAATAGCCAGCAAGAAGTGGAGGCCCTCATTCTAACAGCCCACAAGAAATTAAATGTGCCAACAACCACACAAGCTTAGAAGCAGATTCTTTCCCAATCAAGCCTCAGGTGAGAAGGTATTCCTTGCTGACAGCACGATTAAACCATTGTGAGATCCTGAAACAGAGGATCCAGCTAAGCTGGATCCAGACTTCTAACATACAAAAACTGTGAATTAATGAATGTGTGTTGTTTTAAGCCGAAAAAGAAAAGAAAAAAAAAATAATGTGACCAAATTATAAAAATATACATTAAGTAGAATAATGACAAAAATAGTTGTCTACTCTTCTGCTCTGATAGAATTTCTTTTTTGAGACTTCTATATTTCTTTTCAATCCTCTTTTTCCTAAATATCCTTTAAAAATTATTTAAGCATAATATTCAATAAATTTACATTATTGATTTTCTTATCAGCCATTTTCTTTTGTTCACTAGAAACTATTAAAGATATGGGTTGAGAAGGCTTAACAGTAATTGTCCATTCCACTGACCCTTAACCTTGAAAAAAGGTTAATTTAGAGAGGAGGTAAAATTATTGTCTAAATTTTATGTCATTAATTATTCTTTTTTTAATTTAAATTTTAGTTAACATACAGTGCAATAATGGTTTCAGGAGTAGAATTCAGTGATTCATCACTTATATACAACACCCAGTGCTCATCACAACAAGTGCCTCCCTTAACACCCATCACCCATCTGACCCATCCCCCACCCCCACCCCCCACCTCCGCCAACCCTTATTTTGCTCTGTATAGTTAAGAGTCTCTTGTGGTTTGTCATTAATTCTTCTTGTCCGTCATTTGTAATCACATGTATGGACAAAACTGTGGGCCACATTTTGACACAGAGAAGGTGTTTCAGTATGTTTTTTTAAAACCTTTGCATTTAGTAAAAGAGAGAACAGACATCAATATTTTATAGCTATACCAATAAGCTGGGATGGGCTTGGTTAATTTGTGATAAGAAACAAACCTCTGAAATCTCTGTAGATTAACAAATTAAAAGTGTAATTTTCAATTATTGAAAGCCCTCTGTGACTCCAGTGAAGCCACCCCCAATGGGCAACTTGGGTTCCTTTAACATCTTTTTTTTTTCTTTTAATGTTTATTTATTTTGAGAGAGAGAGAGGCAGAGAGAGACATGAGTGGGGGAGGGGCAGAGAGAGACAGGTAGACACAGAATCAGAAGAAGGCTCCAAGTTCCGAGCTGTCAGCACAGAGCCTGATGCGGGGCTCAAACTCACAAACTGTGAGATCATGACCTGAGCCAAAGTCAGATGCTTAACTGACTGTGCCACCTGGGGTGCCCTTAACATCTTAACACAAGGTCACTACCACAATCAACCTCACAAGGCAATAAAGAGCTAGAGATTCAACACTGGTAATTAGATACTTCAGATTGAAATATTTCACTTATGCTAACATTTCAGTAACCAAAGAAAGTCCTTAGCCACACCTGATTACAAAGGGGCTTGCAGAGCAATCCAGCGTGTGTCCAGAAGGAAAGGAGTCCTAGAAATATTGGCAAGCAGCCATAATGTTGACCACAGTTTCTCACAGGTATTTTTGGATGTCTATTGTTAGCAGTGAGGCAAAATAATACCTTAAGACAAAGATTAATTTTAGATGCTTATGCCCTCATTCTTTTATTGAAATCTAAGAACTGTCTTGTGTAAGTCCAGTTTGGTCTTGTTTTAACAGTGAGGATACAGATTTCCTCCATTTACAGAGTCAAGTGTTATTACTATAGGAAAGGAAATGAGCACTTGATCTATTTCTCATAGTATCAATGGGAATGACTAAATATTTACAGATGATTTTGACAGTTAACAGTCACTTTCACCCTCATCAAGATCAATACTGATGATACTAGGAAGCCAATTTTTCATTAAGTAAAGTCAATAAAGATGATACAGATCTATATAAAATGGGAAAATAAGAGCTGCTGCACATTCTATTGAAACTTACAATACATATAAACAAGATTTATGTGAAACTAGCTCATCAAAATGGCTAGATATAAATAGAACTTTAAAAAATATCTTCAACGTTAAAGCATTTCTCATTTTATTCATTTCTCTTTAGAAAGTTCTATTACTTGTTTTTTTCCACAGCCTCCAGAAGCAGTATGCTTACACACTTGCTTTATCTGGGCTGATTAGACCCAGATGGACCTCAGTCCATTGGATGACCCCAAACCAACAGAGTCTTTGGATAATAAGAATATTGAGATATGAGGTGGCATTTTGGATTTGAAATTTTGAGTAAAGAATCATATGTGGTGGAGATGTTGGGCCATGTGCAAGGTCAGGAAGGAGAGGGAGGTTGGTTGGGATATGGAATGGAATGAAGCAGACACAAGAGGAAACCAAAATAATGAAGACTGTTGGGTGCTGAAGGACTGGTATTTGGTAGGCTGAAAGTCCACCTAGATTGTGGATTTTGAGCTTAGATACCTGTGTGAAACATAGTAATACCCCTTATTTAAGCTTCTTTGAGTAAGTTGTTGTTCATTGCAAATAAGAATTTTCAGTAAAGTACATATTAAAAACTCACCTAGCTAACACACACATCATTTTATGGTAACTGCTCTAAAAACCTTGTTACAGGGGCATCTGAGTGGTTCAGTTGGTAAAGCATCTGACTTCAGCTCGGGTCATGATCTCACGGTTCATGAGTTCGAGCCCCGCGTCAGGCTCTGTGCTGACAGCTCAGAGCTTGGAGCCTGCTTTGGATTCTGTGTCTCCCTCTCTCTGCCTCTCCCCCACTCACACTCTGTCTCTCTCTCTCTCTCTCAAGAATAAATTTTTTAAAAAATTTAAAAATTAAAAAAAAATAAAAAAATAAAAACCTTGTTACAGAAAACACCATTAAAAATGGCCTCTTCTTTTCACAGATTTGGTTACCCTGAGATCAGTGCATGACTACCATGTGCCTATTCATAGTAGTACTAGTAATAGTAGTGAAAACTATATCAAACGTTTACTATGACAAATTTTTTAAAGTATATTTTTATTAAGCAAACTCTATGCCCAACACATGGCTTGAACTCATGACCCTGAGATCAAGAGTCCCATGCTCTATTGACCAAGCCAGCCAGGTGCCGTATGACAGATATTTTTTAAGCATGTTGCATGAACTCTCTCATTTAAGCCTTACTTCAACTCCAGGAAGTAGAAATTATCCTTAACTTTGCATTCAAAGGAGCCAATGAGGCACAGAGAGATATAAACATGCCCAAATTCAAATAGATACAAGTGGTAGAACTGAGACTTGAAAACATACACTGATGTTTAACAGGGCATCTCATCCATTAGAACATGGATATCCGTTGCTGTATTGTTAACTTTTTTACTCAGTAGCAGATTTGTAAGTCTATGACATTTTTAAAGGCTCTATTTTTGATTGATAGTTTTATATGAATCATGTTGCATATTATTAAATTATATTTATCAAGTATCACTTTACATTTATTTAATTTTACTTATAAAAGAATCTTTCTAAGGGTTACCTTATGCTGATTTTGGTTTATATGGTGGAATATTTTCATTGAATATCGCAGTTTCATGAGAGCATGCTAGAATCATGCATGCTTATTGTTTTAAAAAGTCAAATTATTTATCTAGTTCATATTTTAAAAGACCAGTCATGGGGGTGACTGATTTCTTTGTATATGATTATAAGATTTGAACTACTACTTGACTATATATTTTTAAACAAAGTATAACAAACTTTGAAAAAGGAAGCATTACGTGGAGTGGTTTCTCGAAAGGGATTTGAGCATCTTAGAAGTATCCTTAGCTATAACTGATTATTCCCTTTCTCATATCTGGTTTTCCTTGCCTCCTTGTTCTGATGCTTACATTCTGCCATTATGGACTTATTCATTTGGATATTCTACATTTAGGTCTTTAAGAATCTTCTTTAAAATGACCAGTTCCCATGGGGTGTGGCACTCTCTGAATACCTTATCCATTTAGAACTATGGGAACAGGAACTTCCCTGGAGTAAAAACCCAGTGGAAGGAACTAGCCTTGCGTATCATTCTCCAGAATAATCAGGGGATGAATAGTTAGGAGGAATTGTGGAAGGAGGAAGTGGGATGGAGTTGAAAGCAGTTTTCGCAAATTGTTTTTTTATTTCTTTGCTTTTTGCTCATGCTGATATTCCTATAGCAGAGAAAGCTCTGTTTTAGGGGCAGAGCATGGATTTAAAGAGCCAACGTGAAGATATAAACTGGGATGGGAATCCTGAATTATTTCTGACTTGATCAATAACCAGCCGTGTGAGCTTAGGAAAACCATCTTAATCTATCTGTGCTTTTCCCTCATGGGAAAACAGTAATATCTACCATAACAGGAAAGTCATCATAGGAAATGTCCATCCTACTGATGAGACACACTGCTTGCCTTGTGTGTGCATTTTGTATGCATATCTACAGACATAATTACAAAAACAATTACCAAGTATTTAGTATGTGTTGGGAGCTGTGCCATGTACTTTATGTATATTATTACATTCAATCCTCAAAACAATCCTATAATGTAGGTTCTATTTTTATTTTGTTTTACACAGAAGGAAGCCACAGACTTGTAGAAATGAAGGAAGTTTCCCCAAACCTTGCAGCCAAGGATCCTGGCAACTGACTCCAGAGCCTATAATCTTAATCACCTAGTCATAATGCAGCCCAGATTTGCTATTTTTGTTAAATAATATATTTTACATATGTCTATGTCCTGAACAGATTTAATAAGAAACTGGTTGTCTATTTTGCAGAGTATTCTATCCATCTTATGCAGGAGGAATATATATAAGATGGGAACAAAGAAATTTCAAGGGTTTGTCTTAAGCAAACTAGATAAAAATAAATCTATGATGGACAAAGTGACCACTTTGATATACTCATTCCTCTGCCACTCACAGCCTAGATGATGATTTGAGCCACCACCTCTTACCCTGCCCCCGGAGGGGGCGGCAGACTACTTACTAAGTCAGATAGTAATCATTACCACTAACATTTTTGTACCACCTTAGACACTAGAAAATTCTGAACCTGCACTTCTGTGACTACCACAAACCATTAAGTGATTCACTCTAAAATGGCAGAATTCTTAGGATCTATCCGATATGAACATGAAATAAACATTAAGCCCATGGCTCCAGACTCTTAGAATTCCATTCTTACAGTAAGAAAAGGAACCTAGCTGATGGAGTGGAGAAGGGATGGAGGGGGGAATATGCTCCCACTTAAGGTGCCCGTCAACCTGTGGTCAGATGGCTGAGGTTGCCCAATGATGCAACCCTTGAGTCTGACAGAAAAATAACACACACAAGGAAGATTCAGGATCCCTGGAGGCAGCTGTATTAATAAAAATTGGTTGAGATAACACTGTGTATTAGTTATACCGGGATCAAATGAGTAACTAAATAACTTTCAAAAAATAAAAATAATAAATAAAAATCGATTGAGGACAGAGCAAGACTAAGAGATGACAGATAACAGATAGAGGAGCTCATTTTTGGATTTCCTGTGAACTTCCCAAAGACTTCAAACAGGGCTTCTGAAGCAATGTCATCTGACTCCAGACCTAGAGATATCTCTGCTCTCATCTGGAGTTACACATGCAGGCCATTGTGAGCCACCTGTTCTGTTTTTGTGATGTTTAGTAATATCCTCTGAAAAGTGCCTAGAGTTTACACGCAAGTAGGTATTCAACAAATGTTTCATTTGCTTTGCTAAATTCTGCAAAACGTAGGTTTGCTTTCACATTTATGTGGCACTTTAATTAAAAGTAAACTCCCCTCTTGTATGCTCTCACTTGCCCTCTCTAGAAGTGACTGTCATTCTTATTCCATGTGGGAGAAACTGAGGTACAAAGAGACCGCTCAGTGTGACATGCTAGGTCAGGCTCATACGCAGTCCGATTCTGTTAATTCCCTTTGCAAGGATGAACGCCTGCCCCACTTTGTCTTCAACATATTAATGTATATAGCAATCTAGCCATGTGGCAGATAGTTTAACCAAGAATAATACCCAGATTCTGAGATTTGAGCACCAATTATCAGGAGGTTCAAAGCACTGATTTATCCCAGTTCCCGCTCCCCCTCAAGCCGTGTACGGAGCTCTAATGATGAGCAATTGAGAAGCAGCGTCTTTCCTCGTGTTCATTACTCTCCAACAAGATCTTAACTTGATAAGGCCACCCTGAAAAGGCTAGATCAGCTTCAGACAGGGTAGCAGGTGCATTTATCAACCGCTTTTGTTTGCTGAGTCAGGGATTGCTATGGTTTTTAACTTTTTTTTCCTACTAAAGAAGTTACTTACTTTTTGGTTTTTTATATTTAGGGGATCGCTATCTATTCATGACAGCATTTTCCATTATGGTACCTGAAGAAGGTGTTTAACCTTTTCTCCCAGTTTCTAAAAATCATGTCTTTTCAATAAATTGTATATATTATGCAATGAAATGCTAGAGAATTGTCTTATTACCTCTCCCTCCAAAATACTAGCATATGCCTAATTAATACAGGGATATTCCATAAATCATAGGTGCCAAGGAAAAACCATGTAACTGGGGAAAACTTTACAGAGAATATCAATCAGATCCTGGTACTTGTCATTTAAGTAGAGCACAATTCTCTCAAGGTTTACCAGCCTCTCTGAGCACCAGCCACAGCATTTAGAAACATTAACTCCTTGCGCTCTCAAACCTCAGAATAAACGAACTCTAGCTTGCTGTCCTTTTTATTGTTCCTGCCGTCTTTGGGGGGGGGGGGGGGGGGGGCTGGTGGTGGTGTTTTTACAATGCTTTGCAAGTCAAATGAGTCAGTTCAAAAGAGGCAGATGCTGAAAAAAAAAATCAACGCCATGTCTTTATTTGGCAGCATTCGGTTTGGCTAATTACTAGGTACAGGTAGGAAACACGGCTAATGGGGCTTAGCAACAGATGGGGAGCCGGTACAAAGCTGTGGGTTCTTCCTCTGCCTGTGCTGTGACTTCCTGCGGTGTTGAACAAGTCATTCAACCTGTTTTTGATTCACTTCCCTTTCACTAAATTATGGATAATAATGCCTACTAGGTATGTCATACATTGTTGAGAAGAATAGCTCACAGGAAGATCACAAAGCACTTTCAAAGAGTTGAAACGCTCCATAGGCACAGGGTCCACAGAATCAAGCTGAACAGGAGGCGATGCCCCTTCCCGTCAGGTCCTCTGTTTCCCATTTAAAACCGAAATGAATGCAAATCTGAAAGTGACTTTGCATTTGCCACGCATCCCCTCTGCCTCTCAGGCATTCTATCACTAACTGATTGTAACTATGCAAATGATACCGTTATCTGTGGCACACACTGGCGCTTGTACTGCAGCACCAGCCGTTTCAAATGCTTGATGAATCCAAGGCTGATTGGCAGCTCCAAACTTATCTGTGACCTAATTTGTGGTCAGGAAGTACATGCAGATTTGGATAAGGGCAAAACCAATGACAGCAGGCTTTCCTTGAGGTTTTTAAAAGATGTGAAGTTTGGTTGCCAGGGACTTAAAAAATAAATAAAGTTGTTTTCTTTTTTAAAGGTCTGCATCTGAGATCTGGATTGAAAGCAAAATTCGTCAAATGCACCAAGAATTGTGAAGCTCTGGAGAGCTACACAGAGCAAAAGTAATCCCGAGATAAAGAATGGGAACGATTTCTGCTGCAGCTAAAATGATTGCAGAGGGATGATCGGTGCCGATGATTTCCCCATTGTTACAGAGAAAGGAAATCTGCTTGGTCCCCACGCCAAAGAAGCCACGGATTTACCTCGGTAATTCCCAGGTGCTTTAAGCACTGGCTCCTGTAGTAAAATAAAACCATGTAGAAAGGAGCCACATGTTAGATTGCGTGGGTGTGAGAAGGAAATCAGAGGAGGTTACGAACACGCACCGATTGCTTGCCGGGTTGACACTATCATCGCACTTTGTACGCTGCGCTACTGAACTCTACAGAGGTCCAGTGACTTGCCCAAGTTCACCGAGCTGGTAGGTGGCGGAGCCCTGAGAAAAACACACAGGCTCTGCTCTTTTTACTCTCCCAGGCTGTGTCTAGGAGTTGTTGTCTGGATCTCTATACCAACCTGCGGGGAGAGAGAAGGCCGTCTGACCTGCGCAGTAGCCCAGGCCAGAGCACAAGGGGAAATCCTTTGGTTGACTTGCCCGGCCGCCCACTGTTTGGAGCTCGGCGAATGTGCCTCATGGGAAGCTCAGTTGTCTCCCTTCCTCTGAGCCACCTCTTCTCTGACTGGTCCCCGCCAGCACTGCCTGTTTGCTGTTACTACTTCCCAGTGATCAACAGCTATTTTATGTTTCCTCCCATTGTGCTTCACTGCACCTTTTGTAGTCCTTCCGCCCACCTTCTGCGTACGGCTCACCTTCATGTTATTGAAGGGCGGTTGTGTTTGTGGCCCGTTATTATGTTCTTGAACAGCCCTATGATGTGGAACTTAAAGGGACCAGCTTGCAGAGGAACACACATTAACCATCACTTCTCTCCGTATCTCTCACTTGCACTAGGACCTCTATGATTGTCGCCTATTCGGAAGTTCAAGCCCAGAGTCTTTTTTTTTTTTTTTTTTTTTTTGTAATCATTGGTTCAAAGACCTTTTAGCTAACACTACTTGAGCACTTATCAGCAAGGCACTATGTTAAAAGAGGTACCTAATTACTTCACCTCATCTCAAAACGTCCCAGTGAGGCAGGTTTTGGTGTTAATTCCATTTGACAGACGAAGAGACGGAGGTTTATGGTGGTAATGTAGTCTGCCTGGGTTATAGAACTAGTAACAGACAGAAGCAGGTCTCAACCTCCAATGTGACTCACACCAAAGTCCTAAATCCACTGAAATCTTAACTCCATCCAATTCTTAACTTTAAAAATTTGGGGCGTCTTTATAGGTTAATGCAGTTCTCGGAACCCTGATCTATCCCATCCCTATATTCACAGTATTTAGTGCATTGCCCACTATGGAAACAAGTAAAACTAGTACATCTTTATTGTGATAGAATGATGGAGAATCAAAACGCAAATTTTACATTTATCATCACAAATCTTACACCTGTTTGTTTGGTCAACTTATAAAATGCGGACGAAATTCTTTGTTGTTGAAGCGCCCTCAAAAGTCTGCCTGTAATCAGACAAACCTGGTTGTATTATCTCACCGACTCAGATCCTTGCTGTGTAGACACAGTTTAGATCTGCCCAATGGCACCGTGAGTCAATAGAGGAAAGTGTGCAGTGGTACTGACATGCCTGTGTGAACCGGAACGTGTTCTGCAGAGTGGAGCTGTCACCCTAGAAATCATGCACCAAGATGCACGTTCTCGGCAACTTTAATGATGCTCCCACGGGTGTTCTTAGTGCTACGTTAAAATTCCTTCACGATAGCACTTAATAGTTTTCAGAATATAGTTTTAATGTTTGATATGGCTGCAATTGTGGGCCTCTGTGAAGGCTTGAAGGTAAATAAGAGAAAAATCGCTCTGCTTCTAATTATTCCATGTTGATTCTTCAATTCCAGTAGCATTTTATTAATATCAGATTGTACTATTATCTTCAAGAGAGCGGTTTTCCTACAATTGCTTGAATCACGAAACCAGCTCTGAAGCTTACTTTCACATTTTAATTAGTAAAAATGCCTTTGACTTCTTGAAAACTTGAAGCCCAAGCAATGATCTATCTATTGGTGGTAGAGAAGCACTGCTGAATAATGTTCTGTGTCTTATAAACATACCTTATTGTTTTGAGCCATTAGATGCTGATACAGTAGTCGCCTGCAGCATGCTTAAGCAATAAGCCATGACAGGGACTCTCCTAACTGCACGCTGCCTGGGGTACACTTTCGGGGAGTTTTCTGATCACGCGGGAAGGAGCGACTCCCAAACGTATGACACCGACTGGCTGTTCCTTTCCCACAATATGATAATTATCTGTGTGGCTTATTATCTATCTGCTAATAAAATACTGTGCATCCTAAGTCTGGCAAAAATACATCAAATATTTGCAGGCCTGAAAAATTAAAGGAAGAACAAGGATCACGATATGTGTATTCTGCTTTGGGTGTTTCAAGTTTTTGTTTCATTATTCCATGCCCTCAGCTCCCTCCCTCTGGGGATTTTGTCCCTCTTGTATCAAGGTTTCTTTCACCTCTGTCTGCAATAACACTTTCTTCTTTTGTTTTAGATTTTTTAAAAAGCTATCTCAGGAATTTTGGTGTAGCTCCTGATTCAGCTGCATTGATGGTAATTGAGAGGGGAATACAAACTGAACTCAAGTGCAGCTCCACTTAAATTTACCTCCCCCGAGAGAAGAATTTCCAAAGCTGCCAGTCCAAAGGATTCTACAAAATTTGCGTTTGTAGGAGCAGCCCTTCATTATATTTTATTCTTTTTGAAATGATCTGTAGTCCTATGAAAATCATCACAGCTTCCAGAGGGGGTGGCTAAAGAGGTCTGTGTTTAAGAGAAAAGTAATGGGTCTTGGGAGCTTTCCTTCCTGCTTCAAAATAAACACTGATATCTCTGAATCAAATATCAGGACTGCTTTGTCATGTTTATAGACCTCTCCAAGGGGACTTTCTTGTGCACTGAGACAGTCTGTGAAGCTCACTGCTCTTTCGTATTTAAAATTTTGGGGTAGCCCCTGCTCCTTTTATATCTTCATTTCTCTATGTGTACATATAGATGGACACAGTATAGAGCTGGAGATAGTTCTTACTGATTGATACAGATCCAGCTCTGAATAAATTCAGTGAAAAAGTCTGAGAGATGACTAGTGGCCCCTCACAGAGATTTCTGACTCTTGTGAAGTGTGCCCTCTTTTGCATGGGATATGGCCATAATGACACTTAAAATAGATACTATTTTGAGTAATAAACTGCGTCGTTATTACCATTTCCTTATTCTGCAATCGTTCACTGGCATGGAAGCTGCCTGCAAAGTTCTGGCACTGGTAAGCTGGATGAGGAGAACTAGGGAATAGATTTCTATGTAAGCATGGCTGCATAATTCGATAGGTCACATATTCAGGGTATATGAAATCAGGGCAGGGATAAGTAAGAGTGCTGTTGAATCTGCATATTCAGATTAGACAGAACTGCAAAGAAAAATTCTTATGAGGGAAGACTTCACGGTGGAAGTTGCATTTCAATAACAATTTGAATAAAAGGAAAATTGATGAGTTGAAAGTTGGAAAGATACTCTGCCGGTGATTTAAGTAAAAGGTCAAAATTAGAAATGTTATCAAGGAATTTTGGAAAAAGCATTACATTTAAAAAAAAATTTTTTTTTAACGTTTTATTTATTTTTGAGACAGAGAGAGACAGAGCATGAACGGGGGAGGGGCAGAGAGAGAGGGAGACCCAGAATCGGAAGCACGCTCCAGGCTCTGAGCCGTCTGACCAGAGCCCGACGCGGGGCTCAAACTCACAGACCGCAAGATCGTGACCTGGGCTGAAGTCGGCCGCTTAACCGACTGAGCCACCCAAGCGCCCCACACATTACATTTTTACTGTAGGCATTAGTACTGTACTTAATCACACTCTTGCTATCTCTGAGTATGAGTTGCATTAATGTGGAATTCTGTAAAAGTTAGGAGGCCTGAGGCCAGTCTCCAAGGTGAATCCTGAGAACACTTATGAGTCCTAAGTGTAACAAAAGTCCCTGCACCTACCCTTTGATCAGTCTAAGGCTAGTTCTCTCTTTCTCACTCTGGTTGCTCAGAAACGTCCTTTTAAAATTACTTAACATTTTCTTGAACTTCTTTTTCTCATCATAGTTTCCTTTCTTCACTTTGGTACAATTCTAATTTTCCAGTTGTTAACTCATCTTTGACCACTTCTCCTCAGTCATTAAGCCATCCTTGAACTCACCAAGTCATGTAATATACTAACTTACCCTTGTTCTCTCTTGTTTAGACTCTCATGCCCCTCAAGGGCACTTGGCTCCATGTTGGAATTCTCTTCACCTTGCGGGGGTGGGCAGAGATGACTATAAGCCAAAAAATTTTTACCAACTTTCTCTTCAGTGATGGTTTGTCTCTAAATTACCCTTATTAGCGAGTACTGGAAGCAGGTTGGGTTGATATTGAACAGGAAAGGTAGACTCTGCTATTCTCTTGATCAATATTGTTCCCCAGTGTTAATGATATTTATCAGAAGAGGTCAGAGAGCTCAGATAAGCAAGTAAGCACTGGAGAAATCAAGAACAAAATTGCGATTGAATCAAGGCCAGACAAGGAACACACTCTCAGGAACAGAAAGGAACCTCATACTCACTGGAATGGTCCAAACCTGGGACTGAATTAAAAGTGATGCTGTGATGTACCAACTTTACTTCCCTTTAGGATTGTGATCTTATTCTTCACGTTTTTGAGAGGTATAGGCTGCTGACAGCTGACAGTCAGGTCCCTCTCCAGGAATTGTCCTTGGCAGAAAGAAGCTGCCTCGCTCATTATTATGGTTTTTTTATGGGAGCAGGTCATATTCAATGACCAGTTGATGCAAAGCTCAGTGTCTCAGAATCTTATGTCCAGGGAGCCTCAACTCTGGATGTATGTTCCAAAATTAATATGGGATAATATGTTA
The DNA here is from genome assembly GCF_023721935.1 of Panthera uncia. Lineage (NCBI taxonomy): Eukaryota > Metazoa > Chordata > Mammalia > Carnivora > Felidae > Panthera > Panthera uncia. Next base: position 51,932,325 of record NW_026057580.1, read on the forward strand.
TGTTAATATATAACAACATGTGATGCATCATCTCCACATAATTTGCATAATAGAATGTGGAGAATGAACAGACATACTGCCTTTCCTCCAAGGCATTGGACAGGAAACCAGAAAGCAGTAATGCCCCATACTTCAGGTTAAGAAGTAAAATAGTGTCAACACTGAGCGCCACCATTTCATCACTGTTCAAATTGATAAGATGTCTGTTTGAAGTTCTAGCCCTAAGCAAGAAGTGACTCTTCCAGCTGAAAAGGGTTTAAATCCTCTCACAGAGCATGCTGATCCCAGTGCACACGGACAAAAATCACATTATTTTAACACAGAGCACTTGGTCTAGAGTCAGTGAACCATAGCACCACAGGGTTATTCAGCACAGGGCTGTGCTTACGGGAGGAAGGAAAGTCTTCCACAGAGACCAATGAGTAATTACCTCACAAAGACTGTACCCTGATGAAGGACACTGTTTAGAAAACTAAGATTATGTATCACAAAGTGAGCTAAGAAAACCTAGTTATGCACATCTTTTATGATGTTTTAGGAAGCAATGTGGCTGCCACTTCCCCTTCTTCCCAACCAAACAATAATGAAAACGAGTGTCAGATCAAATTCTACCTCCTGCACAGGTAAATATTAAGCAATGGTTTGTTAGCAAGCTGGCATAGAATATTGCAAACAACTTACTCCTATAAGATGAATGAAAGCTCAGTCATCCATATTTGCAGGTCCTACAACCATGCTTTGCATGTGAGGGTTACTTGAAGCAGGTATGACAATATTCTAGAGACCAATGCCTGGATGCAACAGCATCTAGAGAGAAAGCGTCAGGCACCATCTCTAGAGGGCTTGCTAGAGTTTTATCCCCTGTAAATGAGAAAGTAGAGATTGTGAAATAATTAAGTCATTCCACATATCCAAATAGCATTGCTTTTACTAGAGAAAAATGATTGATGAAATATATTAATATACATCACTAATTTTACCAGTAAAACCCATCTTCAAGAAACGTATCAAACTAAACAGCTAAACATCTAAGTTGATCAAAATTACTAAGAATTGATGAAGCGATTACATTAACTTGAATCATAGGAAACTGACAATATTCAACTACATTCAATCAACAAAAATGCATCTGGTCCTGTCCTTTCCAATTAGATATTCACTGCCCTTTGGAGTACATTTATGATTAGGGCATCTGACTAACTCTAAAATAGTGCTCACATACATGAACTATGCCGAGTCATTTTCAAATGAATCCTACTCATCATATGAAGTGATATGAAAGTGATTATCACTTATATGAAGTGGTAATAAGGACACTGGAACACAGAGAAAGTTTTGTTTGTTTTTGTAAGAGAAATGGGAAGTGAAAGAGCCAGAAGAGCTAAACCAAACCACAAGCATTTACCTGGTCATGCCACTAATAGCTATCGTCATTTTGTTGATGAGAAAAAAAAAAAAAAAAAGAAGATCATCAAAAATCATCACCCATTATCTAGGGTTATTGTAAGTACGATTCTTATTAGATACTATAGGATGAATAAATCTCAACAAATTCTTTGATCATCTCCATAAACGTCTGAGTTAAAGAAGCCCTTCTTATTACTTCTCTGTGTAGATGGGATGACCTATCTGACTACTACAGTCAAGGGTCTCCACGTCAGCCCCTGTACCTCAGAGAAAGCTGTCGTAATGAGACTTTGTTTGGATGTGGGATAGGCTAAACTCTAGAATGATGGAAAAAAAAGAAAAAAAGAAAAAGTCAAGGCCCTATGGATATGAGATGTAAGAGTTAACACTTTTTTTTAGGACCATCAAATTGTATTTTTGAACCATAATTACAGATATAATAAAAACTCAATCAATAAAGTAGACATAACAAGACTCACAAGACCACCGTTTATTGATTTTGTAAGCATTACACTAGTACATTTGATGTGCATGGTGTCTCCAAGTATTACTGATTCAAGAATCTGTTGAAAGTAGAGAAATGCTAAATCAATCATGAGGATGGTGACATTTGTACAGAGTGATTGGCCTTTGAACATCATTTATATCTCAGACAGAAGATACATTTTAGTATTAATAGCTGAGGATTGGATAGATACATATCTATATAAAAACAATTCTAACAAAAATCAGTCTAAGAGAATATCAAAATTATCTTAAATTTTGGAAAGGAACAATTTCTAAATGAATAGCAATGCTTTTAAAATAGCTCTTATCTTTAGTGTTTATTTTTCATATTTATTAACACCAATAAGAAATACGACTATAATAATCAAAGTACCTGGCTATTTCAACTTTTCTCCCTCAAACTCTATGAGTAAAAATCTCTGAATAAAGATTATGAGAATCATAATTATTCTTATCTTTGTTCCATAATTGCTTTTGGGGGATATAATTTTCTCTGAAAGATGTCGAAACTAAGGCTCAGAGATGCTAAATGAATTGGTAAGACACAGTTCCTTAGTGGTTTTTTTTTTTTTTTCCACATGCCACTTTTAAATAAGTAGTCTTTCATGACAAACCCTTTTTTGCTCTAAGAAACTATTCAAACAAGGGAGGAAATCCACAAATACTTATTGTGTGCCAACTATATGTTAAGCATATTTTCATATAGTTTATAAGCTGCTATTAATCTCATTTGCTAAGCACTGATGCTGTGATTCAGTGTAATTCAATGTGCTTGCTTAAGGTCACGGGGTAGCTGGGAACTCCACATTAAAATCTAGTGATGTCTGACTCCAAAGTCCATGCCTATTCCATTGATTCAAATTTTCTCTTGCCAAAAAAAAAAAAAAACAACCCAACAACCTTCATCACCAGTCACTTATATATGTTAATAAGTTATTCTTTCCTTTCTTCTCCTGGGGCAGCCATCAGCATTCGGCAAAAGAAATAGCTGCTGTGATATTTGACTCTCCTGCTCTGACTCTGCGATAATGAAATATAAAAGGTGGAAGCTAGGGATAGAATTGGAGAGATTACAAATGTCAATGGACTCTTTGTGGGACTGGTGCTTCATCTAAAGGCTGCCTTCTCCAGCACTAGAGTTACACCGCCCACACTGGGTGCTGAATGAAATTAGAGGTCACGGAAGCTATCAGCATGTCTCATCACAATGCACAGCCTTCATCCTTGCCGGGACCGTGCTCAAGACCAGAAATGCCATGACTGGTTTGAGAGCACAAATTGGCCTTTGGCTTCGCACAGTAAGGGATTTGGTCTTTGCTCTTCATGTTGCCCTTGAGGCCCATTTGGCAGCCATTCGTGTGATGGCCCTGACAGGGCCCTTCCTAACTTCAGGGAGAGAAGCATGACCCTCACCTACTTTAACAGGCATTTTCTTGCCAGCCAGAGCTGCCCACCCAGGGAGAGCCGAATTAGGCCAAACCACTTCTTGATCTCCTTTCTTTCTTTCTTTCTTTCTTTCTTTCTTTTTTATAGAATAGTATAGATGTATAAGAGATTTTTTTTTTTTTTTTATCGTACATTTTTTTTTTTTTTTCAAAATTTTATTTCTTTTTTTTGTGTGTGTGTCTGTGGTTATTTTTGAGAGAGAGAGAGACAGAGTGTGAACAAGGGAGGGGCAGAGAGAGAGTGAGACACAGAATTGAAGCAGGTTCCAGGCACAGAGATGCCAGCACACAGCCATCGCCGGGCTCGAACTCTTGGACCGTGAGATCATGACCTGAGCTGAAGTCAGACGCTTAACCCACTAAGCCACCCAGGCGCCCCTCAAATTTTTATTTCAATTCTACTTAGTTAACATCTTTTTTTAAGGTTTCTTATTTATTTTTTTCCATATTTCTTTCCATAACTTTATTTCCTTTTTTTTTTTTTTTTTCTGACTTGGACATTTTTGACGAGGTTTTGTTTTTAAAGTGCTATAGAGGTTAAAGAGATGAAAAAATATTACATTATTTTCTCTTCTAAAAAATAAACACAAACTCTAAACTTTGCTTTTTGACTCAATGAAATGAAAAGAATGTGGGCTTCAAAGTCAGGCAAGACTGAGGTTTGAATGGTGCCTCTGCCACTCAAGAGTCAATATCTTAGACCCCAAAGCTTATTATTTCTAAAATGGGGGAAGCTATTTACCTTGCAGAGTTGATAAAAGCTTGAGAGATTATAAGGCCTCGATCACAAATACCTAGCCATGGACAGCACTGATTTAGTTAATTATGGCTACTATTACTTACCTATTACTACTCTTGTTATTTTCTACATGGACCCAATAAGAAGGCTGCTGGATTAGAGTTTTATGAAACGCAAAGCCACAAGCCATGGTGCCTATCCTGGACGGAACAGGTCAGGTCATCATTACACCCCAGGAGGTTCTAAGTTACAGAGCCCATCTGTGAGATATGCCAGAACTCATCTCTTGGGGTTCTTCTCTCTCCTCCAAATTTGCAGGTCCTGAATCATCCACTTGGATAAATGAATAATTTGGGACTTAAAAAACAGAACTGAAGTCTCTTGGTTGTAAATATTCTTTGTATTGCCCTGGCAAGAAAGTACATGGATCAGAGGCTGGTGTTGTTGCTACCATTCAGGAGCCATCGTATTCTCCACCCTGTGGCTACAGTGAGATTGTTTTAAAAGTTAGCTAATATCAGTACCTTGCTGAAATCTGTCTCCACTTACTCTAAAATCCCAATTCTGTATCATGACCTAATATCCTTTACATGGCCTGGCGATTACTTATGTCTCAAAGAGCATCTCCAACATGGGACACCTTGACCATCCCACTTGTAGCCACCTCTTTCCTTCTCTTAGGACCTTGGTTCTTCCTGTTTCCTGTAAGTGGAAAATGACCTGTCCTCTGTTCTCTGCTTCTAATGGCTGGTCCTTCCCAAATTGTCCTTGGCTCAAATACCACTCATTCTAGGAGAACTTCCATGACCTTCTATTCAAGGGTTATGGTTATGTTTTGTATATGATGTTGTCATTTATTTTTGCTGTATAGTTACTCTGAAAATATAATTTATTTACTTTCCTACATTCTCTAGAACAGTGCATCTGAGAGCAAGAACCACCACATCCCCAGCGTAGCACATAGCAGGCACTCAACAGAATAGTTATTGATTAACTACAGACACCTGGAATGTGAGTAAATATGAGAGGGAATGGCAAAAGATAAGACTAAGGACAAACAAGAACTAGGTCATAGCAGGTTTTATTCTACATACCAGGCCAAAGATGTATCTTCCTCTTTCTTTTTCTAAAAGAAAAAGAATAGAAGTTGATGGACTTTGAACAGATGAATAGCACAGTCAGATTTATATAGTATCTCAGGTATGTGACTTATGCTTGGATGGGGTAGTGGTAAGGTAGATAAAGCAGAGGTAATGGAACTACACATTTAAAAAATGAAGACTTGATAGGACTTGGCAATGTCTTTGAATAAGGAGATAAGAGGCTATTGGAAAATAATTTTTGATCCTGAATTGTTGGTTACTTATAGAGTGCTATTTATTCCCATAATTGATTTAAAAATTAAGCTCTAGTGATGGGTCATGTCTTTAAAAAGATAGTCATATTTCTTCACTCATACAGATATAAGCTTTTCATATTTTATTGAATGCCAGCTTTAGGGCTGATTTTAAAAGTAAATATTCACGTATATATTCATACATATATGTATATTACACACATATATGTGGTGTGTGTGTGCATTTGTAAATTGCTCTAATATCACAATATCATTACAAACAATCCCACAAACTGAGCATGGGACACAGTTCATATTTATAACTTTGCATTAATTTAATACTCTATTATTTCCCTTTAAGGAAGAACTATTTCAGTAATTCATTACCAAGGTCAATGTCTACAGAAGGCTCTACATACAATGGAGTCTACTATATCAGAAATATTTTACAAATTTTATGATACTTATTGCTCACATTTTAACTCTTTATCTAATTACTCCTTTCCCAAAACTATAAGAAAACACAGAAGCAAAATAATCAAACACAAAACAAATAAACCAAAAATTTATGAGAGAAAATCCCAGATTTAAAAAGCAACACAAACCTAGTTGTCATGCCCCCCTTCTTGGTTCACAGGTTTTGTTTTAGAGATAACTGCAGGCTGCCTTCATAGTTGTGTCTTGGAGGCAGGGAAGTGTAGTTCTTCTAGATCATTGCAGAATCATTCTACAACAAAAGAGATTTTAGATGCAAGCCTGGGGGCTTTGTTTGAGTTCAACCAGCCATCAGTTACACGGACTCTGGTTGAACAACTTGGACCTGAACAGCAGCTGGTCTTATCTGAATATCGAATGAGCTTATTATCATGATTCCTTTCAAGTCCTATCATTTATATTATGTTTTCCTTCCTTTTTTTTTATTCTTTACACTGACTCAAAAATTTTTCTTCTTTGGTGAATAAAAAACTCAATTTTTTTTTTTTTTAATCAAAAGTTCATACCTCCAAAAAACTAGTCAGGGCATTCACATTTTGTGGTTGAGGTCAGTACATGGTTTTACCCTTATGGACCAGATAAGTTGGTCATACCTGGAGACAATGACCTCTAGTATGTTACTAACTCCTGCTACTTTCCTACATAACCCCGGTGACTCATCCAATCTCATTTCCTTCATCTCCTCTGCAACGGGCTCATCTACAGATGGAAAATGACTTTCAAGTTAGGTATAAAATTACTCTCAAATATAGACAGTATAGTAATCTTGTTTTTCAATGATTTGCTTTCCCCCTCATTCTGTATTTTATTCAAAACACAAATTTACTAAGAAGATTTTTTTGGTATTAAAAAATATTTCTCATCCTTACACAGGTGAGATGAATCTTTATATTGACATATTTGGAAATACAGGGGAAAATATAGAAATTACCCTATGTCTCTCTTTGGCTCAATATCTTTCACTCTTATAGTCAAATTGAATTTTTTGTCAAGTCTTGGGGCACTCCTTTCACATGACCTGCCACCATTTTAGCTCACCTGGTCATAGCTTTTTCCATTTTCCAGGACTTGGGGCCTCCTGCTCCTTCTGCTTTGAATGTTCTTTCCCCAGAACTGCATAATCCTGATTAATTCTCATATTTAAAATTTTAGTTATAAAATTATTTCCTTACCATGGCTTTTCTATCTTATTTGACTATACTATTTGATGTTTTCACAAATTTCTCAAGGAAAGCCAGCAATTTGGTATTTATGGGAAGATTCCCTCTTTAAATGTTACCTAATATCATCTAATGTACACTTAAAAACAAATACTTGCAGACCAAACAAAATTACCCAAATGCTAGCCATACTTGGCCCACTGGTAACTTGTAGCTATACCTATCTTGGTTATTTGCTTCTTCTTTAAAATTATCTCCCATTGGAAAAGATGTTCAAGAGAACAGAGGCCTTATTTGTCTTGTTCTGTGCTATTTGTTCAGTGCCTGGCTTGCTGCAGGTATTCAATTAAAATTGGTTGAACAAATGAATCTCAAAACCCAAAACTAACACTTTAGTGTCTACACATTCTTTTTTTCTTATAAATGTTAACAAGAACAATAACAATATGATTTTTTTTACAGTGCACATTTTTCTGGCACTTGATTTCTCACAATTTATCAACTACAATTTGTTATCCAATGTTACTGTACAGTCTTCTATATTGTATAATCTACAATATCAGGGTTGCAGCTGCCATATAGAATTCCCAGAAAATGTTAATAGCTCTCTACACTCATCACTCTACAGGTTTTCAGCACTTACATGCACCGTGAACATTGTCCATTGGCCCGTGTTTAAACTGTAGCTCTCCTGCGGCACCTGGGTGGCTCAGTTGGTTGACTGTCTGACTTGGGCTCAGGTCATAATCTCATGGCTGGGCTCGTGTGTTCGAACACTGCATCGGGCTCTGTGCTGACAGCTCAGAGCCTGGAGCCCACTTCAGATTCTGTGTCTCCATCACTCTTTGTCCCTCCCTGCTCACGCTCTGTCTCTCTGCCTCTCAAAAATAAATAAACATTAAAAACGTTAAAAAAAAATAAATAAACTGTAGCTCCCCTGAGCCTTTTTCTAGTGCTTGCACTTCTCTATTAGCTGGGTATTCTTCAGGGAGCCAGAACCATGGTCATGATATGTGGCTTACTCTACTTAGAGTAAGTTAAGGAATAGTTGTAGTCTGTTGGACATACTGTTGACTATCATTTACAAAACAAAACACAACCTGGACTACTTTTGGAGACCTGAACACAAGTTGCTGACCAAGACGCCTGGGTTTTTGTTCCAACACTGCTACCAACTATGCAGATTAAAACATCCTTTCTGGTCCAGCATTTTTTTCATATTCAAAACAAAGAAGTTAAATTGCATCTGAGACAGTCCACTTCCATTAAGATGATTATTATCAAATACACCAGAAAATAACAAGTATTGGCAAGGATGTAGAGAAATTGAAATATTTGTGTACTGCTGATAGGAATGTAGAGTGATGTAACCACTATGGAAAACAGGGTAGAGGCCCCACAAAACATTAAAAATCGAATTATCACATGATCCAACAATTCTACTTTGGACTATATATTCAAGAGAATGGAACTCAGGTATTGGTGTACCCATGTTCATAGCAGCATTACTCACAATAACCAAAAGGTGGGAGCACCCAAGTGCCCATATGGATGGATGGATAGATAACCAATTCTTCCTTTAAAATGGAGGAAATTCGGGGCACCTGGGTGGCTCAGTCAGTTAAGCATCCGACTTCAGCTCAGGTCATGATCTTGCAGTCCGTGAGTTCGAGCCCCGCATCGGGCTCTGTGCTGACAGCTCAGAGCCTGGAGCCTGTTTCAGATTCTGTGTCTCCCTCTCTCTCTGACCCTCCCCCATTCATGCTCTGTCTCTCTCTGTCTCAAAAATAAATAAACGTTAAAAATAATAAAAAAAATAATAAAATGGAGGAAATTCTGATACATTCTAATGTGGACATTATCCTCAGTGAAATAAGCTGGTCACACAAAGAGAAACATACCATATGATTCTACTTATATGAGGGGTCTAGAGTAGTCAAATTCATGGAGACAGAAAGTAGAATGGTGTTTGCCAGTCCCTGGTGGGGGGGGGGGTAAGGGAGGATGTGGAATTGTTGTTTAATAGGTTCAGAGTTTTAGTTTTTGGAAGTGAAAAGAATCGTGGAGATGGATGGTAATGGAGGTTGCACAACAATGTCAATGTACTTAATACCATTGAACTGTACACTGAAATGTGGTTAAGGTGATAAATTCTGTATCGTGTGTATTTTACCACAATTAAAAATAATTTTAAAAATTGTACCTCAGGATTCTTCTCGTTAGAATGTTTTACAATTCTGGAAGCTCTCACAGAGACTATACAAAGAGTTACTTGCAGGTGCTTTCTCAGTCAGAGAATCTCTTCCCGGAAGGAAAACCTAGTTCTATCGCAAGCCTGGGCAAATGGTCCTCGACTTCAGTCGTGTATGTCTCGCGGTTCTGGTCCCAGAAGATAAAAGAGAATTTTTCTAATTCTCCCCACCCTGATTACGGCTTTCCTTGAGCAAAAAGAAATAAGGTGTGACTGGCAAATTACGTTTTCTTCGACTTCCAAATTCGAGTTTTAGTTTCCCTTTCCAGCTGTGACTACCACATTTCCCGGCCCTCACCCTCATCACCCACCCAGCACGATCATCGCTATTTTCGTAGGCATTTTATCCTTGCATCTCAAAGAATCAATCTACCCTCTTCTTTCTGCTCCTCGTGCACATTCAGTTCCCCTGAGCTGTGTTCAGCTGTCAGCCTCAGCGATGAGCGGCACTGATTCCCCCAGTTATTAGGGAGCACTCGGCGTGTCTCTGCAGCAAGGATACTGACAGTGGAACACACAGGAGCAGCTGGCTCAGTGGGGAGAGGAAGGGGAGGGGGGAGAGCTATTCATTGCAGTGTATTTATAACTTGGCCCCGAAAGCAGGGATGGCGGTATTCAAATAGGAGAGGGTGAAAAGACATTTTATCCTAATTAAAAAGGTAATTAAGTAACACACCGAAGAATTTAAATCAGTGCTCTTGGTTTTTGTGACAGGTCTGATGGTGTAACTACCCAGAAACCTTTCTGGAACAACAAATGCTGCTTCTTAAGCTCCGTTGCTTGCTGAGTGGCCAACTATGGATGACAAATTACAGTAAGAGTCCTAGACAAGAGTATCTGAGATAATCAAAGGTCCCTCTCAAAGGAAAACAATGCATACAGGCATGAAATTTCCAGCTAGCCAAGATTAAAACTCAGTGCTCAAGTCACCAACCCTACCAACACACTCTGCACCCATCCTTCTCAGCATCCAAGCGGGTCACCCAGTCTAAGCCTCACCTAGAAGATCTTCTAGTCTACTTTTCTAACCCAGGGCCTTTCCTGTTATGCCCTTCACTGGGCTTTTGTTTACAAATATATTCAGATTAAACGCAGCATTATTATTATGTATGTATTTGTTTCTTTTAACAGTTGATGCTGTATCTATCTTCCTGACCATTGATGTCATTATCAAATCCAAGTGCATAATAATTCTGAACCAACTGCTGGCTCGATTTTTAAAATTTCAGAAGTCTCTTACAACTTGTCTCAGAGTTTTGACACAATAATTTATTTGCCTCTTGTAAACAAAGTTATGTTAGTCAGGAGGATTGGTAAATTTTGGATTGTTACAAAATAGCATAAATAAATTGTTTTTTATCCATTCCCTTTTTTAACTCAGTCCAGGGTACTAGTTAACAGCACGGAAATTGTTGTTTTCTTTAGATTACTTCTATAACAAAAATATCAAATTTATCTGAGGTTATTTTGCTACATGTAAAATAGTCATATGCATATGTATATATACATGTATGATTATTTTGTTTCTGCAAAGGCAAACATAAAACACAAATATGTATACATATGTAAAGTGCTAATTTGTATAGTTATATATAAGAGATAATTGATCTTATACTATGCACATGAAAATGTGGAAGATCCCCTACTAAGCTAAGATGCTATGACAATAATACTTTAATGCGGTATACAAAAACAAAACCCAATCAAAGTATTTGGAAGAGAATTATTCCTATAAGATGATAGCCCTCATTAATTTGCTTGTATGTTCTTGGAATGCTCAGATGACCAAGGAAAAGTTCAGAGAATGTTTATAGTATAGCATTTGTTTCTTACAAGAAATGCATCATAATGTAGAATACAAAGACTCTGGGGTTCTGATAAATACAGAATTTGTGCATAACCAAGGAAAAGAGTAATACAAACAGTTCTAGTCTCACCTACGAGTCCTGATCAAAACATCTAGAGTCAATTCTTATTATTCATGGTCACTGTGTTTTATACATTGCCACCAACACTCAATTAGTGAATATAGAACCATTGTTTCTAGGGCAAATACAGGGTTAGGTTCCTGTGAGCCTCTGGTCACAATATTCTCATCAACTAATCAATACATACCCTTGTTTATCTGCATTTCTGTTTGAAGACACCTTCCTTGCTTAATATGTATTGTTGACTCATTACCAATGAACTCAGAGCCAACAGCACTAGAACTTGTCTGAACAAAGCTTACCTATAATAACATTTTCTCTGAAAGGCACGTCACAACCTTGTGCTTAGGAAGAGTAGGCAGCACACTAGTACTATGCTTGGAGACCATTTGAAACAACAAAATCACCAACAAAAAACACAAAAACGTGAGAAACGGGCACAATATAGGCCTTGGGAAGGATACTTGTTTACACTGTGAAAGCTGAACCGTGGCAGAGTGTCGCCTTGTTCGACCTCAGCTGGGAACACGCATGTCAGGCAACTTCAATATTTTGTTGCTCTATGCACGAATGAGAATGACCGGGAAGGCCCTATGAGTACTAACTTTGGGCTCACAAATAAATTTTAGCAAGTAGGCAAATTTGCAAATACAGAGTCCATGAAAAATGATGACCAACTGTGCCTCCCTTTAAGTTTTTGGGAAATGATCAAATCATCTTTAGTTTTTAATTCAATAACCTATTGTGCCCATCCATTTATAATTACTTTGATTTTATTACAAATGCCAAATTAGGGGCGCCTGGGTGGCTCTACCTGGGTGGCTCAGTGTTTGACTTCAGCTCAGGCCATGATCTCTTGGTCTGTGGGTGTGAGCCCCGTGTAGAACTCTGTGCTGACAGCTAGGAGCCTTGAGCCTGCTTCCGATTCTACATCTCCCCCTCTTTCTGCCCCTCCCCCGCTTGCAGTCTGTCTCTTTCTCTCTCAAAAATAAATAAACATTAAAAAATTTTTAAAAAATGCCAAATTAAAAATAAGAGAAGATAAAGAATGTAAGTATTTGACAAATGAAGATTATTGACCCAAACAAGAATCAAAGTTGTCTTGGATATAGTTCTGCATACTAAATAGATTCTAACTTTTTTTTTCCAGTAACTACATTGTTTTTCCACTTTTAGTTAAAAATTCTTTTGAGAGATGTAAATGGATTCTTATTTTTTTCTGTCTGAACTAAGTCTGAATGGCCTCAGTGGACTTCCTTGGAATGGGAGGATTTCAGGGGATTCAGGAAGCTGACTTTTCCTATCTATTTAAAATGAGTGAAATTACTGAATGTACTTGTTTAATAGAGAAGTTTTATGATTTCAAGGAGAAATTAGTAATGCCTTTGTTAAGTTCTAGAACAAATAAGCATGACAATTTTGAAATGATAAAATATGAGTAATTACGATGGGAAAGATATTTTCAATGATCGGACTTGAAAAATCCTCTGATTCCTAGGTAACGATTGTAAGATATGGTTACATATTCTTCATGTACAAAAATTACATATCTACTCAAATATTTTTAGTCTCTATATTACACGGTGATAAGAAAAACATATTTTGTGCTTTCTGGAAAGGCTGTTTTATTTGAAGTGTCCAAAGGTGTATATACTTGGGATTGTGTTACTTTGGGGAACTTTGTCTTAATTCAGTTTTATTGAATATTTCTGTGGGTTATAGTATGTGCGTCATAGTAGGGGAAATGGCATTTTGAAGAAAAATAATGCCTATATTTTTCTAGGGCTTTTTCTTAACAATATTTGTGACCTGAACGATGCTCCTGATTTTTTCCAAAACCTTGGGACTAGATAGAAAGTTGTTTTTAAAAAAAAATTTTTTTTCAACCTTGCTTTTATTTTCTGCATTTAATTTAAAGGTAACACCGATGTTTTCCAAAGAGAAACAAACAGAACTTTCATACAGCATTTCTTTTTTCTCTTGCCCACCAATCCCTGTAACAACAGCAACGAAAGAAGACATTAGACTCTAAATTCTAAAGTACAAATATTGGCAGTTTTCAGAGTTTTTTTTTTTCCTTTTTTTGTTTTTTTTTTCCTGTGCATCTCCAGCCTAATGAGGGTGAACAGTAGTGAGTTCATGAGCTTCTCCAAGCGAGCCTAGAGGGCCAAGCTTATCCCTGATGAGCTCTTCTCTGAAGCTCTGGTGTTTACCAAATGTGTCAGATGGATAATGTTCATTAATGAACCTGAATATCTCGAAGCAGAGCTATTTCTCCAAATATTATGATGCTTTAATGACACTTGTAATAAGACCGCCAAGGACTACCAGCAGCTAACAAACACACATTTCCAAATGTAACATTAGTAAATGTTTGAATGCAGCAAAACCTTAACACTGGTATATGAAAGTCTGCTTACTTTGCCTCCTGAGGACCTCAGAAATGAATAAGTAATGAGCAAGACAGCCCCGCATGCAGCATTGTGGAAATGGGACAGCTATGGCATTTCCAGCAATTGACAGTTCGTACATAGAAAGGGGAAAAAGAAATAAACTCAGATAAAGAAAGACAGAAGAAAGCAGAAATAATAAAAAAGCGATAAAAATATATCAAATTACACTCTTTCATGAGAAAGAAAATGAATTCCTGTATGGTCTCCCAAGAATCATCATGAAAATGTTATTGAAGTGCCATTGTCCAGTCTAGCTTCTGTTGACCTTCGTACACCAACGCATTGCCCTGGGACTGCCTGTCTGCTTGTGACATGGCTTTCTTCTTTCTCCCCAACTCCACGCTGTCTTCAAGTCCGCCTTTCCCTAACTTCACGGAGAGAAAGAAAGTGCATTCAACTTTTCACTGTGTCTCTGTGGATTCCATGTGCAGCTTTCATATTCTTGAGCCTGTGTTTTCATACGTCAGTTGAATATGGTAGTTTCTTTTATTATTAAGTAACTGACATGATATTACTTGGAATCCATACCTATTCTTAGTTTTTTACAGTAATTTTTACTGCAAAAATAATAAAAACTAAATAATCTAATGTCTGCTTCCCCACAGAAAGATTAGTGAAATATTTTCTGAAAAATAAGTAAGGACATGACTATTAATAACGTGTAAAACGGATTTCATCATCTTCTTACTATTTTATTTATCCTCTTTGAAATCAAATCCATCCCACCTATCATTCATTCCTTCAATAAATATTTATTGAGTGCCTATTCAATAAGGAGTGAAGTGTGGGTAATTTGTAAGTTATTTATAATAAACATTTATTATAGACTACAAAAAGCCATAAAGTAACTGTTGTGCACTCTAAAATTTAACTTCTTTTAGAAAATCAAATTACTATCCACCCAACTTAGAGAGGCTCTCACATACAATTGTGTGTGTGTAATGTTTTCTAAAATGAGACAAAGTTCATGTTTCTTATAAAGTTAATACCTTTCTTTGTTCTCTCCTTCCCTCCCTCCCTCTCTCTTTCTCTTTTATTCCTTGGAAACTTTAATGATCTTTCTTGCATGTAGGTACCAGAAAATATTTATTAACAGTTTCTCTATTCTCCTTATGTGGTACGTATTTGAACTCTAATTTTACATATATATATTTATATATATATGTAAATATATATATATAAATATATATAAATCATTTATATAATATATAAACATATATACACATAAATATATACACATATAAATATAAATAAAATCATAGATATAAATCACACCCATAATACTTACAGAATATGGTAGATCCAGATCTTCCAACTTCTAACACCCACTGTTCTACTCCCATCAGAGTGTATGTTTATCTAAGAAAGCTTCTCTGAACCTTCCATATGCTATCACTATAGACCATAATTATACATCTAAAGTTTATGGAAATGAAGTTTAATTAGCCAAATAATTTATTATAGTGTTCCACACATTCATAATCTTAAAGGCAGGTAAAAATAACTAACAGCTATTTTTATTATGCCTTTAGTAAATAAAAAATAAGCTTATATTTTGCCCATCATTATTTGGCAGTAAGTAATTATATTCAATAAACATTTTTTACTTTGCAGTAGTAACTAAGGTTATGAAGTTGGAATAGATTTAAAGACAAAAACACTGTTTATATATTTACATTTTATTCTTCCTTGCTATCAATTCTAAATGTAACACATGTGAATGTAATACCATCCAATTAAGATTCCATTTTAGTGGATGGTATTTTTTAATGTGTATGCTTTTTTTTCCCACTCTAATTTCTACCTTGTTGAATAGAAATATGACACAAGTCCGAAGACCTAATGTCAAAGGTTCTAAATTCCATCTCTAAGCTCTATTTTCAATAAGGTGGCAAAACATTGTCCCTAACATATCTTCATTTCTCATGACTATCTTCATTACAGTATATTTCTTTTCAACTCAAAAATCCAAAAGTGGGTTGAATTTTTTTTTTTTGGTCCCCTCAGTCATGATTGTGGGTATCAGTTTCACCTGGTGGATCCATTCCTTCCATCACCATTAGGATATTCCATGTTGAGACCAATGCCTCTGAGCATCATCCTGCCTTCCCAAGTTCTTAGTGTCATCTCTTCCAGTGATCTCTACCTCCACTCACTTACACATTGGCAAAATCCCATCTCACAACTTCATCAATAAAATTTACTTCTTTTCCAATATCTCGCCTTGAAATTAATTTTCTGTGGATTTCTCTTTTTTATACTCTTCAGCTACTTACCATTGGCTGAATCTTTGGCTTAGAAGGTCTTTGATTTTCATTTTTTCACCACTTTCTTACTTTATCCATACCCAACTTGATTTCATGCCCCTTCCTTTCTGGTCTGAACCATCTCTCACTCATATTAGTTATTTCCTAATGACCAAGAAGGACTGAATCACTCTTTTATCTTTTGACACTCAAAGACAGACAGCCCATCTTTGGGTATTCCCCCCACCATCCATTTCCTTTTGTTTCCCAATACTTTCCAAGTGTGTTTAGTACAATTATGTGTCATACTTTATTTGTATTACTATAAAATTCTAATTTTAGCTTTAGGTATGCTCTTTATGAAGTTTCTCTTCCCACTTAAAAAAACAAATGTTTATTTTGGGGAGAGAAAAAGAGATGGGAGCATGAGTCAGGGAGGCGTAGAGAGAGGGAGACACAGAATCCAAAGCAGAATCCAGGCTCTGAGCTGTCAGCACAGACCCTGAGGCTTGAACTCACAAACCCTGAGATTCATGATCAGAGCCGAAGTCAGACACTTAATCTACTGAGTCACCCAGGCACCTCTCTTGTCTTCTCACTTTTAAATTACTCTTAGATTCCTATTTCAAAGATTCCTATTCAGAGGATAATAACACTTGATAACAGTAGCATTTTTCAATTTCATAATACTTCAAGCATAAATGGAAGCATTAGCTATCTCTTCACTAAAATTCATTTTCTTCTCTTTCCAGGCCACAATTAGGATCTATTTCCTACTTTCTTTTGCAGTTAGAATTGTCCTTGTTATTGAGCTCTAGCCAATGAATATGAGCATAAGCAACATGTGCTATTTCTGTTCCAAGGCTTTTAAGAAGCAGGTGAAGGGGAACAGAATCTGCCACCCCAACATGTGTGCCACCTTGGCATGGATCTGAAGGCAATCAAGACCCATAGGACTCAGGAAAAGCTTTTAATCTCCCCCTTAATTGCCTAAAGTAATTTAGAGGGGGATCCTGTACCAGGAAGACTGCTATTACCAGAGATAAATTTTTCATCTGAAAGACTTATCTGCATGGCAAGGCAAACATTTATTTATCAAACATTTGCTTTTCTTATCTTCCTGTGAATTGTCTTGTTTCTCTTTGAAGCTCCGGCCCCCTTCCTCAGCTCAGCCCCAATTACATGGTTGTCTTTGAGTCCCATATTTTTATGCAGTTTTCATATGGACAAAGTTCGATCTGTTTTTTCTTTCTTGTTAAACTGTCTTATGTCAATTTAATTATTAGACCAGCCAAGAACCTTGAAGGGTAGAGAGAAAACTATTTTCCCTCCCCTACATGCATATGGACCCCACACATTTTCTTTCTCCTTCTGAAGACAGATACGAATGACAGTGAGGCCTTAAGGAATGGCAGATCAATTAGATGCAAAGATACTGCATCCCTGAACCTCTTCATGTAAGACAGTCACCTGTTTTGAATTGTTATGTGTATGAGAAATGATCTTTTGTTTTTTTACCTTTATAATACTTTTCTGCCTATATTCTGACTACTAGCAATACCCTAAATAATACCCCATTTATCACCAACACATCAACAACAAAAATAAAAGAATGTCTCAATCTTTTTTAAATTTTCATTTCATACTTCAGTAATTTGTGTACTTGTGAAACTTTCTCCTACTATATTTTAAGTTTCTTGGTAAAAACTTACTCCATGGACTGTACCCTTTTCATCCCCTAATAAATGATGATACATCTATACTATTCTATAAAAAAGAAAGAAAGAAAGAAAGAAAGAAAGAAAGAAAGAAAGAAGAAAGATTATTTTAGCCTAAGGTAGTATCCATGAAAGTATCAGATCCAAGAACCATACACCTGGAAAGTGTTTTATTGTGTTTTTTACTCTTTGCTACTTATTCTAATTATCACGGCCTTAATAGCTTACTTACCTACTATTTCTAAAAATCATTAGAAAGAATCTGTTATCCACATTGGCTAGGTTTCTTACTCTCTAGCACTGATCCAATTAGAAATTGTGAGAAAACTCTAGCGGGCTATTTTACTTTACAGAAATCCTGCAGTAAGGTACCTGGGTTTCTGGTTTATATATAATCTTGCATTCTATTTCTTTTTTTCGGTAAATGAATTGTCTTGGGCTATGTATCATTAAGGGTTTTGTTTATGAGGGCTTCAGAAAGAAATAGCCAACATAAAGTAGCAGTGGCAGATAATGAAACAAGTCATGAAGCATGTGACAACACAGGTTTGAGAACCAGCTTATGGATGATCTGCTGTCTATGAACCTCTCATCTAATATTTGTAAGCACATAGCTGGCAAAGCTTCCTGTATTTTTCAGAGCCTTTATTGATTTAAGTAGGGATAACAAATAGGGCCCATGGCAGACATTCTCCTAAAATGGTGTTGATATCATAAGGGAATAAAAAGTATCTCTTGTTTGGTCTGATTCAAGGCACAATCCCCATACTGTGTAAAGCATTAAGTGCCTTAAAACAAGGCTCTTATTGACCACAATGGAAATAGGAGGAAGACTACTTCTAGTAACAAAATCATTCTGGAAAATTTGAGATTTAACAGCCCATTAACCTGCTATTAAAGGCCACTGATGGGAATTTCTTAGAAAAATGAAGTTGCATTGTATAAGAAGTTAGCAATGACACCACAAAGGGTACTTGGCAATGGGAGGGGGAGAGAAGAGAAGATTCTTATCAAAAGCCATGCTATTAAAGAAATGAAATTGGAGCTACGCAGAGCTGAAGACACAGATTATGGGTAATGGTGCAGAACCAGGTTACATCAGCATCGAGTTTCAGGCAGTTCCCATTCCATTTTACCTGCATTCGCAGAAAGTTGAGCCAGTGTCAACTTCCACTCAGAATGCAGTTGATCACAGTGCCAAGGAAAGTCAAATTGACAGTTAAGAGGAAGCAAAAGGTTCAGGGGTCATGTCTCAGCTGGGTTTTAATTTATTCTCATTAGACACACTAATACAGCAGAGCATACAGTGGTGGTATTTTTCTCCCCTTTCTGTTTTTTTTTTTTTTTTTTAAGACCATGAATGATGAATATTAATGCAGTTCTGTTCAGGTTGCCACAGAGTTTCCAGGATGGTGATGGAGGGGGAGGGGGGCTGCCACATTATCATGTTATTGGATTTGTTTAAAGAAAGGTTTCTGACACGGTTCGCCAAATGCAGCCGGGTGAGCAGCCCCTCTCTCTTTGTGTTACATAATGTCCCATCTGTGCTCACGGAGTGTAGCTTGATGAGGATGCCATCAGGTGATGTTTCTGACTTAATGGTATTCTTTCAGAGCTGGAGTAATAAACATTAAGGGGCCTTAATTGTATTCTTTGCAGTGGGAGCAATAAACATTAGGGGCCCTATTGTACCCTTTCCCAAAATGTCCCCCAAGCCCAATTTGGGGAGTGTCTTGATAGCCAGTTATAATTTCAAACCCTCCCTCCTATTCCATGTGTTGAAATTGAGGAACTGGACAAAAAAAAAAAAGAATTGAATTAATAAGCATATCTCCACATAGCCAGTTCTTGGAGAGCTGCAGCAGCTCCTATTATTTCTGACCCATCAGAGCCCCAATAAAACAAAATAAGATGAATCCAGTGATCTGCTTTGTTTTTCTGCGGTGACAACTTTGATAAACCACAGCTACCAGGCCACAGAGCTTCAGTGGTGAGCTTTTACATGGCACATAGAGAAGATCCATGGGACAAAGGAGGAAGTGGTTTTGGAGATGGAGAAGATTGCGGGATTTTTGAATCAGGCATGAAGTGATAAATCATGATGATCGCAACTCTGTATTTCATCTACATACCTCTGCCTTTGCTGTTTCCCCCCCACTGGTGAATTATACACAAAAATAACAAATTTCACATGACACTGGAGGAGCCCCAATTTATCATCTGTGAGTCAACATGCTATCAAGGCAGAAAGACAGTTTAAAAACTTTTTTTAAGATCTGCACCTGACACATTCATATAAGTATCATTAGAGTCCAGTGGTTTTGTTAGAATTAAGTGGTACACTTGTTTCGTTCATTTTGTCGTTCTAATTTTGCTCTCCTCTCTTTGCTGTAATTCTGTATGTCTCAGGTATAGCCTCTAAGTGGTATGTGGTAACCTATTATCTAAAGCGATGATCGCATCATTTCTTCTATTGTGTATTTTGTCACAGTGCCTCACAAATGTGATATTCTGCTAAAGTAATTGCACATGGAAAATTTACAGAGAAGCCAGCATCAGGGTGAGATATTATGTGCCATCCAGAAGCTTTCCAGTTTGGGGCTCTAAATAAGCAAAATTAAGTGGACATAAATACAACTGGATGCTATATTTTAAAAAGGCTTTAAATAATCTTAATACCATACTAATTTAAATGCTAGCCTTTAATCCAGGTTGGAAGGTTTTCACTTCTTTTTATTTAAACAGAATTGTAACTTCCTACCAAACATAAGGAATGAGTGTGTAAGTAGATTTGAACAAAGAGAGTAGAAATAAATTCCTGTTGATTATTTTATTTAACACTGTGGTTTCTCACACAAAGACATTTAATTTCAAAGTGCTTTGACTTGGCCACAGCCGTAATTGTGTATAATATCCATTATCTTTTAATTGGAATTATCTTTTATCTTTGGCTACATTTATCTGAGGATCCCTTCAGAAAGCCCACCAGAAGCTCAAATTCCAATTTGTTCTCTCAGCTTGACTAATGATGAAAAGTATCAAAAACGACTATTATGTGTTTATAAATCACCTCTTTTATCCTGATGCGGTTCTGGGATTTTATGCTAAGTATCATTTCTCTGTGGAATGTAAATGCAAAAATAACAACAAATTCAGCATAAACAATGGCACAAAATAAAAAGGAACAAAACATCTTTAGAGGAAGCATCACAAAAGCAAAGTATGAAAAGAGAACAGCATAAGATATCGATGAGAAAATATATTTCTCACAGTAAAAAAAAAAAACAAAAAAAAATTGTGAGTCAGAAATAGTCTCCATTCCCTTAGCATCAAACAGTTCTATTTGGAAAAGCATAGAATCTGTGGCACAAAAGCAAATATATCTTAATTGGGCCCACTTTCATCCACCTGCTACTGTTTCTTTTTAGTCACATTGAATTTGTCTAACAACACTTGTTTACATTCCCTTGCTAGCACATTAGCATTTATTTCATTTTATAAAATAAGAAATATGGCCAGTTTAAAATGTTGCAGATACAGTGGCCAAGAAACTTCAGGTCAGCTTGTGGAATGCAGCAATAAACATACACATCTCACTGTGAAGTGTTACCCTTAGATCATAATGTGCTACCAAACATCCTCGATTAATTGAATCATTCATCCAACAATTATTTATTGAGCACCTGCTGTGTGCCAGGCAATCTGCACAGGAATTTACGATGAAAAGTGCACAGGGCATGGCTCCAGCTCTCTTGCCCCCAGCCTTTGTCTCTCCTAGCTCCTGCCTCCACCTCCAGGGACTGAGCCTCTTCCTGGTCTCCAACCACAGGGTCTTTTTCTCTCCTCCCCGCTGAGCTCTGAGTTTACATAAAGAGGGATGGTTATTCTACCTCCACATACCATCATCCTCATGTTTCCCACAGCCTCTGATGCTGAATATTGAGTGACTCAGTGACTCAGGGATGTTTGTGGGGCTCCTGCATTGTTTCCTCTATCCTCTTTCTTGTCAACTAAAGGTGAGACCTACTGTTGTCAGTAAAGAATATGGGCGCTTGAGACACTATGGAGGCTCCTGTACCAGCAACTGGCCTCAGCCTCTGGACCTGAAAGAGCATAATGGATGGGGCGCGAGTAAGATTTTGCTTTGTTGTAACAATAAAGGTGGACTCATTTGCGGCCAGTTATGGGCTCCCAAGTCCTGGGCCAGTTTCTTTCATTCAGTCTCTTCACACATCCCACCTCCATCCACCTTCCAGTGTGTTGGGACAGACCACATTAAGCCCCACTACCCTTCTGGCCTCACTTTTGGGATACTGTATCTCTTTTTTTCAACGTTTTTTATTTATTTTTGGGACAGAGAGAGACAGAGCATGAACGGGGGAGGGGCAGAGAGAGGGAGACACAGAATCGGAAACAGGCTCCAGGCTCCGAGCCATCAGCCCAGAGCCTGACGCGGGGCTCGAACTCACGGACCGCAAGATCGTGACCTGGCTGAAGTCGGACGCTTAACCGACTGCGCCACCCAGGCGCCCCGAAGGATACTGTATCTCTTATCTCCAGCACAGCATGGCACCCAGTCACAGCACAGGTAAATGGTATCTTCTCACTCACCTTGTGTATTGATCCTAATCCCTCCTTTAAAATGTGTGTGATAGTAGGCATTACTTATCTTTAACATACAGTAATACCCCCCCTCCATTTGTGGGGTATATTCCATGGCCCAAGTGGATGCCTAAAACTGCCAATAGTACCCAACCCTGTACATACTATGTTTTTCCTGTGCAGACACTTTGATGAACTTTAATTTATAAATTAAACACACTAAAAGATTAGCAACAATAACTAATAATAAAATAGAACAATTATAACACATACTGTAATAACCATTATGTGAATGTGGTCTCTCCCTCTATCGCAAAATAATTTATTGCACTCTACTCACACTTCTTATGATGATGTGAGATGATCGAATGCCTAGGTAATGAGATGAATGACGTAGGCATTGGCACATAGGTTTAGGCTACCTTGACTTTCTGATGATTCCTCCGAAGGAGGATCATCTTTTTTGAGGACTATGCTTGATCACCCTAGCTGAAACCATGGAAAGTAAAACTGCAGATCGGGGGGGGGGGCGGGGGCTATTGTATTACACTTATGATTTTCTGCTCATCTTTCTTACCCTTTTTTAAAGATGCATAACAACTCGTTTTTCTCCAAATCATAATCCATATCCTTCTGCAATTCCATGCCGATTGAGTATACGGGTCTTGGTTCCAACCCAGAAGTCTCACCTGGTTACTCTAATGCTAGTGTTTCCTTCCCTAGTGGATGGAAGGACTGCCTGAGACCTTGTTTCTTGTCAAGCGAGGTCTCAGACGATGAACTTCTCAGGTGAGATGCTGAGCTCTCCCTTGCTACTATTACCTGCACATAAGCATATTCTTGTGATTTTCTTACTTTTTGATATCTCATTATCTCACCTTGACATCCCTGGTGCTAATCATGGGCCAAAGTTTGACAGACTTCAAGAAGAACAGTCCAGAGATGTTCTTTCTTGAAACTGTGATTTGCTGCTCAGCTCTACCTCCCCATGTAGAAATGCTAAGTAATTGGCCAGTCCATTGAGTCCCTCTTTGACTGAATTTGTGTGTCTTGTTCTTAGTCCTGACTACTTCCCTTTTCCCCACTTGCTTGAAAATAGATTATGCTACCATGCCCAAATCCTGATGGACTTTTGAGCTGCAAAATGTTTATCACTCCTTCCACTTACGTTGGATCAGTTAGGATGCTTTCTTCAGTAAACAATAAACCTCGACTCAGCTGGCTTAAGTAAGGAAAATGTATTATTTCACAGAATATGAGTCTGGAGGTAGGGTCATGCCAGGTTTGTTTTATTCAGTAGTTCAGTGATGTCATCAAGAACCTACATACTTTCCTTCTTTCTGTTCTGCTTTCTATAGCATGTCTTCATGAGTTGGTTCCTTTCACAATTACGAGCTGCCAGTCTCAGTTTTAGGTATCATACTGATATCACTGGCAGAAAGATATGAATGCTAATTCCATTGATTGTGTTTTCATCCACAAGGAAAATCATTCCCAGCAGCCTCTCAGAAGCTTACTATTATTGAGTCATTGGTTAGAATTGCTTCTTATACCATGCCTAGGTCTGATACAGGTAAGGGAAATGGTACAATGATTGTCTTGATCAATCATAATCTAGTCGGTGTGTCTAAGAAGGAGCCCAGCCTCTCCAAAAGCCCATAGAAGTCCAATAAAGAATGAAACTTGTTATTCAGAAGGAAGGGGAGTTGTGTCTGTTGAATAGGCTGCTAAGTCCATTGGCCACATTTGTTATCCATGCATATTACGGAGCAGAAATTAGAGCTTTGCTTGCTTACTGTCTGGCCTCACAGGCACGGTGCATGCACTCCAGGACTGGCTCTATTTGACACATGGCTATTGTTTGACACCACTCCATGCTGCCCTACTGACTCTTCCCTTTTGGGCCTTGTTCATAGCCTGCGGAGTAGGGCACAGGCTGCTATTCTCCATGGGAGCAGCAAGTGTCCTGCTTTCTTATAATAACTGTATTGTTAAATACAACACAGGGATTTTTTTCTTAAAGTATTTATACTTTCTTAAAATACTCCATTTCTAAACAGTGATAAAGGAAGAAGGAGGTTTAAAATGTGGAGAGACATGTTACTCTGGCCAGGTATGTATGGTCTGTTGAATGAAGCAGAGAAGGAGGAGAAGCGTGATAAAATAATCAATCAATCAATCAATCAATCAATATTTTGGTTTTTATCTCCAGCTCCTAGTACCATGCCTGGGACCCTGTGGAGCTCAACAAATGCTTGTAGCATAAAGAAAAGAGGAAAGGAAGGGTGTTTACCACCAGAGTTGTAAGGCAGGCATTCATATTATTAAAATCAAGAGAATCAATTAAATTAAGTAATCCAGACTTGAATGAGTTCTAAGGACTAAAGGTACTCAAACTCATGAATAGTCCTCTAAAAAGTTTGTTAGTATTAACAAACTCTATTTATTTAGAGTATTTAATAGAGCACCTGTATTTAATCCTTAAGCCATCGTTTCCTTTTAGAAAGAAACTTAGAGATCAGAAGATTCTTGAGATAACAACATGGCTGTATATTCAAGGTAAAATCTCATAGTTTGTGGTACAATCTCTTTATTTTTTTAAATAGAAGCTATATTATTTGTTTAATTTACTGATGTTTTTGAAATAAATTTTTACTTCATGTATATATATATGCAAAATGCTTGTTTTAAGTTTGTCTTTTTTTTAAGTTTATTTATTTAGTTAGAGAGAGAGAGAGAGAGAGAGAGAGAGAGAGGTGGGAAGTTCAGAGAGACAGAGAGAATCCCAAGCAGACTCTGGGCCGGCAGTGTGGAGCCCGACCTGGGGCTTGAACTCACGAACCATGAGATCATGACTTGAGCTGAAATCAAGAGTCAGACATTTAACTGACTGATCTACCCAGGTGCCCATTAAATATGTCTTATAAAAATCTTTAAACAGGAAACAAAATGGGAAAAAAATAACATAACAGATACCTATAGATTCTTCAACTAGGTGTATCTATAGTTAACATTTGGGGAAATATATATGCATAATCACCCCACTACCCCCCCCATACTGTACATATGTATGCTGTAGAATTCTAATACTTCTGTATATATCAGTTGCATCTCCTAAGAGAAAGGGCATTTTTCTACATAACCAAAATGCCACTATCATTTTCAAAAAAATTAATGTTGATTCCCCAATGTCATCTAACATCCAAATCATATACAAATATTCCATTTGGCCCATATATTTTTATAGCATTTTTTTCCTGAGTGTGGATAAGTTTACATATTGTGTTTAATTACCATGTCCCATAAATCCCTTTTAATTTCTTCTCTCCAACTATCTTTTTTTTTCCATAATACTATCTTTTGAAGAGTTTAAGCCTGTGGTTTTGTAGAATGTTCCATGTTTGAACTTTGTCTGATTATTTTCTCATTATGTTGTTTGTTTCTTCATCTTTTATGTGTCTTGTTAACCAGAAGTTAAGTCTAAGACTTAATTAGATTCAGATTAAACATCATTGTGTATACATCATATTGTATTCCTTTATGAACTGCATAATTTCAAGTTGTCCTACTATTAGTTACGCTAAGTTTGAACATTTGGCTAAGGTGTGATTTTCTAATTTTCCTATTACAAAAATATATTTTTAACAATTATTTCACGGGGGAAAATCTATTGAATAATTCTGAGTACCTACTTTTTTCATCATTGCCCTCACTTAAAAAAAAAAAAAAATTAACCCCTCTCACTCTATAGCTTATACCAAAAAGTGTTTTGTGTTTGTTTTGTTTTTGTATTTATGGCGAGAGATTCGACGTTTTACGTGAGTAGGCTATTTTTAAAGTGGTTTTAAAATGTTATTTGTGTTTTTATTCTCTCACATATTAGTGGAATAATCTTACCTTAAAATAGCTCTCTTGCATTCTTGAGATTCTTTTTCTTGTTTTGGAAAAAAAAACAACACACATCAGCAGCTCTTGCGGTTTTCCATTGATTTGTGGTTATAATTTTTCTAACAAGGTATCGTGGGTGAAGTGAGGGTTCGGTGCTCTGCTCAGCAATCTCCGTATGAACCTCACCCCAGCACGGGACTGCATTGAACAGTTACCACACCAATTGCTCCATCTGCTGAAATATAAATTATAAGGGAAAAAATTGAAAAGCCAGTCAGTATTTTACTTGGGAAAATATATATGATTTAGATTCTGTGGGAAATTAGTTTTAACCAAGAGAAAAAAATATGAATCTAAATTTCTGTGTAAGAACGCTAACATCAAAAGACCCGTGGGATCCTTCCTGTGAGGTTTCCCCATAATACAATCGACATGTGCATTTCTATAGAAAACTATTGAACAAGTAAATAAGTACTCAAGCAATTATTACCTATAGCTATTCAACACTCAGTTGTAATCATAGGATTTTGCCTTTTTAGAAGGTATCGCGCCATTTGAAGGGTCTTCGTTTTCTTTTTCGGGAAATGTGTGAGGGGCATTATAGCTACAAAGTCAGTTTACTCAAAAATGCAAAATTTTGATGCTGATATCAGAAATTCTTGACATGCCTGGGAGACTTGATTTGAGGATGAAAGCATCTTATCCACAAAAACCTGCATCTTTTGACTTCCTGATCTCACCATTCAGCCTTTGCATTAATTTTTTATCACCTATGTCTGTCGTCCTGAAGGTGAACATTGTATGATGTGTAAAGTAAGAAAATATGGGTGGGAAGTCACTCTCCACACTTTTGTCTACACGTAGCTTTTTAGAGCTGTCCTGACACTTGAATAAGGGTTGGCAAGACATGAATATATTTCTTCAATTGTAATAAGGAGCTCTTGCTTGATATATTTTATCCTTAGGCATGACAGCTACTCTTCAAAACATTCCTTGTTGTTTTAGCTATTATGACATTTGTGACCATAAATACTTATTGCTTCACCCAGTTATTTCCATGCAATTTTCTGAGGCTTCAGCCCAGACATGCTAATACATTTAGTTCCAAGTCAACGGACTTTACTGAGGCTGAAACTTCACCTCTGACGTAGAGGAAATACAGGTTAATTAACTACCAATTACATTTGCTGTTAATCTCTTTTTGTGTCTTTTGATAAATGTGGGGAGTTGGAAGAAAAAAAAATTTGAGATTTGGCAATGAAGTTAAATAGTCAAATCTCGAATGGTGTCTCAGGCAATTTGTAAGGTTATTTAGCAAACAGATGACCAGCGAGTAGAATAAAAGTATCGGGGTAGTTTATTATTTACATTTCCCTTAGAATAGCTTACTGAGCATAAGCTTTTATCACTTAAAGCCTTCTCTCTGCAGTCCCTTGTTGATACACTTTATGCCACCTATGTCTCCTTTATACTGCGGATGCTGACGTTATTAGGCCATAAGGCAAGGGACGGAGTGTTAACGATGATGTTTCCAACTGGTCAGAAACTTAAAAGCACATATTATGTTCCATGCTTCATTAGTGTCTAAGTTATTTATAAACACTCTTAAAAACTTTCAAATTACACATGATTTACTTTCATAAATCTTGCAGAAAAAAAGACATAGACCTTTTTTTTTTTCCCAGTGGGATGGTTCCTAGTGAGCTATGGGTAGAAACATCTAGATTTTGTAAAATGAATACATTGTGTGTGTGTGTGTGTGTGTGTGCGTGCACGCACACACGTCTGTATCAGCTGACACTTGCTGAATGGCAACTACCACACTGATACTTAGTGACTTAAAAACAACAATTTTTAGTTCATGGTTGTATACATTAGCAATCTGAGCTGTACTCACCTGGGTGGTTCTGGTGATCTTGGTAAGCATATACCTCAGTGTATTGGGGTAGCTGCCCTATTAGCAGAGATCTGGCTGAACGGGCTGGGATGCCTCAGTCCTCCTCCACAGTGGCCTCCCTTCATCCAGCAGCCTAATTCGGGCTTGTCCTCATGGTGGGGTTAGGTCGCAATAGAATACTAGCCTCTTGGTGATCAGGTTCAGAACCTGTACCTCATTCTCACCAAAATGATATACAGTAAGTCTGCCTCAGACCCAAGGAGGGGAGATTCGGCTCTACCTCTTGATGAGAGGAAATTACAAAGAATTGGCGTCATTTGGCAGCCTACCGTATACCTAAGAGAGTGTGGGAATTTAAAGGGTTCTCCATATGAATATTTATAAATTAGATTCTTAATATCTAACTTCTTACCATGCCCTTTTCATCATCTTTATTCCTGCAAACAGATGTTTAAATTTTTTTTTATATTTATTCATTTTTGAAAGACAGAGAGAGACAGAGCACAAGCAGGGGTGGGGCAGAGAGAGGGGGACACAGAATCTGACGCAGGCTCCAGGCTCTGAGCTGTCAGCACAGAACCCGCCGCGGAGCTCGAACTCACGAACCGCGAGATCATGACCTGAGTCGAAGCCGGACGCTCAACCGACTGAGCCACCCAGGTGCCCCGCAAACAAGATGTTTATATGTTGAAACTCTGAAATTAAAAATAGCTGCTACTTTCATAATAATCTTTGTTTTGCAAAATGTCTCACATAAATTTCCATAAAAACTCATGTGATAAGTGAAATACTGTTAAAGATATTAAACAGCTTAATGAAATAGTTGGATGCCATTTCACCTGACTTTCTCTATGCTTATCAAAAATTTTGCTACCCTTTAAGAAAACATCCCCTAAAAATTTCCCTTAAACTTGTCCCTGAAGCATTTTCTCCTAAATGGCAGAAATGGCATCTTCTAGAGAGTAGAAAAACTCTCTAGACAGAAATGGCATCTTCAACAGAGTAGAAAAAAAAAATCACTAAAAAGTACATATTTAACTCAATTAGATAATTAAACTTTAATGTTTACATGCAAAACAATTAAATTTAACACTTATGATAATTAATTGGTTTGCTTGGTAAAGTTGGAAAAAGGTAGAAGACAAATTTATATAAAAGTTGTTTTCCTATGTACAATTCTTCTAACTCTGCATTATTCTAATTCAGAATTTATTGTTTTAATTGTCTTGACTATTAGACACCAAAAAGCTATGAAAATAGCTGTTCTTTCAGATTTGCTGTATTGTCATCATTTCCTGACATATAATAGGTAATCAACAAATGTTTTCCAAAGAAAAAAAAATGTGAGTGCTAAAAAATGTTTAAAAAATGTTAACACTAAACTACATTTATTACAAATAGTATCATATATGCATATCAACTAATTATTTTATATTGAATGTTCTCATGTTTAAGAACACATCAGATGTATTTCTTACCGATCAGTCTGCCTTGGAAAATACATACTTATCTGGTAGATTTTAAATAACCCAGGAGGAGCACCTGGGTGGCTCAGTCAGTTACAAGTCCTACTCTTGTTTTCAGACTAGGTCATGATCTCATGGTTTGTGGGGAGCACCACACCGGGCTCTGTGCTGACAGCACGTGGAGCCTGCTTGTGATTCTCTCCCTCCCTCTCTCTTTTCCCCTGCTCATGTGTGCATGTGCATGAGAAAGAGTTCTCTCTCTAAAAATAAATCAACACAAATAAATAAATAAATAAATAATAACCCAGGAAATCAATCAGATTAATTTGGGCAAGGTTATGTAGTCTTATATTTGAATCATGATTTTATTTTATTATTTGTATATTTACTATTTGAACGACCTTTTTTAAGAGTAATTTTGTTGTGGAAATTGAAATGTCAAAAATATTAATATTCTATTGAAAATATAAAGCTACTCAGTAGATGTTATAAAATCAAGATGAAAAATCTATGACTTTAAAATGTAATAATACCAACAATGTGACTTACGGGAGTGTATAAATAATTGAACAATAATTACTCCTTGAGATTGATTTCTACATATCCTCTTAAGAATATTCTGTGGAAAAAGTGTTTCTAAATGGCTTTTATGGAAAAAAGCATTTCAAGATCAAAATGTTCGGAATATGCTGCATAACATAATACCTTTGGGAGGCTTCAATTCTCATTAATGTCTCAAAGTTTCCACGGTTTAATACAGTGGCTCCTACACGTTTGGACCATAGTAACTCTAATACTATATGGTAACATAGTTCCACTAAAGATGTTTTTTGAAAAATAGAATGATAGAAAAAGTTCAGTTATTAAACATACTAGATATCAGACTCAATATGTTCTGAAACTTTGTGGGTTGACAAATATTAAATACAAATTCACTTTGAATTGCTTAGAGAAATGCATCTTCTTTTAATTTTTGAGAAGCCTTGCCTCATTTCCTTTACTAAAGATTTTGCAAAGATCTTAACACTGGTTTGTAAACCATATAAAATGCTAAGGATTGTCATTACAGTATATTTCCACTGTGATTTAAATGACATTTGAAGTGGTTGTTAAATTTGCTGAAATGATACTGTTCCTCTAGAAGTGGTTCATGTTTTGTGAGACACTTCTAACTGATCTTAAGAAAGTATGTTATGCTAAGCACAAGGATAGACTTCTAAGAAACAACTACAAACTATTACTCCTGCATGTTCAGAAGTTACAGTTAGACATATTTTAGAGTATTGTGCAAATGCAAATAAAAACATGTTAGTACACATCGTTACTGAATTTCAGATGTAATTTATATTGTCAGATATGTGAAAAATGCTATTATCATAGTGAATTTCAATTTCAGCAGCATGGTGGTTTAACAAATATAAATTGCATCTATATGTATTGTTAGAAACCATCCCACGCCTTTTGATTCTCAACTTTTCAATAAATCCAATATCCTCCATCTGTCTACACCCACCAATCTGAAAGATTGACAGAGGCTGGAATTACATTGTTATATTTGATCCAAAGTTATGATTAGAATAATTGTGCAAATTCTTCTATTGCTATAGTTATAATAACAGATTTCCCTCCGTTTCTAATGCCAATACTGACAAACTGATGGCATCACCTTGGACAGGATGCTTTTCTTTATTAAGAAATTAATGATTTCCAACAATACCAACCTGGATCACTTGAGTATTCTTGGGATTGTTGAATGAACTACCAAAAAACAATGTAATGTACTTGACTGAAAAGAATCATGATGGGGGCACCTGAGTGGCTCAGTCGGTTAAGCGTCCAACTTCGGCTCAGGTCATGATTTTGTGGTTCATGGGTTTGAGCCCCACGTAGGGCTCTGTGCTGACAGCTCAGAGCCTGGAGCCTACTTCAGATCCTGTGTCTCCCTCTCTTTCTGCCCCTCACCTGCTCGTGCTGTCTCTCTCTGTCCCTCAAAAACGAATAAATTTTAAAAAAAATTTAAAAAGAATCATAACTAGAAAAACTGATATGTGAATTCCCATTTAATTTGGTTTTTATACACTTTAGGAAATGCAATGTATTTATTTTAAAAATTTCAAGTGATGCTCCAAACGTTTAAAAAGATTACTTTGCAAACACTAAAGTTGTATTCAATTACAGGGTTATATTATCCTTTGGCATAACAGTAATAAAGTACAGTAGAACAGGAAGTGCAGTTTTTAAACTGAGATGCTTTTGTTTTCTTGTTTCTAAGAAAGGGTATAATTGGAAAAATAGGTAATGTTTTGACTTTCAAGAACAAGGACTATGATAGATTTTAAGTTGAGCAAGATAACCACCCTATGTGGTTGTGCTAATTAGACCAATGTCAAATAGTCAAACAGATGTATATATATATATATATATATATATATATATATATATATATGTCATGTGGAAATAGGACAGTGAAGTGAACACAGTTCAGGAAGTGTTTTGTGTACAACATTATTTTCGACATCTGCTACTCTGAGTATCAGAATCTCGACTGTAAATACTCCTGTGGTCCGCCTGGTTCACAACCATTTACATAACAGTATCTATAGGTTTTCTCCATTCCTCCCTTCTTGCCTTTCTTCCTGTCTCCCTTCCTCTCTTTTTCTTCCTCTCTCTCTCCTTCCCTCTCTTCTTTCTTTCCTTCCTTCCTTCCTTCCTTCCTTCCCTCCTTCCTTCTTTATTCCTTTCTTCCCTCCCTCCTTTCTTTCAACTCATGAATTATAAGAAATGCTAAAGTATCAGTAGAAGAATCAAACATTGATTATGGAAACAATGCACAACTAGCTGTAACAAGACCAAATACATAATGATACTTTAAAATAAGATGTAGCCTAGTAAAAAATCGTAATAGCAGAATCAACAGCAGGATTATTTAAATAATATGTCCATAATGAGGTGGGTATTTCAGCCTATTTCAAGACATTGTTTTCTTTATAAAGAAGAAAAGAATTTAAATGTTTGAAATGGATATATATATATATATATATATATATATTAGTCTGAAAGGGAGTATAAATGTTGACCTACAGGAAGAAAGACTTCATAATAAAAGAACACATGGGGTTGTTGTTGTTGTTGTTGCTGGTTGTTTTTGTTTTTGTTTTTTTGTTTTTTGAAAATTGCTGAAATTCATCCAGGGATGGAAAAGTCAGAAACTTATTTCTGTATGCCTTACTCAATATGACCCCTAACAATATCTTTATGGAGGGTATAGATTAGGTAGCACTGAATCATATAATTCACAGTTCTGCCTAATCTGCCTATTTTTTTTCTGCTGCTCACTGTGCCACACCCATCTTGCTAATTAAGTTCCTTAACCTTGAAGATAATGTAATTCCTTTTTTTATTTGAAGAAATAAATTTGAAGATAAATTTACATCATATTAAATGAAAACTGCACTTCTGAGAATAACCCTGTAAAGCACCACAATATTTGCTTCAGCAAGAGAATAAGGTTCTCTTATTCTTAGAGAAAGAGATGACTGTAGTGAGAGGAAAGGAAAAAGTCAAAATATTGGTAACTATTGAGAGCTCTTGAATTTTTGTCTATGACTCTAATTAATTGCATACAATCAGATAAAGATCAATGCCTTAATATATATTTAATTTTAAGGTTTTTCTGCGGGAAAATAATATGCAAGTTTATTCATTCTTATTTATGTACTAAAAATATTCAGGATTTTGCAGAATGTTACCCAAATCTGAGATTTAAACACATCTTTTTAAAAACAAAGTAAACCTTGTAGGTAATACAGAAGTGTAGTTGATTTCTTACATAGATACTGTTACTGTTATTCAAACATGGCTCTCCACATTAAAGACAAAAAAATAAAATCTAAACAAATTGCAAGGCCCCAGGTTATTTATTCCACTAAATAAACACGAATCATAGTGTATTTGACTATTCTTATTACCTGATCATTATTAGATGTTTCAACCTAACATGATTTGATGTTGAACTGATGAATATGCGAAATACCTCAAAAGCAAACTATGTCAGGGAGCCTGGGTGGCTCAGTCGGTTGAGCGTCTGGCTTCAGCTCAGGTCATGATCTTACAGTTCGTGAGTTTGAGCCCTGCATCAGGCTTTGCACTGACAGCTCAGAGCCTGGAGCCTGCCTCAGATTCTGTGTCTCTCTCTCTGCACCTCCCCTGCTCACATGCTGTCTCTCTCTCTCAACAATAAATAAAGATTAGAAAGAATTTTTTCAAACTAACTATGTCAATATAAAACCATAAATTTAACTGAATAGGCTTATTCCTCAAGACATTTAGTATAGCCTCTTGAACATTTGGTAAAATGGAATAAAACAATAGTCTACAGGGTCTCTGTCTCACAACATTTAGACAAAAGTTCCAAGGAGTCTTTCTTCTTTCAGTACTAACAAGTCACCTGCTGGCCCATGATCTTCCCACCTTGTGGAGGTCTGCCAACAATATGACAGCAGACAGACCAATAAAAGCATCCAAAAGCACAAAATTAAACAAATAAAAGAATCAGATGAAATAGGAAATTACTCTTGGCAGACGATCGTAAAAACAACCCTACCAGTTTGGAGTAAAGGACAGCCGGTGTCCTTGCTTCCTTCTTCCCTACCTGCCCACATTTTCTCAACCACTCCACCCTCTATTCTCTACCAGATTCCACAGCCTAGTGTTTCCAGACACTTGGAAATGAATAGAAGTTTGATGATTTCCGCAATTAAGGATTTCTTCAAATCAATTACAGTTTCATCTATGTGTTTTGAAAGATTCTAAAGGCTTAGGAGTTTGGGGTGGGTTAACTGGGAACACTCATCAGATGTCATAGAACTGTTTCGTGCCTCTCCAAATGGCAGCTTGCCAGAAGTATGGTGAATAGTTTTATGGCATCTAATAAATCAGAATTTTCCAATAAAGTTGAGCCTTTGTTTTCAAAATGGCTCTAAAAACATTTTTAAGTATCATACTGTACGTAGAATATTAGTTTGGAAATATTAGTTTGGAAATATTAGTGTATTCCAATTAGAGGAATACACATCCTATGTCTAAATATTTTAAAATTATGAATCACAATAGAGTGTTTTATCCTTCTGCCTTGAATGATACACCTTCCTAATGATAATATCAGAACAAAATTGATTCAGCTATGTTATTTATATAATAGAATGGCAGCAAATACAAAGACAGTTGAACTTAGTTATTGTTCATGACTAAGTACCATTAATGGGTTGGTAGCATTCAGATAGGGAATGCTTAAAGATGTGGATAATCTCATAAATTATTATATATTATCCCATAAAATGTATCCTTCTTGCCCTTATTTTAGGAAAATAATCTTCTTGGTAAAATAAAGACTTTGCTGAATATTTATTCTTTTGATAGTAATATGATAGTGTCATTGTGAATACAATTAAATTTTCTTCTTAATCTTCTGAGATTGTAAATGAAAGAGAATGTAAATGAAATAGAATGTAAATTAAATGTAAGAAATCAAAAATGATTTTTCACATTTTCAGAAGTTAACTTTCTCTTAAGTATTCAAATCTATGCAAATATAATGTATGATTATTAAATAACAATTGCACAAACACATGTAGAACTGTAATTTTTATAAAATCAACTAAGTTGCATATAATACACTTACACGAATAAACCCATTCATAGTCCCGCATGTCTCTCTAGTTGGCATTGTCAGGACTAGTGTCATATTTCATGCATGCTAAATTGAGACCAACATACATACAAATTCAGGAGGAATAAGAATTGTTTAACATTGCAAAAGGTTTTCAGCTGCCATGTGCATGATGCGCTAAGTTTTTAGTGTTCTGGAACCATGAATTGGAATGTGAACAGAAGCAAGAAAATGGATACTCAGCACTACTGGGAAACAATACTTTGTCATGCAAGAATCTCTTGCAATCATACCTGAGAGAAGGATTTGACAAGTTAATTAATTTGAATTTTTCTTACCTAAGCATCTCTGCAGTTCAATTCTCCTGCCCTCTGAAATATTGTCCATCTCTAAATTGGGCAGGGACATAAACCACAGCCCTTTACTATAGGCAAACATGGTTACCTTTTGTGTGGAGGAAATAGGGGAGAGAGGTGGAGCAGTGTATCCTCAAAATTTGAAAACTGTTACTCACCTAAGGGGGTATGTAGATCCCAGGCTGTGCTATGTGTCAGTGCCGGCCACTTGATCTTGAGTAAAAAGGGAATCTATAGTCTTTAATATATTTATTTTCTGTGGGTTTGTGATCCATGAGGCCCTCTAAATCACAGGATGGCAAGGGAGTCCCTTGCCTCTGTCATAGTCCATTAGTATGTAATTCTGTGACAGTTGAAATGGCTTCTTAGGGCAAAGGCAAAAGCATAGTGTACTGAAGCAATGTCATGTGTATTATATCAAATATATAAGAATATATATCTGTGTATGCATGAACATACTTATATGTTTAATATACAAATGTGTACTAAATTTATATTCCTTTGCCTCTTGAGCAGATTTGTACATAAGTGTTTTCCTCCTCAATTGTTGTTACTCAAGAAATAGCTATGATTGGCAACAGGGAAGGTGGTCATGGACTTTGTCTTTGAAATCCACCAGGAAAACAGAGGTACATAATGTTTTTGGTGTTCATTACATGTGCTCTTATGCCAATAGTATAGGTATGTGTATAGCAAATACTTGAAGAGAAAAACTCAAGAATGTCTCAGCTTCCATCTCCGCAGAACCGTGAGTCTCTCTCTTCTTACGTTATCATCAATGGTCCTGGTGAGAGCAGAGGGTGGCATCCTTGTGGAAGTAACACTAGACCATTGCATTTTAGCTGACAAGATGCATAAATCCTGCTACGGAAGAAGGCTAAAGGCTGCAGGCTCTAGGTGGGGCATTAACAGGCAGGGAGCATGAAAAATCAGCCATTCTCTGAACCTCGTAATGTAGTTCCAAGAGGGAAAAGAAGTTTGAGGGAGGAGTTAAGTGAGGGATGGTCATGGAAAATGGCAGGGTAGCTGGAATAAATGAGTTAATGAGTTTAACCTAGAGTTAACCTTTTTAAAAATTCTCTAATCCAAGCTGCATTTTTTACCTCTGGGTTTTTTTGTTTTGTTTTGTTTTTTGGTTTTTTTTCAATCTGAAATTATCCTGGGATCTCTGGGGGATGGCAGTTTTGCCAATATTTGCATGCTCATGCAGCATCACAAATAAAAAAATAATGGTTTAATGTTATATTGGGGAGGAAGAGCACTCAAATAGGTGAGCAGGGATTAGCTGCCTTCTGATTATAAAGAGGGCTGTTAGAGCTTAATCCCCAGGAGCTATTTGCTCCAGTGTTTTTAATGGCTCTTAATAGCTCAAGCCTGCATAGAACACATTTGCATGTATTTATATTTGTATTGATACATATTTCATGTATCAATTTCTATTCCCTAGCTGGAATTTGTGCTGTGAATTACTATAGTACTCTTTTGTCTAAAATGTAATTATCTAATTATGTGTTCTGGGAGATGGCATAGCTAGACTCATAGTGCACCAATTCACAAGCATTTAATTTTTGTTTTTAATAAGAGACTATGAGAAAAGGGATCTTTTTCCCTCTGGAGGGGGGACGCAGTAGTCATGCTTAAATGGTACTTTCAGAATTGGAACTTCCTTGCCAGCTCCTCTGGGCATCTCATTAAGTGTTTCTAGTACTACAGGGCAGTTTTGCCCTCAGATATGACCCTTAAAGAAATCCTGTTAGTAAATCACAGGCGAAGAAGTCATGCAATGTGAACCTAGGGTAACTAGGTACGTTATACGTTAAATAATGCTATCAAGACCTGGTCTTTAATTCTTTTTAAAGAACGATAAAAACCACTGTGAAGTATCCTTTTTCAGGGTCACTAAACTGGTAATATTATGAGCAAGCAATGATTCATCCAAATAATTTGGTTGAATCAAAGGAGCTCATGGCAGCTTATAAGACTGGCCAGGAATCCTGAAAAGGATGAAAACGGGCCTCCATGGAAGCACGTCAGCTCCCCTCCCACAGGCACAGGCTTTGAAAGGTTGGAACTGCACAGTTACGGATACTTTAAATAGTTGAATGTTATACGTCTTTTTTGATAATGAAGGCTCAGTTAAAACCCTGGTTTGGCACTCTGATAGATAAATAAAAACTATTTAAAGTTGGTATATCTAACGCTAAATGTCGCATTTTACCGGTTGGCATTTATCACTTCATCTCCTAGTACAGTAAACAACTCGTAACTCAGCAGTTACTTTGATTGACAGCAGCCTTGGGCATTTCTTAGCACTCATGTACTGTATTGCGCCGAGTCAAACTTCCATGGTAATTGGCTTCAAGAACAATAATAATAATAGAAATAATAATTCCAGAGTTAATTTAAAGGGGCAAAAAGAAGTAAGTCAAATATGAGGACAATAAATTATGCGGATTTCTCATTTAAGTAAGTAACAGGTTTAATAGCTTTCTCTAAGTACTGAGATCATTCAATTGAACATCTGCTTTCCAGCTGTGCATATTGATATATTACCAGGTTTTTATTCTTTTCTAGTCTAAATGTATCCATAAGTTTTTAGAAGTTTCACTACCTGATTTTGTGACAAAGCCTTGATTGTGAAAGATATAAAAACGTCACAATTTCTGTAGGCCAAATTATGCCCAGGATATTATTTTTCAATTGACTCCAAAGACAGATGTCCATGAACAATTAAACCATTCTCCAATCACACCTTGTTCCAGCTGGGATCAGAGAATTAAAAGGAAATAAGCTCTCAAAATTTACTTACTTCTGGAGTTCCCATAGTTTCCTGATTGTTCATAGATTTGTATTAAATAATTCTATCAATGGAAAAGCAATATTGTGCATTGCTTGAACTTCTGAAGTTGGTTCTTCGATACTAAGTTTAGTATTTCTTCTTTTATAATAATTCATATAGCGAGCATCCACTTTCAGAAAAATCCCCGTAGATGGAGATTCGGTTATCTCAAGCTTGCTAACTCCCATGTCTAGTCTTAGAGACTTCAGTCATAAAGCACCACACTGAAACAATCTGGGCTGAAAAATGTGAGGCTTGCTAATCAAAATGGATGTAACCCAATATCTTGTCTAATAGGGCAACATGGAATGTGTTCTCCCCTTTCAACAAAAAA
This sequence comes from Panthera uncia, assembly GCF_023721935.1. Classification (NCBI taxonomy): domain Eukaryota; kingdom Metazoa; phylum Chordata; class Mammalia; order Carnivora; family Felidae; genus Panthera; species Panthera uncia. Next base: position 51,971,060 of record NW_026057580.1, read on the forward strand.
CACTCCCAAATAAGATGTTATCTTCTTCCAGTCAGCCTTTATCCTTACTGTCACCATAGCAACTAAATAGCTCAGAGTTGCAACCTAAACAAGGGACCAAATAACATGAGCTTATGAGCCACTGCATTATCAGTGTTCATAAGATAGTAATTCAAAAACGCTCAAGTCATACCCACAAAGGAAAAGCTTTTATTCTCTCTCTCCCTGACCAAAAGAATGGCTAATAAAAGTCTTTCACCATGTTCTAGGCTTTATGGATTAAACAGCTTAAGATGTGGGATGATGTAACCTGAAGGGAGCATGTACTCATTCTAGTCCCAGGATGCACTTCACCGTGGCAATCTGCTGGCTGGCAGAGTAATACACAACTGAAGATGAGATTTATTGATTGATTGGTTTAATTTTATTAAATGACACTAAAGAAACATGAGTTGCTTTCTTTTTTTCCTTAACAACATATGTAATTAGGAGACTACCATATATGAGCATATAAAGTAGGACAGATTTGGACTGCTCCAAATGAGTTCTATAAATAATAGACCCTTGAGCCACCACAGCTTTTCAGATCCTTAAAAGAACAGTGTAATCTTCGAGATATTTTCAAAATTCTCTACTTTATTATTATTCAGAGAGCAGTAAGTTTCCGGTATCTAAACACTTTAGGTAGACATTTGAGGAGAAAGTTAACAGTAATAATAATAATGATAAAATTAGAAATAGTTACTAGTTCTTACATAATTTGTAACATGCCACTTGCCTTGATGATGCCTTGTAATTCATACTATTGTTATCCCTATTTTTATAACTGAGCAAATAGATTCACAAAGAGATTATTAACTTCCCAAATTTAGGAGGAAGAAGGGCTAGGATTTGAACCCCTGCATGACTTCAAACCCTGCTTTCAACCACTGAGTACTTTTCAAATATTTTTGTGATCTTCCCAGAAGTTCCAATAGTGTGTCTAAAAATATAAATTGTGTGTATTTCTTGATATCCTTTCATAAATATTTTTTGACTGTGTTATCTTTTTTTAATTTAAAAATAGAATTACCATATGATCCAATAATTCCACTACTGGAAATTTTCCCCCCAAAAATGAAAACTAATTCAAAAAAATATGTGCACTATTTTTTTTAATTTGTTAATGTTTATTTATTTATTTATTTATTTTTTGAGAGAGAGACAGAGTGCGAGTGAGGGAGGGGCAGAGACAGAGGGAGACACAGAATGTGATGCCGGCTTCAGGCTCCAAGCTGTCAGCACAGAGCCCAACATGGGGCTCAAAGTCACACACTGCAAGATCATGACCTGAACCAAAGTTAGATGCTTAACCAGCTGAGTCATCCAGGCACCCCTATGTACCCCTCTTTATTACAGCATTATTTACAATAGCCAAAGTATGGAAGCAACTCAAGTGTCCATCAATCAATGAATGGATAAGATATATATATATATATATATATATATATGGATATATATATATACACACACACACAAATACATATATATTATATTTTATATATGTAAAATATTACTCAGCTATAAAAAAGAATGAGATCTTGCCATTTGCAACAACATGGATTGATGTGGAGGGTATAATGCTAACTCAAATAAGTCAGACTGAAAACAGCAAATATCATATGATATCATGCATATGTAGAATGAAGAAACAAAATGAATAAAGAAAAAGAGAAACAAAATAAACAGATTCTTAAATGCAGGGAACAAGCTGGTGGTCATCTGAGGGGAGGTGCATGAGAAGTAGGTGAAATAGATAAAAAGGGTTAAGAATACACTTATCGTGATGAGCACTGAGTAATGTATAGAATTATTGAATCACTATATTGTACACCTGAAACTAATATAACACCATATGCTAATTATATTTCAATTTTTTGAAAAGTGCTATCTCTCCTATTACAAATGCACCTGCTTCATGTTGAATTTATATATATATATATACACATATATGTTTATATATGTGTATATATATATATACACATACACATATATATGTGTATATATATGTGTATATATATACATACACATATATATGTTTATATATATGTGTGTATATATATATATATTAAAAATTTAATGTTTATTTTTTGAGAGAGAGAGAGAGTGAAACAGAGTGCAAGTGAGGGAGAGGCAGAGAGAAAGAGAGACACAAAATCTGAAGCAGGCTCCAGGCTCTGAGCTTTCCTCACAGAACTCACAAATTGTGAGATCATGACCTGAGCCAAAGTTAGACACTTAACCGACTGAGCCACCCAGGTGCCCCATGTCAAATTTATATTTAATTTAAACTCTGTGTTTTTATATTATTTTTGACAAGATTAATTTTGGTTACCTTGCATAGTCTTATATTTTTAAAATGGTAGTTTTTGAATTCCTATAGCTTATAATATTCATGCATTTAATACCTATATCCAGTCTAATATACTTAGCTCTTTAAAGACAGCCAAAGTTTCCCTCTACCCCTGTCCCTCAGGAAACAAGCCTACTGATGGAGAGGAGACTACAGGCTGGACCATCTCAAAGTTCCTGGTCAGAGAGCTTGCCCAAAAGGTAATTTAAAGCCACTGATTTTTTGTGATGAGAACCAACCAGAAATGAAGGCAGGAATTCCTGAGGGTAAATCTTAGCATGAGTGGGAGAGAAGCAAACAGGCTGACAGCAGCTCTATTCCAGCCTTTCACACTGTGTAGCAGGAAGAAAAACACATCAGAGCCAGGAATCTGAAGTGGTATCAGAACCACTGTAGTCCCTATAAAAGCAAGAGACTCTCTAGTCTAGTGGGAAATCAGAGAAATAAATATGAGGACTCTACTTATATGCTGTAGTTATGTTACAATGAAAATTGAATAGTGCAATAATTATGAAGTCAATGTACTTCTCTACAAAATTACACAAAGTTCTGGATACATTTCTCAGGCACTTAACAGACAGCACTTAAGTTTTGTCCCTTTACAATCCACATAGACACATTCTATAAATGATGAAATAAATGAGAAAAGGTTTTGTGTTTTGACGTGAAAATAGTTAACTTTCTTCCTGATAAAAAAATTCTGGAAACATCTTAAGCTATTCTACCCAAGGTTATGGCCATTCTAAGACCTACAAGGGTTATCATGGAGACAGAGATTCAGTCACATCCAGGATCAGCTTTGGAAACTTAGATGCAGATGGATGATGAGGAGTTACAGTCTGTTAAATCCTAAAGGTTTTGCAAGTTAAATAGGAAATGAAGTATGAAGAGTTTGTGTAATTACATCATAGTGACAAATTCTATGCTACAAATGTAAGTACAGGGTGTATAGAGAACTGCTATTCTAGCCAGAGTGGAGGAAAGAGGGCTGAGGAGGAAGAAGGCAAAGCATGATCAAGAAGGCTTCTGAATGGATGCGACATCTCAGTTCAGTTTTGAACAATGAGAACGAATTTGCCAGCCAGGGGTCTGGGTGAAAGAGGAGATGCACAAAAAGCCCAATGTAGCACTTTCAAGGATACTTAATTGGGTAATCGCGGCCACATAATAAAACTTCAGCAGTCAGAGGGGCGCCTGGGTGGCGCAGTCGGTTAAGCGTCCGACTTCAGCCAGGTCACGATCTCGCGGTCCGTGAGTTCGAGCCCCGCGTCAGGCTCTGGGCTGATGGCTCGGAGCCTGGAGCCTGTTTCCGATTCTGTGTCTCCCTCTCTCTCTGCCCCTCCCCCGTTCATGCTCTGTCTCTCTCTGTCCCAAAAAAATAAATAAAAAACGTTGAAAAAAAAATTTAAAAACTTCAGCAGTCAGAAAAGTTGAGTCTGCAGACTTTGACAGATACCATATCATGAACGCTTTTGGCCATACTTTGGAATTTGAATTTTATCCTGAAGGCATTGGTGAGCCAGGAAAGGTTCTAAGCAGTGACATTTTATGTTTAGCTCTTTAGGGTTTTTAGAGGTTTGAATTTTTAATTCATCTTTCAGCAAATAAAATATAAAGAGGATAGAAGCCAAACCAGCCAGGAGCCCAGAAGAAGAGTCACCATACTTTAGATAAGAAATGATGGTGCTGATGAAGAGAGAAGCTATGGGGGGGTCAACAGGAAGTGATGCAGCTGAGCGTAATTAAGAGTAACAGTGATGGGACTTGCCCACTACTCGGCTGGGAGAGAAGGGGAAGAAAAGCAACAGATTGGGAAGAGCAGTAGTGTGAAACCTCCTTAATTTGGGGACACAAGGATTTCCCAGCTCCTGACCCATAGTACAGAATGTCTGCAAGTGGAGGTACCTCATTGTGGGGAAATTAAAGAACTGGTAGTAGTGATGGCTAATGCATCTAGGAGAATTCTTGGAAGGCTAGCCAGGAGGAGTTACAGCTTCTCAGAAAAAAAAAGGAGGAAGATAAAGATAGCACTTTTCCAACACACTTTCCTTCTCTAACCTTTTGAGTCGGAAGGAAGAAATAAAAATGACTAAGTCTACATCAGTGTTCAACTAGACGTGTACTCTTAGAATAATCATGGACTTGTTGTCCCGCAAAAACAAATATTACAATTTCAGGTAATTTTTCTTCTCAGCTAGATATTTTAGGGTAAGGATTGTGTCCTATACCATAGTAACACTGGAAGTGAGAAATCAAAAGGTATGTTGTGATGTTAAATCTTTAATTCTTCTGTATGGCTTGTGAATTCAACTCAGCATATAATAATATTAATATAAAATTTCTAAGTTGTAATCATTCACAGAATTAGTATTTACTGAACACAAAATCTGCTAGGCTTTGTTCTAGGGGGTAAGGATGCAGCCGTCAATAAAACAGGTAAGAGTCTCTGACATCATAGAGCTTAAAATTCCGGGGAAGGACAGGGGCACCTGGGTGGCTCAGTTGGTTAAGCATCCGACTTTGGCTCAGGTCATGATCTCATGGTTTGTGAGTTTGAGCCCTACGTTGGGCTCTGTGCTGACACCTTAGCCTGGAGCCTTCTTTGGATCCTGTCTCCTTCTCTCTCTGCCTCTCCCCACTTTTGCTCTGTCTCTCAAAAATAAATAAATGTTAAAAAAAAATTCATGGAAGGACAGATAATAAATAAGATAAATGAGGAAAATAAATCCTATGTTAGATTGTGGTCAATGCTAAAGGAAACATGAAGCCGAGAAAGGGGACAGGGGGTTTCAGCAGGTGACTACAATTTTAGATAAAATGGCCATATCTGGTCCCATTGAAAAGGTGATATTTGGATAAAGATCCAAAAGAGGCTAATGAGTAAGCAATAAAGACATCTAAAGGAAGACCTTCTAAGTAGCGAGAGAAGCACATGCAATGACCTTGAGATGGGAGTGTGTCCAATGAGTTTGAGGGACAGTTGGGACAGAAGGTGTGTGAGTAGAAAGAATGAGAGGAAGAAAAGTAGGATATGAGATCAGAGAGATAGTGTGTGATCCATCAGCTAGGTCCAGGCATGTTAAGGTAAAAAAATGGCTTTTATTCTGAGTGAGACAGGAGCCATTGGAAGGTTTTTATCAGAGAAATGGTATGGTCTGACTTATGTTTTAAGATCACTCTGTCTGCTGTGATATAAGGCTATGAGAGAGAAAGAATAGAGATATAAGAATAAGGCTAAGAGAGATAGAGTGAAAGCAGGAAGAAAATTAGGGGGCATTTTCGCTTATCTAAGCAAGAAATGAGGGGAACTCCAAACTCGGAGAAAGAATGTGGCAGCATGGAAGGTTAGAAGTGGTCAGTCTCTGGATATACTATAAAAGTTTCCATGTTAAGGGGCAGGAGCCTAATTCAGAGAAGAGTATGTGGTGACCTAGGCCAAAACTGTATTAGCTCCCTAAACCAGAAATTCCAAGATCTGCAGGTGGTAAGCTAGATACCCAGGAGATCTGATGTGTCCTGCCAGCGTGAAAGCCTGTGGCCTCAAGACCCAAGAAGATGTTTCAGTCTCAGTACAAAGGCCATAAAAGACCGATGTTCCAAGTCACACAGTCAGGCAGGGGTTTTCTCTCAGTCTTTTTGTTCTATTCAGATCTTCAAATGATTGGATGAGTCCCATCTATCTTAAGGAAGGCAATCTGCTTTACTCAGTCTGCCTCTTCAAATGTTAATCTCATCTAGAAATACCTTCACAGGCACATTCAGAATAATGTTTGGCCAGATGTCTGGGCATCCTGTGGCACAATCAAACCGACATATAAAATTAACCATCACAAGTCCAACTGTCATCAACATGGCACCCATATGCATCTTCTTAAAACATACTTAATCTCCAAATAAAAATAATAACAGTCACAATTCTACTTAACATGATACAACTATCTTGTATACAACTGAAAGTATACTAACCCTTTACCAGAAGAGAAAATAAAGTCCTTGAGTGATGTTTACTCTTCTCTCTGATATTCCATAACTAATTAACAATACTTAAATACTGTGATACTGTGATCACAATACTGTGATATAAAGTCAATACATCTTATGTTACATGATCAAAGTATACAAAGGGGATAAAACAAAGATATTTACTTACATGCACACACACACACACATATTTATAGCAAGATACAGAAATACTCATGACAATTGTAGTCCTCATTTGTATAACTGGTTGTGTGGTCAGGGCTGATATTTATAACTACCCATCTCCAGTACCCATTCTGTATTACCTTCATTTTCAGCAAGCACTTCAGCTGGTTGTGCTTCTTTTCCTGGTGGGATGACCCAAACCTTCATTGCTGAAGAGTCTGGGCCATCAGTAGTTCTGCCTGGGTTGAGTTTCCCATTGTCCATAATCACAGGGGATGGTAATACTAGAGACACCCTAGGGAACCTGGGTAGTCTACCTTTGGTAGTCAGAATTAATTATTCCAGCAAGGATAGTAACTCCTTATTTGCCTGTTAATTCAGAGGCACAAGTTGCCAAAATGGCTGGGCAGCAATCTTAATTCCCAATTAAATGGAATCATTGTTTTGTCTCCTGGTGGAAGTTCCTTCCATTGGAGCTAAGACAAAGCTTAAGGTCATGGAAACAGGAAAAATCATTTTTGTTGGTGGATTACTAATGGTAACAGTGAGTAATTCCACTTGCATTTCTACCTATGATTACTGGGCCCGTGAAACTAGCCATGAGAGAAACAATACCATATATCCAGAAAGAATCTTGCCTCAAACGCTAGCTGGCATTGTACTTTAAAAAGTCTTTCAACAATTCTATTAAGCCAGCTGCTTCAGGATGGTGGGGAATATGATAAGACCAGTGAATTCCATTAACATGGGCTTATTAGCATACTCCTCTCGCTGTGAAATGAGTTCTTTCTCCCTCAGCCTCTATTCAGATCTTCAACTGATTGGATGATGCCCAAGGAGGAAGGGCAATCTGCTTTACTCAGTCTGCCAATTCAAATGTTAATCTCATTTAGAAATACTCTCACAGACATACCCAGAGCAATGTTTGGTCAAATATCTACGCATTAAATTATCATCACACCAAGCTTTGTCTAGTCTAGCTTTAAGACTGAATGTGCAGTCAGCAAGGAAACCATCAATGAAATGTAAAGGCAACCACTGAATGGAAGGAAATATTTAAAAATCATATATCTGATAAGAGGTTAATATCCAAAACATATAAAGAATTCATATAACTCAATAGCAAAAAACAATCTGATTAAATGGGCAGAGGACCTGAATAGACATTTTTTCCAAAAAGACATACAGATGACTAACATCACTAATCATCAAGGAATTGCAAATCAAAACCACAATGAGATATCAACTCATACCTGTTAGAATTGTTTTTATCAAAAAGACAAGAAATAACAAGTATTGACAATAGTGTGGAGGAAAGATAATCCTAGCGCATTGGTGGTAGGAATGTAAATTGGTGTAGCCACTATAGAAAACAGTATGGGAACTTCTCAAAAAAATAAAAACATAATTACCATATGGGTGTAGCAATTTCACTTGTGGGTATTTATATGAAGAAAACAAAAACACTGATTTAAAAAATATAAGGACCCCCATCCTCATTGCAGCTTTATTTATAATAGTCAAGGCATAGAAACAGGCTAAGCATCCACCAAGAAATAAATGGATAAAAAATATATATAATTCAACAATGAAAAAGAATGAAATCTTGCCAACCTTGCCATTTGAGGCAATATGGACAGACCTTGAGGGAATTATGTTAGGTGAAAAAAATCAAGCAGAGAAAAACAAATCCCATATGATCTCACTTATATGTGGAATCTTAGAAGGAGAAGGAGAAGGAGAAGGAGAAGGAGAAGGAGAAGGAGAAGGAGAAGAGGCAGCAAGTCATAGACACAGAAAACAGACTGGTAGCTGCCAGAGGCTCAGGGTTGGGATGGACAAAATGAGTGAAGGAAGTCAAAAGGTTCAAGTTTCTAGATGTAAAATAAGCCAGAGGGATGTAATGTTTAGCCTGGTGACTATAGTTACAGTATTGCATATTTGAAAGTTGCTAATAACGTTGATCTTAAAAGTTTTCATCACAAAGAAAAATTTTAACTGTGTATGGTGACAGATGTTAACAAGACTCATTGTGGTGATCATTTCACAATATATAGAAATACTGAGTTATTAATTTACATGCCTGTAACTAATACAATGTTATATGTCAATGATATCTCAATAAAAGAAGCAGCAGCAAGTAGGAAGAAGAAGAAGAAGAAGAAGAAGAAGAAGAAGAAGAAGAAGAAGGAGGAGGAGGAAGAGAAGGAGGAGGGAGAGGAAGAGGAGGAGGAGGAGGGGGAAAGGAAGGGGAGGAAGAGGGGGAGGGGGAGGGGGAAGAGGAGGAGAGAAGGAGAAGAGGATGAAGGAAAGCAGATGGAGTAGGAGGAGGAGGGGAAGGAGGAGGAGAGAAGGAGGACAGGAAAAGGGGGAGGAGGACAACGAGAGGAGAAGGGGAAGAGGAGGAGGCAGAGTAGGAGGAGGAAGAGGAGGTGGAGGAAGAATGGATGTACATCTAAATCAGGCCTGTCCTACCAGTTTTAGAGGGGATAGAGTTTATTTTGGAGTTAATCTAGAAGTTAGGTCCAAGCATTACCTTATGGTCATAGTATGGAGTATAGTAATAAATTAGAGAGAGGGTCTCAACATTTTACTGTATCCTGTTCTGTTACCATAACCTCAGGGAAGGATAAGAAGTCAGAAAGAAGACATAACCTTGCTCCATGGGAGGCAACAACGATAAACTGAGCAATACTAGTAGAGAAGATTGTTCACATACTTGACACTGAATATATAATATGCAAAATGCAGCTAAAAATTTTGATTTTAGCTCAGGGAGGATGTTTAGGTCTGAATCTACATAATGGTTCTTGAAAATATAGTGCCATAACCTTTTAGATGCTGACCTTGATGTTACATTTACTGCCTTATTGGCACCAAACTCTGATAATCTACCAGCAGATGGTCAGGGTATCTTGGTATGCTTCCTAGTCCCTTGTCTATTTGTGCATCATTTGACAAGATACTTCTGAGGCAGCAAAATTTAGCTGATGATGTTATGGTTCATTGTTTCCAGCAATGGTTTTGGCTTTATCTAGAAGTCTTTGATTCAAATTGACATATGACTCTAATCTTATTCAACCTGATTGTCAAACAGTAAGGATGTGACAACTCTGTAAAGTTTCAAGATCTATTGTTGTCTTCTGCAGTGAATTTCCAGAGTGCAGTCATGTTGTGGCTAGTAAACAGGAACATTTTGAGTTGATTTAAAAATGTTATGAAGATTAGTTATGTTTTTAATTGAATGCATTCAACTGAACAGCATTTTAATACTATAGCTCTGTATTCCTGGCCAATATAAAAGTAGAATCAAGTGTCTCATTATTTACTTAGAGATAAATGGTGGCACACAGACTTTTGTCACATTTTTAATGGTAGCAAATTGTCCTCATACTTTTCATAATTCCATTGCAACACAGAGGAAGAGTAGAAAAATTCAAAGGCAAAAATAGTTTGAGGTTAGCATGCTATAATGAAATATTTAGCAGAAGTCAGTATATTTCAAAGCCCATGTAAGAAATATTACAAAAATAATTTGGCAATAAAGATTCCAAGGGTTGAAACTTTACTTTGTCCTAAGAATTCTATTATATTTTACCTTGATGAAATATCAGAAATATAAACCAAATTTTAAGTATAAAAATAATTATCATAGGATTATATATAAAAACAGAAGTGGGAAGTAATTTTAATTATAGAATATTTGAATAAATTATGACATATTTGCATAATGAATTCTAATACAAAAATATTATAAGCTAGTTACATAGTATCTCCAAAATATTTATAAATTATCTCAACTATGGGTTGGTATGTATGTATATGTATATGCATATGCAAGTAAATGTAATAAAATGTCAACAGTTACCCTGCTTTTAAGGAATTTATATGTCCAGTCAGCAGGAAACAATGTGTCTTTAGTGGTGAGGTAGTAGGTGCTTTTCTATTTTTTCTTCTATATTGAATTTTTGCCAGTTCCTACATTGATACATACCTTGTAATTAGAAAAAAAATCCACAATAGTTAAGACATAAACCATGAACATAATTTGATTGTTAATTCTGTGCCACTAAAAAAGTTAACAGAGGATTTTTAATCTCATTGGTAGGTGAATAAATGTACCTGCAAAGATTACCCTGAGTTTTACTTGCTTAAGGACAAGTATTATGATAGTCTAACAAACCATAAAGAGGCTTTCTCTTATGTACTTTTTAGGAATTTAATAATTAAATGAGTAAATATTTTTCTTTTTGGAAGTTTCCATAAGAATTAATCAAATGCTCCCAGTGATTTAATCGGCCTATTATCTCAGTATCTTCTGATTTGAATGGCACTGGTGCCAGAATCACAAGAAAAGAAAATAAACAAACATACAACACTGACTGAATCAATAAAAACCAAACAAAGGAAATTGTTATTCCCCGTGAAGTATCAGATATAAGAAAGGCAGGCATGATAATAACTTATATGAGGGTTTACAGCTTGTAAGGCATCTTCTAAAGTGAAGACATTTCAATGACAAACATTCTAGTCACATCTGCTCAGTAAGAGTTTTGCTCAGTGCAAGATGCTAACACATATTGAGGAATGTTTATTGACATTATAAGTTTTTTTATTTAACAAGTCAGGCAATCATTTTATTTCAGTCTTTTTGTATAAAGTAGGTAAGCACTTCATTTTTACCACTTGACTATTCACTAAGGTTTCATTGTGTGTGAATGTCTTGTTTTAACCTTATTATTTCTTTATCAGATCTCCACTTCAGTGGGTTCCTCAGTGAAACCCAACAGCCTAAGTGACATTTGGAAGGAATGAAGCTCTGATGCTGGATAAGTCTTGAGTCTTTGTTCTTTATGACACGTATAAGGAGAACCGAGGGAATAAGTCCAAATTTCAACCCCACTTGTTTCTTGTCAGATACCTTTGATACTAAATCTTAGTGATCAAATTGGTAAGGAAAAAAAATAGTTCTAAAACTTTTAAAAAGTAAAATAGAGAAATTGTGCTGCATTGAAAAGTTTTACCAAAAATAATTCTTCTGAGGACTTGATACCATTTAAATTAAAGTCTTATTTAAAACTATAGTGTGTCGGGGCACCTGGGTGGCTCAGTCGGTTAAGCGGCCGACTTCAGCTCGGGTCATGATCTCGCGGTCCGTGAGTTTGAGCCCCGCGTAGGGCTCTCTGCTGACAGCTCACAGCCTGGAGCCTGTTTCAGATTCTGTGTCTCCCTCTCTCTGACCCTCCCCCGTTCATGCTCTGTCTCTCTCTGTCTCAAAAATAAATAAACGTTAAAAATTTTTTTTTTTAAACTATAGTGTGTCATATTAATTTTGAGGTTATGCTGGTTCATTAGTTAACAGTCTCAATTTTATTGGTATTATCAAGCAGACTGGTGACAGAATGATTTATCTAATACGAAGTTTTTCTTTCTGGTAAAGAGTTTTTCTGATATATATATATACACTTTATATATATATAAAGTGATTTCTTCCTATATTATACAGCTGTATCAATCTATTGTCTAAATAAATCAAATGTAATAGAAATAAAGGCAACATATTAAATGCCATTAAAAGATACTTATCAGTTAAGTGGATCAGACCTGAGGACATGGTTTAACTCCTGAGGGATCTGAATTCTGCTCAATGATTTCCACTCTGAATACCTTGTTTATACTATTCAGCATAATTAATAAAAATATGGATTATACAAGATGGAGTTTCATCTCTCATCCCATTTATCAGAATATGGTTGCAGAATTAGGAAAAGAAATTTGTTGCAGGAGGGTCTTGTGTCAGAATCCTGGGATGGCACCCTGTTTCTGTATGTTCCATAAATCCTCTCTTTGAATATATCTCCCTGTTTATAACATCAACTTGACCACAAATACCATTTACTAAGAACACAATTATGTCTATATAAGATAATAGAAAATATATATTGGTCTCTGTCCCTGGTTTCTGGCATAGAGCTCCTAAAAGTTATGTAATTTTCTAAGTGATAAGCATATCTTTTATTCTAATGAGTCAGCACTACGTGGTCTCCTGGCTTCTGAATAAAGTCCATTCACTGTAAAGACCAAGCCATGATTAGAAGCTTGAAATTTTCAGCCCTGCTCCCATTTTCTTAAAAAGAAAGAAGGGCTGGAAATGGAGTTCACGATCAATCATGCCTACATAATGAAGCCTCCATAAAAATCCTGGGGTTCAGAGAGTGTCTAGACTGATGAGCCCATTTACATACTGGGATGGTGATATATCCCAACTCCACAAGGACAGAGGCTCCTGTGCCGAGGACCTTCTCAGACTTTGCCCCATGGATCTCATCTGACTGTTGATCCATATCCATTGGCATAGCCTTTAACAAACTGGTAAACATAAGTGTTTCCCTAAATTGTGTGAGCTTCTCTAGCAAATTAATTGTACCTGAGGAGGGAGTCACGGGAACCTCTGATTCATAGCCAAGTCAGGCAGAAGTTGTGGGTAATCTGAGGACCTACTACTTGTAATTACCATTTTGCCATCTGGAAGAAGGCAGTTTTGTGGAACTGAGCCCTTAGCCAGTGGGTCTGATGCTATCTCTAGGGAGATATTATCACAATTTAGTTAAATATTATTAAACACACCCACCTTGTGTCACCGAATTGCTTGGTGCAGGCCAAAAAAACCCCAAACAAACAAAACAAACAAACAAAATAACAAAACAACAACAACAAAAAAAACATACCTCTGGTGTCAGACATGTAGGTGTGGTAACAGTATGAAAGTAAGGGAGAGAAACCCAAGTGGAAAGGTGGATTTTCCCTGAACAGTCTGGTTCTACACTAACCTATTTTCAAAAAGCTTGGAGTGTATAACTGTTCTTTTGAGAAGAGGGCCATGCCCTGCTATGGCTAGCAGCTACTGCTCCCGATAATGTTGTTGGGTAGCAAGAAGTTGGTGCGGTACAAGGCATGATGGAAGTCAAGATGGTCCTGGGATGTAGGAGTCTTTATATATGTTAAATATTATTATTAAATATGCATTTAACAAATTATATTAATATGTAAAATTTTAATAATATCATTAATATATGATATATAATATATATTAAGTCATGATGTATTGACACATTTTCTATTGGATATCAAACTAGATTGAATAGATATGACATTGAATATCTCCGACAAAATTGCTTGCTATTAAAAGTAATATTGACGTTAATCTTAGAGAAAGCAAGAGATCCAGACTGAGGAAACTGGGTTTGTTTTAGTATTCGGAGTCATAAGGAGTTGGTATATGAATTGGAGTAACCAGGGAATAAACAATTAGTCTAAAAGTCCATGTAGCTTTTTAAGATGTAATTATTACAAATAAGACAACGCAGCGCTGTGCAACAATGAATTACGGATTACAAATCATTATATTTTTGTTTATATGAAAAAAATAGTAGAGTAACTGCATTTGACTTAGTTTCTCCAAAATTTTTATCTCTTCATGTATAAAATTATAATATCTATCCTATGTAACTCATAGCTATGAGGTACAAATGAGAGAATGCATATGACAGCGATGGGGAACTCTATTAATACCCTTTACAGATGTAACTAGTATTACAAAGATGCAGATTACTACAACTTTGTTTGCCATGGATGAAGTTGGAAATGTCGCTCATGGGATGAAAAACAATAGTTGTAGAATCATTGGGCATTAATGTTTTGGGGATGATGATGATAAAGATGATGATCATGATGATAAAGATGAAGAAAATGACTTTTCTGTAGACATTATAACTGCTTAAAATAATGTATCTTTTTTCCAAATCTGTACTGTAATGCAATGCCATTTTAATTAATTGCTATAAACAAATTGATGTATTTTTCTAAGAGTACTTAGGTTTGAAGAATTAATTTAGGTTTTTTAGATTGGAGGTGAAATGATGAAGAGGTCATCATTCAGGGAATGTATCTGAGCTCCTGAGGCAGATCCGGAGATAAGGACTTGAGTGCAGGGAGTATGTCTGGGAGGTAATCTCAGGAAGCAAGAGCTAGAAGTAGGGGGAAGAATAATAAATATGTAACTACTATGGGCCACTGGGGTTCAATCCATCTGGGGACTCTTGGAGGAATTTTGTAGAACCATCCTCAGAACTGTCCTTTATTGAAAATATTGTTCAAGGTTCTTATGAGGTTTTTATGTCTGTGTGTTTGCACCTGAGTGTGTTAAATCCCTGGTATAGCTGAGCTCAGCAATCTTGGACTCAGCAATTTCCATGGTACTGGTTAAAGCCCCCAAGAAGAAAAACAGAGATGCTTTTAGTGGGACGTTGTCAGCGTGTATAGGAACTGTTCACTTGGGCTCTGTCTGAACTTGAAGTTTAGTTGAGGAGGCACAGAGCATATTAACAGGAAAAACTCATGAGATCAAATATCCCATGTATAAAAAATTGGGGGAAAAGTATGGGAATGAAATAATCACATGCTAGAATATTTACTTTACTTACCTATCATTTCTCTAAAAGTTTATAAAGTAGGAAAATTAACTTTTAAGTCAGAAGACCTGGGCACAAGTCCTAACCCTCTTTATTAGTTGCTGTGAAACCCTGGTAAACATAATTGACATCTTCACCATTGTTTCTTAATGAATCACCTAGGTCCATATAAAGTTATTCTGCAGCTTTATGGAGAGAATTCAACAAAAGTGCCCATGTCAAGGTGTTGGCCCGCAGTAAAGATTTACTATGTGCTATCTGGATTTCCATCTCAACTGTTGCTATGGACTGATATGTATTACTCTAAAGTTCATATATTAAAGCTTTAACCCCCAATATGACTGTATGAGGAGATGGGTCCTTAAGGAGGTGATAAAGGTTCAATGAGGTCATAGGGTGGAGCCTCAACCTAACAGGGCTTGTGTGCTTGTAAGAAGATGAAAAGACACCAGAGTTTTCTTTCTGCCATATGAGGACACGGACAAAAAGGGGGCCATCTACAAACCAGGAAAAGAGTTATCACCAGAAACCAAATCAGCTGGAAACTTGATGTTGGACTTCCAGCTTCCAGAACTGGAAGAAAATGAATGTCTGTTGTTTAAGTCCCCCAGTCTATGGTATTTGGTTATGGCAGTCCAAACAGACTAATACATCCCTCTTTTAAATCTCTACATATGACATATAAAATGTGGTAGTTTCTTAGTCTGTTCAGGAGGCTATAACAAAGTACCACACACTGGGTAGCTTCTAAACAACAGCAATTTATTTCTCAGAGTTCTGGAGGCTGGGAAATCCAGGATCAAGTCACCATCATGACCCTGCTCTAGTGACTGCTGTCACTCTGGTTAATAGTTGGCAACTTGTGATGTCCTCACATGGTAGATGAGGCTAGGGATCTCTCTGGAGCCTCTTTTACAAGGGCATTAGTCCTATTCATAAGGGCCCCACCCTCATGACTTAATATCTCCCAAAGACCCCATCTCCAAATACCATCACCCTTGGGTATTAAGATTACAATAAATTGTATTGTACAATTAATACATACAATAAATTTATGTATGTATGTATACATACATAAATCTGTATGTCTGGGGACAGACATACAGATAATAGCAGGTAGTTTTGATCTGAGTGGGGAAAATAATTTTGCCTTAACCTAGGTTTATTTCTTTATTAGCAATTTATTTATGTGAGAGATACACAACCTACTTCAGAATTGTGTTATCATCACTGCCACGTTCTACCTAATTATCGTAGACTTTTTACTTGCTGCACTGGTTTTTGTTTTCTTGCTTTTTTTGGTTTTTGGGTTTTTTTTTGTTTGTTTGTTTTTTAGGACCATCTCTGGTTTAACTGCCTTTTGTATCTGATTTTATGTTTCAAATACTTATTCCGGCTCACACACTCTTAAATAAGTTTGGATTCCTACCTCTGTGATATGACACAGTTTTGTTTCATCTAAGATGTTAAAACCCCTAAGGATTTACTTTAACTTTGTGTTTTACGAATAATATGTTGTAGATTTGAAATCTGCAGGGAAGGCCTGACCTCCTGATTTTATCCAGGTATCTATTTTCCCTTACGGCAGCCTCTCCATTAACTGCTAATCAATTATACAAATATGTAGTCAGCAACTTTTATGTGCTGCGTCCTCTCACAGGTACTAAGGATACAGAAGATAACCCCACCTCCCCCACCTCCCACTACACCCCGAACTAACAGTCTGGTGGAGCACATAAACAGACTATTACAGTTCAGGGTAATAAATAAATGATAGAAGTATAAAAATGTTGCCATATTAAGTGAAACACATCTGGGCAGAAATAAATCTCTTCAGGGCAGAGTTTGCAAAGTGTGACCCTGGCCTGATTTTCTCATGCTGGGCGCTAGAATCCTGATACTAAGTAGTCAGACAGAGTCAGCTCTGATTATAGAGGTTAGAGGGTTTTTGTTTGTTTGCGTGAACGTTTGTCTTTTTCCTTAGGGCTTTGTAAAGATGACAAAATGATTTGTTGACAATGAATGAGTGCGCACGATGCAATGGCAGCTATTTTATAGCCTCCTATATGTATGAAATATATATCCACAGACAGCAAACTGTAAAGGATATATAATAGGTTCTGATATCAGTGTCTTTGCCTCTCTCAATAGGATAAGATAATAACTCTTAACCAGTGCAGCTACAGGGATAAAAGATTCCCTTCAGTGCATCCCACATGGCTTCCTTCCAATGCCATCTGCCTTGACATGTGCACACCAGTGCTTAGAAAAGACCTCCAGAGGCCTAAGGCACAGATAAGCTGTTGACATCTTCCCCCGGCTCCTATACAGACACTGTGTAATTCAAAATGTAAATAATACTAAATTCTCAAAGAAAAGTTAATAAAAGTTCAGCATAACCTTATTTTTCCACTGTCACAATGATCGTGCATTTTTTAACAGTATATTGGAGTATACTTTACATACCATAAAATGCACCCACTGACAGTATACAATTCAATGAGTTTTAGTAAATTTATGGATTTGTGTAGCTATCACCACAATTCGGTTGTAGAACTTTTCCATCGCCTATCAAAATTCCTTCATGTCCATTTATGATCAATCTTTTCTACTATTCTACTACTCCCAGCTCTGGTCAATCATTGATCTGTTCTCTGTCTCTACAGATTTGCTTTTCTAAAACTTTATATGGATGGAACCATGAAATATATAGTCATTTGTTTCTGTGAATGCAGGTTTTCTTTTTTTCTTTTTGTTCTCTTTTGTCTTTTCTTTTTTTTTTTTTTTTTTTTTTTTTTTTTTTGCTTTTTGTTTTGAGATAACTACAGATTCATGGGAAGTTACAAAATGTCACAGAGAGGTCCTATTTCCCCGGAACCCTATCTTCCTCAAAGGTGACATTTTATGTAACTGAAGTATAATGTCAAAATTAGATATATACATGGACACAATGTGTGTGAATAATTCTAGGCAATTTTATCACATCTGGTAGATAACATACGTAGACTTGTATTCATGTGTAGAGTGTTATATAGATGAAATCAAACAACTCTTTTATACTTTAAGTATGTGCAGTAAATTGTGTATTAATTATACCTCAAAAAGATGTTAAGGTGGGGGTGGGCAAAACACTGATTTACTCACATAAGAAGGAGCTTGCTTTATACTTTTGAGGCAGTAATGACCATCTGGACATAAAAATCTCTTTTGTCTCCGCTCCTCATGGAGGAAGGTTGACTGTGTTTATATCAATATAATATATAAGCAGATTAAGGATGATAAAAATAATTCTTTATAAAAGTTGTGGCAATAACCCTGCAAGTCAGTTGATGGTAAATGTACTCCTGTTTACTGAACCTTTCAGCAATTCACAGAAAGTACATAATGCATAGGAAAAGTGTCAGGTGAAGACAGATGATGTAACTCAGGATTCCCCTCCTGGCCTTTCCTCTTAGCAATGGGAAGGAAGCCACGACACTGAACATGCAATAGCAGATCATTCCCTTAAAATTTCCCTATAGAATGAATTATTTTGATTTATCTATAGTGGGTTTTTTTCTTTTTTCTTTTCTTTTCTTTTTTTTTTTTTTAGTGTATCTCTTTATATAGACATTTCGTGATTGCCCTAGGCATGGTATTATACATACATAAATGATCACAGTTTACCAATATATCGTGTTACTAATTCCGGTGAAGTCTAGAAAACTCACTTTCCTTTTAGTCCTTCTACTCTTCCCCATTATAATATAACCGTCTTCAGTATTAGCTCAAAATACAATGAGAACCATATCAAACAATGTTGTAATTTTCTAGGTTGTTGGCTTCTCCAATAGTCAGTCTGGGACATATGGAGCTGAAAGAAAGCCCAGGGAACTTACCACTGAGTCCTGAAGTCTAACCAGTCTTCCGTCTTCTCAACACCTTTCAGAGTGTGTGTGTATATTTATAATTTATGTATTTTTATAATTTATTTATTTAGTTATTTATATAATAATTTATATCATATTATATATTCTTATGTATTTCAGGGATTTTATCTGTTGTGATTACAAAGACTAGCAAGAAGTCATTTCTCCATCTTGTCACTGCTCCCCCAAAACTTTTTTTTTTATCATGGGTCTTTATTTTATCTCTATTACTAAATTACTATAAAATCATAGAGTTTTTAGGCAGAGGCAAGAAGTTAATAAATTCATATTAAAAATTCAACACATGGTGTGCCTAGGTGGTTCAGTCTGTTAAACGTCCAACTTCGGCTCAGGTCATGATCTCATGGTTCATGAGTTTGAGCCCCGCGTTGGGCTGTGTGCTGACAGCTGAGAGCCTAGAGCTTGCTTCAGATTCTGTGTCTCATTCCCTGTCTGCCTTGCTGCTTTGTCTCTCTGTTTCTCTGTCTTTCTCAAAAATAAATAAACATTAAAAACATAACACACTTTTAGGAAACATAGTTCAGTGTTCTTGGTTGCTGGGGTCCAGGAAGGCACTTAGTGCATTGTTCAACTTCACCTTGGGCCTCCGATCACTCTGTCTCCCTTATTACTAGGCTTACTCTTTATTCATGTTCAGTATTCATATTCAAATACTGAACTCCAATACTTCATTACTGCAGAAGTATATACTCCCTTGAATAGACTCTTCAAAATTGTGTGAGGTCACACTCCCATGAGCGTGTAATCTTTTCCTCTATGTGTGATCACTGTTATTTTTGATAATTCCCCAGGAGAAATTTTTTTCTTGAACTGCCTCTACATAAATATACGTACTGTTTCCTCCCTCAGATGCTGCCGAGTTTCTTCACATAGCCAGCTCCACCTGTCAGCCCCTCAACCTTTCCTTCCTTTTTCTCTAGAATCGGCCCCTTTCCAATCTGTCTTTTGCCGAGAGCACCACTGGACCAGTTCCAACTGGAACTTTACTAACCCCTCCTGCCTCTTGCCTCCCGCTCTAACTTCCTTTCTTCTGAAATCTCCTCTGATCCTCTTCTCTCCTCTTCCTACCTCATGTTTTTCACCAATTCTGATAAAGGAAAACTGTTAGAAGTTCTTCCTTTTGAAAAGGTTAAACTATCCTGATGCTGAATTTGGTATCCACCTGATCCCACTGAAGAACTCAGCAGGAGGAACAGTTTCTTGGTATTCCAACTCAAATCTCTAAATGGGTTGTGCACAGGGACACAGATAAATATAAAAGTCACGGTATAAATACCCTTCATATATCTAGCACGTGCTTCTTTCTTCCAGGACTTTTCCCTTCCTTAATTAGACTTGTGTGAGTCAGCTTCCAAATTTAACACCTATTGATGTTGATTATATTAAAAATACATTCTTTTCTGAAAAACCGACTTTAAAGGAACTATTAGAACCTAATTAATTTATAAGTTTTAAGCAATTCAATTACTACTGTGGTTAATTATCTGGTTATTAAAATAAAGTGTTGAGGTTAATAAAGGAAAGCTTTTCTAAAAATAATAGCATGCAAGTAAGAGATGAGCAAATGCAATCACATGTTCTAGAAAGGGGGCTTTTTCAAGGCACAAAGTATTGGTCTGTGCCACTTCAGTGTTACATTAGTATTTGACTATCTTACGTGGCTAGTGCTCAGTTTATTGGAAAATGCAAATTAATTTAAAGTTTCCATTTCTTATTCGTATAACCGGAACAAATAAATAAATTCTAACCATATGTATTATTATAGAATAGGCAAAGGCATTTGGAAGTTTATATCGGTAATCTCATAAAGTGTATGGCCTATGATTACACGTGATCAATTTTATTAAAGTAAAACCTACCTCCCTACAAACAATTATGGAACAAAACCTGCTATGAATAGTTTAGCCAATGAAGTGGTGACTCATCTAGGCATACAAAATTAGTATTAGAAAAAGTTTTCACTCTGTGCTTCAGTTGAAGATAATCTTTTAAAAGCCTATCACAAAATAACCCAGTTTTAGATAACTTTGGCTTCAGCTCTTTGTTTTTATTTTTTGTATATGATGCCCCTGTTCTTCAGCGATAGAATTGTAATTTTCTTATTTGACATGCACCATCTCACCTGAGGCTTCAGGTAATTACATAGAAGAACTCCTGAAGTCCTTTGACCCCTTATTAGGATGTACATTCTCTTCCACCCATCAGTTACCAAGTGTTCACTACCTGTGGAGTCTTGATGACACAGCTCTGTTCTGCATGTCAAATAGTCACTTTAGTCCAATTAAATTCTCATCGCATGACATTCTGGACTGCTGAGGAAAGGTGGAAGAAGTGGTACTTCCATTACAGGGTTTAATAGCATGCCTTTTTGACACAAAGTAAAGAGAAGTATTCCAAAGTTGTGCTGCATGGCTATTTTCTCTCTTAAAAAAATAATCATTTGGCAGTGCAATATTTTCCTGTCTCAAACACCGTAATAAATAGGAATTTGACCACAGTGGTTAATATAGTCGCACCCTGGACTGAGATACTGAGGTTTTACTATTGACCTCTCACCAGGAATTAGACCTGCCAAGCTATTTCACTGATTAAAACTTGATTAATCACCTGTTAACTTGTCAGATTTTCCTCACTGTGGCAAAAGGCACTACCCATGAACAACAGGTGAAAAAGTACTAAAGAAAATACCATTTGTAGATAATCAGATCCTTATCCAACTCCCATCCCATGGATTAAACTATTTTGCAGGTATTTTTTCAAATGTTTCTTTCTGTGAATAATACCATAGACACAATCAAAGCGGAAAAATTACCTTTTACGTTTAAATTCAATGAAAACACATTTCAATTGTATGTGTACAAATGAAATATATTGTGTAATGAAATGACATACATTGTGAGAAGGGCAATGTCATGATGTAGGAAACATACTTATCCAGTAAGTAATTTCAAGTAAAAATGTTATTCAAGAAGTATTCCATGTTTAGACAGCAGCTACAAATGGTGGGTTCTCACCACTAGAATGGCAATTCTATTTGCGTGTGAATAAGTGAGTCAGTGAGACTCCTGGGATGATTAGCACCCTACCTTCAGGTTCACAGTCACTGAGAGCCTGAAAAGGCATAAAATTAAAGGCTTAAATTAAAAGCTAAAATTCACAGCTTAATTCTCAAACCAAGTCTCAGATTTCTTTCTCTCAACTCAGTCCTTCCCTCCTCAACCCACTTTATTTTTAGGAAACATTCACAGAAACATCAAGTTCTATCACTTTGTTCATGGTCTTCAAGGAATTTGACTTTTTCCTGGTAAGTTTCCTTATTTGGGTACTACTCTCTTTTTCTATACAATATCTGTTTTTTTGATCTCATCCCCATCACTAGTCACAGTGGCCCTTTGTAAACCTAAAGTGCCATTCTGTTATACCATACACAAAAATAAACTCAAAATGGATGAAAGACCTAAATGTGAGACAGGAAGCCATCAAAACCCTAGAGGAGAAAACAGGCAACAACCTCTTTGACCTCAGCCGCAGCAACTTCTTACTCAACACATCTCTGAAGGCAAGAAAAATAAAAGCAAAAATGAACCTCATCAAGATAAAAAGCTTCTTCACAGCAAAGGAAACAATCAACAAAACTAAAAGGCAACCGACGGAATGGGAGAAGATATTTGCAAACGACATATAGGATAAAGTGTTGGTATCCAAAATCTATGAAGAATTTACCAAATTCAACACCCAAAAAACAATCCAGTGAAGAAATGGGCAGAAGACATGAATAGACACTTCTCAAAAGAAGACATCCAGATGGCCATCAGACACACGAAAAGATGCTCAACATTGTCTACCATCTGGGAAATACAAATCAAAACCACATGCCACATGGAGATACCACCTCACACAGGTCAGAGTGGCTAAAATTAACAACAGGAAACAACAGATGTTGGCAAGGATATGGAGAAACGGGAACCCTTTTGCACTGTTGGTGGGAATGCAAACTGGTACAGGCAATCTGGAAAATACTGTGGAGATTCCTCAAAAAATTAAAAATAAAATTACCCTATGCCTTAGGAATAGCACTACTAGGAATTTATCCAAAGGATACAAGAGTGCTGATTCATAGGGGCACATGTAGCTCAATGTTTATAGCAGCACTTTCAACAATAGCCAAATTATGGAAAGAGCTCAAATGTCCATCAACTGATGAATGGATAAAAAAAGATGTGGTTTATATATACGATGGAATACTACTTGGCAATGAGAAAGAATGAAATCCTGCAATTTTCAACAACATGAATGGAACTGGATGGTATTATTCTGAGTGAAATAACTCAGTCAGAGAAAGACAAATATCATATGTTTTCACTCATATGTGGAATTTGAGAAATGTAACAGAAGACCAAGGGGGAAGGGAAGCGTAAAAATTAGATTCAAACAGAGAGGGAGGCTAACTGTAAGAGACTCTTAAATACAGAGAACAAACTGAGTGTTCATAGGGGGTGTGGGGGAGAGGGGAAAATGGGTGATGGGCATTGAGGAGGGCACTTGTTGGGATGAGCGCTGGGTGTTGTATGTAAGTGATGAATCTCGGGAATCTGCTCCTGAAGCCAAGAGCACACTGTGTACACTGTATGTTAGCTAATTCGATAATAAATTATATTTTAAAAAAAGAAATATTTTAAAGTTATATTGTCTGAATTCTACATTTTATCCTTAGCTTTTTTTGATAAGAATAATTTTGCGTGTGTCCAGAAACCAAACATTGCTATCAATTAAGAAAAAATGCAAATAAATAAATAAATAAAATAAAGTGCCATTCTGCATTGCTTGGGTCAGTGGGGCTTTATCCTTCCAACAATCCTTGTCTATTTTATTCTATCATTGTAGAAACCACATAAATCTACAGAAACCATTATACATTTTAACACAAGGTCACTGTGTTCACAGATATATGTAAGATGGGTTATAATATTAAATATGTATAGTCAATCTCAAGAACATACAGTGTTTAGATATTATTGTTCTCTACAGGTTATATTGGCAGTTATGGTGAAGAGTTTCCTCTCAGGTTAGAGTTCCAGTTGTCTGTAGAGTTTTAACTTTTGATTGTGCCAAATGCACACATAAACTCATTTAACTTATTTTATTTTATTTTATTTTATTTTATTTTATTTATTTTATATAATTTACCGTCAAATTGGTTTCCATACAACACCCAGTGCTCATCCCAACAGGTGCCTTCCTCAATGTCCATCACCCACTTTCCCTGCTCCCCCACCCCCCATCAACCCTCAGTTTGTTCTCAGTATTTAAGAGTCTCTTATGGTTTACCTCCTTCCCTCTCTGTAACTTTTTTTTTCCCCTTCCCCTCCCCCCTGGTCTTCTGTTAAGTTTCTCAGGATCCACATATGAGTGAAAATGTGTGGTATCTGTCTTTCTCTGCCTGACTTATTTCACTTAGAATAACACTCTCCACTTCCATCCACGTTGCTACAAAAGGCCATATTTCATTCTTTCTCATTGCCAAGTAGTATTCCATTGTATGTATAAACCACAACTTCTTTATCCATTCATCAGTTGATGGACATTTAGGTTCTTTCCATAATTTGGCTATTGTTGAAAGTGCTGCTATAAACATTGGGGTACAAGTGCCCTTATGCATAAGCACTCCTGTATCCCTTGGGTAAATTCCTAGCAGTGCTATTGCTGGGTCATAGGGTAGATCTATTTTTAATTTTTTGAGGAACCTCCACACTGTTTTCCAGAGCGGCTGCATCAGTTTGCATTCCCACCAACAGTGCAAGAAGGTTCCCGTTTCTCCACATCCTCGCCAGCATCTATAGTTTCCTGATTTGTTCATTTTAGCCACTCTGACAAGCATGAGGTGGTGTCTCAGTGTGGTTATGATTTGTATTTCCCTGATGAGAGTGACGTTGAGCATCTTTTCATGTGTCTGTTGGCCATCTGGATGTCTTCTTTGGAGAAGTGTCTATTCATGTCTTCTGCCCATTTCTTCACTGATTATTTGTTTTTCAGGTATGGAGTTTGGTGAGTTCTTTATATATTTTGGATACTAGCCCTTTGTCCAATATGTCATTTGCAAATATCTTTTCCCATTCCATCAGTTGCCTTTTAGTTTTGTTGATTGTTTCCTTTGCAGTGCAGAAGCTTATCTTGATCAGGTACCAATAATTCATTTTTGCTTTTAATTCCCATAACTCATTTAATGTTGCCTTTTATAACCCTTTTCCTCCAATGGGAGGGAGATGAAGTGGCATAGAGATCCCCAAGCTGGAAGTTGTGCCCATCACATGGTCAAACAGGAAGGAATCAGTGGTCAGTAATAAAGATGCTCAGCCTGACAGGAACAAGGAAAGTCAGGGGGAAAATAACTCTTTCCTTAGTAGATGTTAGCAAGTGATACAGTAGAGTGCTCTCTTCTTGGAAGAAAGAGAAAAGGAGTCATTCTTTAGCCTTAGGAGAGAGCTCAGTTGTCACTAGGTTTATGTGTTGTTTCACTGTTTTATTCAAAAAAAAGGAATTCAAACAAAGGGTAAGATCATAAAGTAACTTTGTTTACTGCTTACATCTTCAGTCTTCACTAACTTACTCAGTGGCCTAGGAATCTAGTAAAACAAGTCTCATTACACAATTCACAAGATGCTGAGTTAAACACTGACCAAGAGGGAGTTTCTTAGGATTTCATGCACAGTGTTTTGGACCATCAAAGATCATCATTATATAAAGAATATTGTAGAAAACACATCATGTTCTGGTTACTTCTTACATGGCCAAAAATTCATATTACAATGGTTTTAAAAAATAACAGTAGATCATCATGTTTTTTTAGTGCATTAAAAGAAAATAAATTTGTAGTAACAGAAAAACTGTATCTCATCTAGGTGATTTTAGTCTTCTACTAATATCCAAAATTTGACTCAGAAATCTTGTTTTAGGTGTTGCTGTGGTATCACCACACAAAAAGAAAGGATGAAATGTTGTAAGCAGAGGAAAAACAAATGAGAAAATGAGAAAGAAAGAAAACCTCTACTGGTTATGTATTGTGCAATCATCATGTGTTTATGCCTGCTTTCTTATCAGGCTGAGAAGCCAGCTCAGAAGGTATTTCAGAAGAACATGTGTCCTACATCGTGATGGGGACAGGTGGGTTCCATCACAAGCGTTATTATACTCCCTAATAGGAATGATTTTGAAGAAGAATACTCATTTAAAAGCATTAGTTCTGTTGTGCTGAAGAAGAAAAATGGTTTCATTGTTTGACAACCAATAGTACATCATTAAAACTGACTAACAACAATACCAAAAATGGAAGCTCAAAATCAGTGAGAATTGCAGAACTGTTCAATGAAGATTTTGTGTGGGAGAATAGACTTGATTTTTAGAGACGGAAGTCTGGTAGATTCAGACCACAAGAGCAAGGACAGCATGCATATGGCATTGTGCAAGATTTCAAAAACACTGAACATAGGATTGTGAGCTCTGGTTTAGAAGGACAGATTGAGGGCAGGTTCCTGGTCCACTTAGATATATAATATCTAATTCCTTTTTGTTTTTAAGTCCAAATGCCTTTTCAGCCCTTTAAATATGTTCACATGAGCCTTATTTCTGCTTACAACATACACAAAACTTGCCCTACATGTTAAATAACATGGGGAGAAAGAGAATATTAGAGACAGGTCATGCACTAGAAAGGTGTATGACAAAGTCTAGCTGCTTTTCTAGTAATTGAAAACTGCAATGACAGGGATTCTTTTGGCCTTTAACTTCATTGAAAATGTCACAATGAGCCCTCATGATGCAACCTAAAATTAGAAGTTCATGTACATTTTTAGTCTCTGTCTGATGGAATCAAGCCATTCTATAATATGAGACAGCCCACTAGGGGAAAGCCATTTAGTGCCTTCCATACAACGTTTAGAAAGTGTAAGTCCAAAAATATCTTGCCTTAAATATTTCCTACTTCAAACACAAAGGTTTCTAGTAGAAAAACAAGGTGATTATAGACTCTGGAAAAAAATTGGAATGAAATTATTTATAAATTATTACTATTGAGCACTCCAGACCGAATGAGCCCTACAATTTCAGTTGAGAAAACAGACACTGTCTATGTACCATAAACATAAAGGGAAGGCATTTTTATGCCACTGCTGTCTCCTAGGGGGTAGTATTTGCAATCAGTTGAAGGGACTTAGCATATTAGTCAATGAGGGAGCTGAAATGAAAGCTATTGTCAGTCAATTTGATTATCTTTTGGATGTGCACATAGACATCCTATATGGATGGCTTGAGGTCTAAAATGAATGTTCTTTCTTCATGTCATCACTGAAAATTTACCTTGTATATTTACATCCTTAGTTATTTAATACTGTCAGGTAGAAAAGCAAAATCCTAGTTCTACTGTGCTCCTAAGTCAAAACTTACTGCAAAAAAACAAACGAAAGTGCCAGATCAGGGCTCCACTAAAGATGTAACAATAGAAATGTGAAGTTCAATGAGTATCCGTAATTTAAATCCCAAGAATTTCAAAGTCAAAAAATTATTTCAGACTAAGATCATTGTGTTCTAATTCTACCAACACTTATTTATAATCTGAACTTCTCATTTATTAAGATGGGAATGATGCTGAGTTTTGTAAAAAGTATATGAGCTAACAATAAAGCATTTAACACGATGTCTGGATCTTGTTAAGGAAGCACTTGCCATTTACATGAGCATAGCATTTATAGCATATTTTGATTACCCAGTTATTTGTTGAATTGAGTTATATTACCATCTACTGGGAGACAGAGATGATACTAATAACATCAGAGATTTTAGTTCAAATAAAAAAGTGATTAGGAAAAAATATGATTAGGACTAGTAATAAAAATAGAGGAGCATCATTAAGGGATTTCCTGATTGACTGCTGTTAAGGCATATAGGGATTCTAATACGACACAGTCTAAAATGCACTAAAACAATGGCTAACCAGGTGAAGAGAGGGAACAACATAACTTCTATGATTTCTCCTCAGAATGGAAGCTGAACAGTGGTCCTCATTTTCTCTACCTCTGCATTAACATTAAAGAATGCAATGAAATTAAAATATTATCGTGACCTCAGTCTGTGTGGACAAGTAACCCTCTTGGCAACTTGAAATGAGAAATGTTGCCGAACGTACCATGGTTTCAATATTTATGGTCTTGTTTCTAGGATGGGGGAAATCATTTAGTCCACGTATCTCATTTGAGAGATGAGGACACTGAGGCCCTTAGAGAGCATGCAACTCTGCTCTCTAAGAGTGGTAGAGAGAGGGAGAGGCCTGTGGCAGACCTCATGTTTAGGCCAGAATTTTATCTTACAACCTAAATATCTAGGTGTTACCCTGAAGGTGCTATTTTAATGACTTCCCATTAGATATACTCTCTTTGTTTTGGTAAAGTCTCATTGTTTTATGTGTATATCTAGATTACCATATACTTTTTTCCATAAAATGGAAGGAAATGTTTTTTTCTTCCTGAAATCTGGAAAATGAAAAATATTTTCTATTACTCCACATGAGAACTCATCTTACAAATTCAGTATCTGAAAAAAAAACTAATGAGATAAAACCTTTCCAAAAAAGTAAAACACTCTCTTATTCCTAAAGCTGATTTGAAAAAAAAAAGAAAATACACACAGGCACACACACACACACACACACACACACACACACAAACCCATATCTTCCTTTTTGTTTTCCAGGATTCAAATGAAGGCAGAAAATAATGTTGGTCACAATATGGTGGTTTTGATATGACACTTCTAAAGGATTATCTTAAAGACAATTCTGGGGATTTCAGGCATGACAGAAAAAGAAAGAAATTAATGAAGCAAAAAATAGTCAACAATACTTTTATATTTTAGAATCAGAGAAATTGTTGAACAATATTTTATAGGGCTCACCATGAGTTCTAAGATACAGGCAAAGGGAAGAAAAAGACAGAGTTACAGAAAAGGAAACACACAGCAGTACAATATAACAGAGTGGGAGGGAAAGAGAAAGTGAGACTGGGAGAAAAGAATTGCATATGGAGGGGAGGAGTAGAATGCCATAGATAATGATTTCAACTGTCACTCAGGGTTACCACTGCCATACATTGATCTGGCTTAATCCTCTACAGTACCACTCCCTTTTATTTTAGCTGTCTGGAGAAAAAAAAAATCTAGATAGATTGCATACTTACATAAAATTAATCTTTAATTGGATTAAAATGTAGAGGGATTTTTAATGTTTCAGATAACATGTATTCCAAAGCCAATACAAGTTTTTCTTGCAGAATTTGCAGTTAAAATACTTGACTAAAACCCCTTTCAACTTTCTTTCTATTGATTTTAAAACTTCAACCAAAGAAAGGATTTAAAGATGCCTGCCATCTGTAGTATGCTCAACATCTTTCTACCTACAAAAAACATTAAATCTGTTCATTTTCGAATTCTACAGTTTAAATTTCATAGGATTTACTTCTTCATTATGATAGTTTTGTTTAAGAGTACAAGCACAATTGATTTGTTCAACTCATAGTTTTTAACTGTCAAGACCATTATCATAGCTTAACTAAAAGAAACATATCAGCAGCATGCCTGGTGTCATCAGTGTTTATAATAAAGGTGGAACCAGATTTCTAGAACGATGTTCTCAGTCTTCGCTCTTTATAAATTGGAAAGAAGGAAAATCTAGGCTTTTTGTCATGAAAAGGAATAAATAAGGATATAGGAAAACATCAGCACATCATGTAAATACAATTAAAAACAAACAACTTTTTGACTGTAAGACCTTGAAACAGAAATCTAGAGTTGTGGACTCATGCTAAGACACTTTTTTTTCATTTCCTTTTTTTTTTTTTTTTTTTTTTTAACAAATACACCTAAGTCTCCTGCTTAAGTCACATTCTAATGTTCTCTTAGAATCTCTTCTATCATTAAGACTGTCTCTTTGTGAGCTAATGATACTCATTTCATGGACCTTTTGCATCCTGTACTTAAGAAAAAGGAGAATCTAATAATTTCTAGCGTAGACATAAGCTGAGTCAATAATTTCTGTTCAGCTCAATTGGAGAAAATTCCTTTCCATTTGTCATCTTAGACACCACAATACTAGTCCTTCCTGCATTCTTTGCAATGTCAGATAAGAAATTGGAGTTTCATGCTACTCTTCTGCTTTCCTTGAGTGTATAACCAAGTTGCAAAGTCCACTGAGCAATTTGGCGTGATTTGGAGTCTCTCCTCAAACAGGCTAAGACTGGAATAACAGGGAAGGAGCAGGTCAAAATGAAGGAGGATTTGCAGAGCTGCACTCAGACACCTGCACGCCTGCCTGCATTATACCTGGCTCTAGTGGAGAGTGTTATTAATCCTCCAGTTTAATGAGCACCAAGCTTTCGCACAAGATTTAAAATAAATCTCCTATCACTGTCCCTTCACAGTGTTACTGCAATTGCATATGCTTCCATTAGACCTTGCAACTGGTAAAGAAAATGAGACATTTCAAGGCTATCGAACACAGTGAAGCAGGGCAGGTTAGTTAATATGGATTTTTCCATAATTTTGGCAGAAAAGGAAATAATTTGTGTGTGTGCTTCATATTCTCCCTAGCTTTATGGATCTACCTAAAAAGGATATGTCTCTTTGCTTATTTTGTGTATGAGAATATTATCATAATTATTTTTTCTCCCATGTCACCAAATCTAAATTAGATTTTTTAATTATTCCTTCTCACCACTTTTCTCTGATCCTTTACAGAACTTAATGAATGTTTGATGGATAAATTAACACATTTCTGGGTCTTTATTCCAGCTTTTAAGAAGGACAAATGAAAGACCATTCTAGTGCAAGATTTTAAAATAGTTTGTTTTAAATACAAATTCAAAGCTAATACAAATTTAATGGAAATTGGAAAAATATCCTCTTCTAACATTTTAGTGAAATCATAATGGATAACTAAACAAAATGGTTATATGAGTGAAAAGAGTAAGATGAGAAATGAATGAAGGAGAACTCAGACTGGCAACTGATCCAGAAATAGGCAATGCATTACCTAAACAATATGACCTGATTTAAACCTCACACATTAGAGGCCTGAAGATACTAACTGGAAGGAGCTTATGAAGCCTGTGGTAAGCATTGGGTTCTGTTAGGAAACAGGG
This sequence comes from Panthera uncia, assembly GCF_023721935.1. Lineage (NCBI taxonomy): Eukaryota > Metazoa > Chordata > Mammalia > Carnivora > Felidae > Panthera > Panthera uncia. The sequence continues at coordinate 52,002,159 of NW_026057580.1, forward strand.
ATTATGATACCGATATCTGTGCTTCAGTATGGACTCCTGATCTGGCCAATATCTCGCTCTTTCTTTCGTCTTTCTTTCTTTCTCTTTCTTTCTTTCTTTCTTTCCTCCTTTCCTTCTTCCTTTCTTCCTTTCTTTCTTCTTTCTTTCTTTATAAATGTTTATTTATTTTTGAGAGAGAGAGAGAGAGAGAGCAGGAGGTGGGGGGGCAGAGAGAGAGGAGGACAGAGGATCCAAAGCCAGCTCTGCACTGATAGCAGAGAGTCCAATGTGGGGCTCAAACTCACAAACTGTGAGATTGGGACCTGAGCTTTAGTCAGATACTCAACAGACTGAACCACCCAAGAACCCCATGGCCAATAGCCTTTCTTGCAAAAGCTTCAAACAAGTTTTAAAGCAGTGAATTAAGCAATGGAAACGGTTATAATACTAATCCATATATTCTGGCCTTTAAATAGTAACACTAAACATCTTGGGTGTTTAACCTTGGTTATGCTTGATTTACATGTTTATTTTTTCACTTGTTCACTTCACTGACCTTCTGTTCTTCATTAGGGATCTGGTGGAAAAAAAATACAAAATAGAGATCTCCCCCAAGCAAATATACTCTTAAATACAAGGAGAAACACTCTCTGAACTGTTTTGCCAAAAGACCTTGCTTCATACCTAAAAGTAAGAGACAATGCTCAGGCAATTGCCATCCATTCACAGGTGAAAAGTGTAGTCCATAGTTAAACTTATTGATTATTAAACATCTATTTTCTTTGAATTTTTATGGAATTATCTTCATTTGATATCACCCGGTCAAAAAAGAGGGTGAAAAGAAGACTAGGAAAAGGTAGCTCCTACAAAGGACTTAAGTATGTGCTCAGAGAAGGTGATGGTAGGTACTTGGACTCCTCAAGTATTGGACTGAGTTGAGTCTAGAGAATGAAATGGAGAATGAAAAGACATACTTCACTTCTTTGTCTATTGAAAAAAGAAAGTTCTTAATGATTAAAATTGCAAATTAAGGGCTCCTGGGTGGCTCAGTCGGTTAAGCATCCCATTTATGCTCAGGTCATGATCTCGTGGTTCCTGAGTTAAACCCCATGGTGGGCTCTGTGCTGATGGTTCAGAGCCTGGAGCCTGCTTCAGATTCTCTGTCTCCCCCCCTCTCTCTGTCCCTCCTCTGCTTGCTCTCTCTTTCTTTCTCAAAAATAAATAAAACATTTTAAAACATAAAAAGAAAATTGCAAATTAAAATTGTATTTAATAATGATTCATCTTGTTGGGAAGCTAGAAGTAAAATAATACGAAGCAAAAACAGACAATCTCGCCTATTTTGAAAAATGACACACCAGGCCGCCTTGTGTACTCTGGTCTCTTGCCAGAGCCACCACGTCTGCAGAGAGCGTCCTCTGCAACTACTGTCGCCACACTAGCTAACTTTTCACATTAACATCCAGTGTCGATCTCGACACAGACATCATGGTTTACCAGCTAGTCTCCTGAGCACATTAGCAGCGTAGTTTAAAGGGAGAGAAACAATCGGGTATTTATGCAAAGAAAATGAAACCACTAATTCAAAAAGATACATGCACCCTTATGTTTATTGCAACATTATTTATAATAGCCAAGATATGGAAGCAACCCATGTCTATATATGATGTCTATGTATATATATATATGATGGAATATGTGTGTGTGTGTGTGTATATATATATATATATATATATGATGGAATATTATTCAGCTATAAAAGAGTGAGATCTTGACATTTGAAACAACATGGAGGGACATAAAGAATATAATGCTACGTGAGATTAGTCCATCAGAGAAAGGCAAATACTGTATGATTTCACTTATATGTGGAGTCTAAAACACAAAATAAACCAAACAAAAGCAGAAACAGACTCATAAATATAGAGAACGAATGAATGATTGCCAGAGGATGGGGGAATGGACAAAATGAGTGAAGGGGAGTGGGAGGTGCAGGCTCCTTGTTGTGGAATGAATAAGTCACAGGAATAAGGGGAGAGTCAGAGAGAAAGGGAGAGAGAGAGAGTGAGAGAGAGAGAGGGAGAGAGAGAGAGAGAGAGACAAAGAATCCCAAGCAGGCTTTGCACTGTCAGCACAGAGTCCAATGCGGGGCTGGAACCCAAGAACCGTGAGATCATAACCTGAACTGAAGTCTGATGCTGAACTGACCAAACGACCTAAGCACCCCCCCAGCCAACAAAAAGCTTTAAATTACACAGTTAACATAAGCCCAAAGCAAAATCAAATAATAAAAACATGTACAAGTAAAAAGTGAAAGTTCTTTATCTTTCCATAATATTCTACCCTAATTAAAACCACCATTAAGAATTTGGAGATTGTTCTTTCAAATGTATTTATTTTTTGCCTGAAATGTACCTGTACACACACATTTACACAGACGTGAAAATAACATATACATACGTATACATATTTTAAAAATTTAAATATGCCATTACCACCACTCTATGTGATATATATCTAACCTGAGAGTATTATATTGTATGGATGTCATTGAACTACTGTTGGTCTAATGACATAGAGTGATTTTTGTTGTTGTTGTTTTTACTTTTTGTTGTTGTTGTCGCTACTCCAAACTGTGCAGCTGAAAAGTCATCAAGGATCAAGAAGTGGCTTTTCTCAGTAAAAAAAAAAAAGTCATATTTTTCAGTCTTTGATGCACTTACCAGAAAATCTGCACCAATTACACTTCCATATAAGTATATGAGAATATCTTTATGTTCTCTCCCAAACTCAATGCAGTTTATTAGATAAACCTGAATTATCCTTCTTTTGTTTAATTTTTTTTTTTCCAAAATGAAAATGGCTTTGGCTTTTATTTAGATATTAATAAAAAATTAAATAACAGAAAAAAGTGGGGATGAGCTTACAATAATTTTTTCAAAAAGTACAAAATTTATTTTAATTGTTACTCAGGGTAAACAGTATTAAAGTTTGAGGGAATATCTTTCTAGATATTCTCTTTCTCACTCACTCTCTCCCATTCTCTCTCTCCCCTCTCCTCACTTTCAGTAAGTGGGACCATACTAAATGTGCTGTATTGTGAACTTCTTTGTTCAATCAATTCTTTCCTTCCACTAGTTGGTAACATTGATTTAAGACTAGGGAATTATTTCTCAATAATCAATATGATGTTGATTATTTTAATTAAGCTTAATGCTTTTCTAACAGTTTTATATGGTTATGAAAGCAATTATCAGTATAACTACCCCATAAGAACTCTCATATTAATTGCAGCTATCAGAATGCCTGACAAAAAAGATTTAAGCTGTGTGGATTCATTAGCTCACATTATAAGGATGCCGGAGGTAAATTCTTCCAGGGCTGGTTAATCCAGAGGCTTCTGGATTGGTCTCTTTGAAAAGTCTCTTAGCTTGACCCTATGTTTCTAAGGCAGCTGATCCGTCCCCAGTTTGCCCTTCTATAGAGAATAGCACCTAAAGGCAAGACAGAAGGTATGCTTTCACCTACACACTGATGCTTTCATCAAGAAAGAAGTCCCTTCACATAAGCCAGAGGGAGCGCTCCCCTCTGAGCAGGTGCCTGTGTCCAGGCTACAAGTGGCTGGTAAGGCAAAAAATGGCATTTTCAGTGTCTGCAGTGGGAAAGGTTCTTTAGCAACGGAGAAGGGAGAGGAGCGGTTGGTGGTGATCAAATGTCTGCCATAATGCTGAAGCCTTCAATAAATGTAAGTGTTTCTTGTTAGGATCACAAAATAACCAGATCTCCCTTTTTTTGTACACTGTTTTATTAATAGGAATTTTTATCTTGATTTTTAATTCCTTGGCACAAACTACATGAGCGTGAGCAGGTCCTTAATTCATTTAAGCTACTCGAGGTAATTCTCAGCATAGATGTGGTTGTAATTGTTTTTCGATGTTAATTTGTTTCAGTGATTTTGAATGAAAAGAAAAAGCATAATATATGATAATAAATTTGAATTTATCACTAAGATTGCAAGTGCATTCTTCTTAAAAAATCACCCGGTGATTTATTATTTCAACATGAAAGAATGTCAGTTCAGGAACCTGCATTTACATAGACATAGTCTAAAAACTCTGCAACCTTTGGTTTCAAGAGGGCCTTTTTTATTTGTTGATACTTTTCATATATAGTTTCCATCATACAAATTGCACCTATAAGTGAGACTGAGCCCTTTAGTTGATGTTTATTTTACTTATTTCTTGGATATATATCCCACTTCCTAGAATGGAACATGTCAGGAACCCAGTAAATAACAAAGCAGTGATAGCTGACATTTATTGCATTTGTATTCCGCACCAGGCACTCTTCTAAGAGCCTTGTATGTACCCTTGTATGTACCTTGTATGTACCATTGGAACCTTATAACACCTAAGGTGGTAGAAGCTATTATTATCTCCATTTTACTGATAAGGAAACTGAGTCTAAGAGATTGAGTGATATGACGATGGTCACCTGTATATAAGTGACCAAGCCAGGTTATCTCATATTGAACACAAGCAATCCAGATTGAGACTCCATGAACTTAGCCACTGCCTATGCCTCTTAGGGTTTTAGTGCAAGACTGACTGATAAGGTACAACTCAAAAATGCAAATCTGTGAATCATCTCATTAAATCACAGTTTGTGGACAATGTTATAAATGTTTAAAACTTCACATTGGACATGTTTCAAGGGCAACTTACATCATATGGGTCATAGTTAATGTGTAAATGATAATGATGGTATGAAATTGGAAATATAATTACTTATTAGGCAACCTCACTTGCCAGAATTAAGAGAATTCCCAGAGAGATAGCTTAAAATGAACAGGATTTGTGATTTTTGCCTGAACTTTGGGAGTAGCTATCTTTTCTATCCTCTCTTTTGTATTATCAATAATGCTCTGCTCACTGGGCACTCTACTGTGACCTTTGTCCTGATCAGAAACATGGCTTCCTTTGATCATTGTTGTATATATTTGGGAACCATGATATTGTACTATTCTTAAAAGCAGAGAGCTGCAATTCAGCTTGACTTTTAACATAAATATCACTGTAAACTAACCTGAAACATAACACTGTCCAGCAGACAATAGAATTTCCTCCCATCCCCCAAGCAGTTCTCTCAAAAATGTGTGCAAATTAGAGTTTTTCATCAAGCAGCTTGAGAACACTGCTGAGGCCTTTTTAAAAAGCCTTCTTTGAACTAACAGAGAGTTTGCAACTGTTTGTGACTCATTGTTGGGAACTGGACAAGGACACCCCATGCCCACTAAAGACCACAGACTCAGTGGAAGAGTAGAGAATGCTCCAGGTGATGTTTGCACCATCAACAACTATCGCCCTTCACAAAGCAATACAAGTAGAAAGGGGCATTTAAGCCCAAGGGAAGCCCAAACTCAGAGATGCTGCTGAAAGCAGGACGATGGCACCCTACCCACAACCTCTGGGAAGATACGAGTCAGAAGCATCCCCACACAGACATGACTGCTATACAGTGAAAGATTTAGCCTTAGACCATTTTCACGGCAAATATCACAGAGGAAAGCTTTTCCCATTACCATAATCTGGCATGCAGATAAAGGGCTAATTTTAGGACTGAGTTACCTATTACTGGTTTTGGTATATTATTTATTTTTTATTTTCGGTATTTTAAACTTTGAATCTATAAAATCAATGACCATATATTGCATCCATTAAGGGAACAATACTCAAGAATCTCAAAATGAACAATTAGCAAGGTAAATTCTAATGTGATTCCAATAATAAATGAAAATATGTACACATACATACGTGGATGTATATACATATGATATAGAATAATAAAACTTTTTGGTGTTGTAGATCCATTTTGTACAACCTCAAAGCTTTTACTCGCTTAGTACTTTTACACTTCGCTATTATTAAGATACCATTATAGACTGAATTGTATCCACTCCCCCCACCAATTCATGTACTAAAACTTTAACCTCCAATGTAACTATATTTGGAGACAGAGCCTTTAAAGGAGTAACTAAGGTAAATGAGGCAATAAGGCTGGGGTCCTACTCCAATATGACTGATGTTCCTGTAAAAAGAGGAAGAGACACTGGGCTGTATGCACACAGAGAAAAGGCCACGTGAGGACACAGTGAGGAGACAATGATCTACATGTCAAGGAAAGAGGCCTCAGGAGAAATCAGCCCTAGTGACACCTTAATCTCAGACTTTCAGCCTCCACAACTGTGAGAAATAAATGTCTGTGGTTTAAGCCACCCAGTCTATGGTATTTTGTTATGTAGTCTTAGCAAACTAACACAGGTATCATTACTTCTAAGCACTACAGGTTTTACTTTAAACTAGCAGTTATATTCTTTACATTCTACATATGGGTGCTCTTTTTTAAGTTTATTTATTTTGGGAGAGAGACAGAGCAGGGAAGGGGTAGAGAGAGAGGGAGAGAGAGACCCCCGAACAGGTTCCACGCTGTCAGCACAGAGCCCAATATGGAGCTCGAACCCAGGAACTGCAAGATCATGACCTGAGCCGAAGCCAACAGTTGGGCACTTAACCAAGTGACCCACTCAGGCACCCCTTTACTTATGACTTCTTAAAGAAAAAACAGCAATATCATTTTAGGGAATAACCTGAAAGGAATCTTTAATGTCATCTACCTCAATAATCTTTTTTTACATATGAGTTAACTATTGGTCAGAGAGATTCAATGATGTACCCAAGGTCACACAACTACCTAGTAGCAAAGTTGGAACCAGATCATGTGTGTCCTAATTCAAATCCAGCCAGAAATAAAGTAAGGTGCTTAATGTTTTTTAGACTCCTTCACATAATTTTCAGTGATAAGAAAATAGAATCTACTCATTTCATAAATTCTCACTTACTGCAGTATTTTGTGGTCATTCCTAATCGTGGGTTCTCCAGAGACACATAGAACAACTAATGGCTCCTGAAATGCATGTAATGTTTCTTTTCTTTAAAAAATTTGTGGGATTGTTTTATGAGTTATGATTACTTTACAAAAACCGTAGTACCACTCTTTTTTAATCCTTCAAAAGTGATAATCTCTCAGAAGTGATTCGATTTAATTTAAACTGGCACTTCCAAGTGGAAATATTTTTTCAACAAACTTCTTGTCATTAAATAGTTTTTTTAATGTTTATTTATTTTTGCAAGATAAAGAGAAAGAGAGAGAGAGGCAGGTAGAGGATCTGAAGAGGGCTCTGCACTGACAGCAGAGAGCCCGATGAGGGGCTCGAACTCAGGACAGTGAGATTATGACCTGAGCAAAAGTCAGATGCTAACCGACTGAGCCACCCAGGCACCCCAAAATAGGTTGTTATGATGTCACCAAATGATAATGTAGGACATAATTAGTCTTGCCTTTAAATAATAAAAAAATATACATGTTAGATATGCCTAACAAAAAAGATGTATCAATGCATGACAATCACTGTATCTTTATAAATATTTTCTTAGCAAGGAGAAAGGCCCATTAATCTAGAACCAATTGCAAAGAAACTGTCCTCATCATGGGGCCATTGGAGGAGCATCCTAAATGTATTTCAGGACTTAAAGAAATGAAAAATGGTCAGTTTTATTCCTATTAGCTTGCCTTATTTTCTTAAACTACTCATATCCTTTATTATACTCATCGATCAAGGCTTGCCTACAGTTACAAAGTGGAAATAAAAAAGCACTGAAGCAAATGGGGAGAAAATAGTAAACTTTGCCTCCCCTTTATCATTTTATCTGAGGCTGTAAGTATGAAGGAGTTATGAATCTCTGAAAATAACCCTTCTTCAATTCACATGTAGCTCCTGGGAAAAATCTGTAAAGGAGTAGTGATCTGATTCATACCCCTGAATAAAATGGAAAATCTTTGTAAAATAGTTAATTGATCAATTTCACATATGTGTGCATGAGAGTTGAGCATAATGCTGGAAATAAATCCCCTCCTGGGGCACTAACACCCATAAGTCAGTCTGGCTCACTTTATTGCATATAATTCGTTTGGTGCCTTTGTGGAATCCGTCATCTGTCATATTTTTATCCAAACCATTAACCATACTGGTAGATAACAATTACATCCCATAAAACAACTTGTGCAACCTAGACAAAGTGCTAAAACTCTACATCATTCTCGTACAGCAGACAGATATATATATATATAGGAACATGTACACAACACGACCTGCTTTCCCTCAGTATCCACCTATGTGGATCACTGGTGGATGCACTGGCCCTCTTTCTGCTGAAAATATTTCATGCGTAAAAGGTGCTCTCGGTGGTAGTTCAGAGCTTGCAGGTTACCTTTGCAATCATTCTTTATCAAATCTTTGCTGCAGACGGTTAGAAATTTGAGATTTCTGAACTCTATATAAGGACTCCAAAATCATACCTGAGTTAATCTGAGACTCCATCTCATCTGACTTTCCCATTCACTGTTCTTTGGATGCCTCGGAAAAAGACAAGCTCACTTTCTTTTTAAAAACCTTGAATTTATGGTTCTTTCTACTGGGACCATCTGTCTTGCTATCCAGGGTTCTGCTGTATGTCACCTCTGTGAGAGAGCTTTGCTGACCAGCAATCTATAGCAGTTCCTTCTTACCTACATTTATGTTAATTTCTTTTTTTTTTTTTTTTGCCTTAACAGTACATACCACTATATCAACTTATCTTAGTCATGTTTTTTTTTTTACTTACTCGTTTATTCCATCCCCTAATTACATAAATTCTAAGAGAACAGAATCTTGACTTCTCTATTCATTGCTATGTCTACACAACCATGAGCACTGCCAGGTACATAACAGACATTCAATAACGTAATGCAATGAAGTTGTGTAATATAATGAATAAGTTGATGACAGATACTTTGGAAACTCTCTGGACTCTCGTATCCTGATAAAACTTAGAAAATTTCCTGAATGTTCTTATATGTGTCCTCCTGATATGGCTATTGCATGCACATGACTTGTTTCTAAACAGTTGCTGAAAACTCTAATAACATTCTCTAGTTTTCTGTTGTCAAAATAACAGAACCAGGTTGTGTGACTTTTGGAGGATGTTAGAGTTTCTTGTTCTGTCCTTTAGAGTTACTTACATCCATTTCTATTTCTAGGCCACTCGCTGAAAAGTTCCAAAATCATTTTTATTTTAAAGCAATTTGTTTTATAATGAATACGAAGATCTTTAATTAAACAAAATACAGAAAAATGTGCAACAAGGACACCTGGGTGGCTCAGTTGCTTTAGCGTCTGACTCTTGATTTTGGCTCAGGCCATGATCTCACAGTTCATGGGTTTGAGCCCCGTGTAGGCCTCTGCACTGACAGTGCAGAGCCTTCTTGGGATTCTGTCTCCCTCACTGTCCCTCTGCCCCTCCTCCTCTCAAAATAAATAAATAAACTTTAAAAATGTGCAACAGAAAGAAAAAGTAATATATATTGGAGCTATTCACAAACAAATCTTGTGCATTTTTTATAGATTTGACAAACATTTGTTTTGCATATGTATGTATACTTTTTAGTTAAAGCAAAAACAAATAGATGCATAAACAAACATGTTGTCTCCTGACATCCCAAACCCTAGTTGGGAAGTAAGTTGAATTCCTTTCTCCAGTCATCAAGAGTTGCAGAATCACTCCCTGTAGGCAGGGGGTGCTTAGGAAGCATAGAGCAGACAGGGAGACTTAGTTTTGGTAGCTTGGGGGCAAGTCCCAAGAAGTTCTGTCTGCCTCATTCTTTCAGGAGAGAAACAGCAATTCCTATAACAGATTCCATAAGATAAAACAGTAATGGCAGAGACTGGATATGTGCCTTAGAGAGAAAACTGAGGCCTCTTTCTTTTATTGTTCTAAATAATGCAACATTGTTAGCTGAAGACAGTCAAGTGTTCTAGAACTGGGCTCATCTGTCCAAGCAACTAGTTAGTCTATAAAGATGGTATAACTAAAAGGTAATAACACACTGATATTTAACACCGAGTTTGCACCTGAAGTCAAATTATTGCTCTATAACTGTGTTGAACTATCGTACTTTCAACTTTTGGCCTCTAGGTTTTGTACCTGGAGGGCTCCTGGTAAGAAACAGATGCTACCTTCCGGCTGGTCAATTGAGAAGCATTTAATGTAAGGATTCTTTTTTGTTTTTTTAATTTAAAATGTTTTTATTTATTTTTGAGACAGAGAGAAACAGAGCATGAGCAGGGGAGGGGCAGAGAGAGAGGGAGACACAGAATCTGAAGCAGGCTCCAGGCTCTGAGCTGTCAGCACAGAGCCTGACGTGGGGCTTGAACTCACGGACTGTGAGATCATGACCTGAGCTGAAGTTGGACGCTTAACCGACGGAGCCACCCAGGCGCCCCAAGGATCCTTTACAAAGATGGGGGTAGGGGTTCAAGAAAACCCTTGAGCCATGGACTGGTAAGGGGAGCTGTTGCCAAGCTAGACCTGAAACAGAATCACCTGTATGAAGGTTTCCTGACAAAACTGTGGGCCTAGTCCACCTCTCACATTTGGGCAGCCCTGAGCAAGAGTAAAAATTGTGGCCTACAAGTCACACATCTAAATATTTAAATTATAAATCAGGTTAACCAAAAGAGAAATAATAAATATCTGTCCTCGATGACTATATCTTCATAATAATGTGGAAGGTCATATTTGCATTTAGGATTTTCAGACCCCATGAAATTTTGCACTGACACATGGCAGTCTGAGGACAAGCCGCTACCGCGGGCCCACAGCTTCCTCCTCCTCAATACCCCTTCTTTTCACACCAAAAGATATTTTTAAACACGTGTGGGCACCCCAGTCCATATTACCAAACTCTGTCTCCATCTTGATCTCCATCCTCCAAAGAGCCATGCAGTTGGTTTCAGACCCGTTTCACCAAGAAACTCTGGGGTCTTGTGCACCAAGAACATGGTCCAGAATGTGAAGGCTGGGCTCTGGGTGCATATATCCCCTTGGCTTACACATCCCTTGCTCTTTGGAAAGTGGCAAGGCCAGACAAGGGCTGGAACAAGGTCCTCTTCTTCTCCCCATATTGCCATGGTCCAGGTATCCCCTGCTGTTTGAAATTTCAAGTTACGTCACTTTGCTTTTACAAAAGACCTACAGTAGTTCCTATTTTGGTTGACGGAAAGAAATCTGACGAGGATTTTTGCTTTAAAAAAAAAAGGCAAGGTGAAAATAGTACTCTAGCTGGAAAGCTAGAGCAGTGCACACCCCAAGAAGCAAGAGAGGCACCTCCGAGCCCCATCCCCGAGTACTGCACTCGGTGTCTCCACAACAAGCTGCCTGAGCTTTGAACCACATCTGTAAGCATCTGCGCTTTATCTCAATTTATTTTGTGCATCTGTCAGCAAGATGTGTCCCAAAGTATTGGAAAAGTCTAAGAAAGGTTATTTTGGGGGGCTGAGAACACTAAAAGGTTTGTTTTTTTTTTTCTTTAAATTAATGATAATTGCTTCTTTGCCCTAGTCAATTTGGCTTACTAAAGGTTTCCTAAGGAATGCCCTACATTTGCACATCAGGGGAAACCTGTATTACTGTGGATTTCAATAAAGATCCACCTTGTCTTACATGAAGAGGGGACCTGGAGAATGATATTTTCTCACTTTCCTCCTCCCCTCCTCTCCTCCTAGGTATCGCTTCCCTCCTCCCTGTTGGCCTAATCACTGGAAAGCCGGAGGCAAAAGCACACTCTGAGGATGTGTTTCTGAATGGTCACACACACCTCCACACAGCAGGTAGAGAAGAGAGAAGCTGGACTTATAGGGGCAAACTGAATAGTTCCAGCCCAGGAAATAAGTAATTTAGGGGACAGTCTGATGACCTAAAGAAGAAATAATTTGAACAAATGGACCTTTGTTTTGGAAACCCTGCCAATCCCTACATATATACACTCCTATGAAGAGCATCCTTGTAAATAAAATGTTCTACTTAAGATTAGTTTTAAGGATCTATTCATAAAAGGTTTTCTTACCTAGAGTGCCATAACAGTCTCCTGTCTGGTCCCCTGAGCTCTGCTTCTGGCCCTTTCAAATCTTTTCTCCACTCCACACAATGGCCAGAGTGATCTTCAAACTTAAATTAGATTACATCACTCCTGTTTTCAAAAAGCTTACATGGCTTCCATTAGCACTTAGGGTAAAATATAAATCCGTGCTGTGGCCAGCAAAGTACTGTGTAATCTGGCTCTCCTCCTCTCTTTGCCCCAGGCTCCAAATTCACCCGATGCCCCTCTTCTTATGACTTACTCCTTTCTGACCATACAGAACACTGTTTTCAGGTTTCAAAAAGTTCACAGCTCTTTCCTGCAAGTCAAAAAGGAAAGATGAGCAAAAGTAAGTCAAAAGAAGAGAGCCAGGAACAGTGTAACCAGCCTGTTGAGCACATCTGATGTCAGTCCTGTGATCAGAATGCAACTTTCAGCCCCCTCCCCCCAGTTCTTTTAAATTTTAGTCAGTGAGAATAAATATTTTTCCCCAGATGAGGGTTTGGACAGGTATTGAACTTTCTGGTCACTCTCAGATATTAATTTTTTTTTCTAGTTGTTTTTAGTAGTCAAAACCATCTTATTTCAGTAGTCAAAATGCCCTGTCCCATGTGTATCAGTCAGGGTTTCACCAGGGAAACAGAATCAGTAGGATATCTATATCTATAAATATATCCATATATATATCTATATATCTATATCTATATCTATATCTATATCTATATCTATATCTATACCTATCTATCATCTATCTATCTATCTATCTATCTACCTGTCTATTTATCTAGTAAAGATTTATTGTAATGAGTTGGCTTGCATAATTGTGGATTCTGGTTAAGCACCTCCAAAGACTACAGAGTAGGCCATCAGGAAGGGCAGGCTGGAAACTCTCAGACAGGAGCTGACCCTCCCATCCACAGGCAAAGCTTCTAATTGCTCAGGAAAACCTCAGCTCTGCTCTTGAAATCTTTCAACTTATGGGCTCAGATCCACTCAGATTATTGAGTATCTTTACTTAATGCAGCATATAGTACATGTTAATTACATCTGCAAAATCCCTTCACAGAAACATCTAGTAGTATCCTATTGAATAACTTAGGGCTATATTCTGGCCAAGTTGAAACATAAAACTGACCATTACACCATATAAGAGCCAAAAGTCCAAACTTGTTTTGTGCTCAGTCTTCTCCTCTCCCAAGTTGGGCCCTGCCAACGTAAGCTCCCTCTTTTGGTACAACTACTCCCATTCTCTCCCTGCTCACCTCTTCTCACACTCCCTTTCTCTGTGGCTTTCAACTTCATCCATTAATTGTGTGTGTGTGTGTGTGTGTGTGTGTGTAGTGAATATTTTTGAAAACTTCTTGAGCTGTTCTGAAATTAAATTCATAGACGATGTAACTTACCTCACTACATAATCAAGAAAATAAAATAAAATATCCTAATTTTAAGATAAAAGCAAAAGAATAGAAAATGTATGTGCATGACATACAACATAATGAAATATGTCAGTCAGTGCTTGGGCCTAGCCTCACTAGAATTTATAATGAGGAAATCGTGGGGTTGGGGATCTGTGAGCTATCACAGTGAATGTGACAGTTCCAAACACAGAATGATGTCGGGAGTGTTATACAGGTGAATCATTAAATATCACAACTAGCGCTGAGGTGGTGGGGAGGAATCTGTTTCAAACTCACTAGAATATCTTCATTTCTATTAATCACTATCATATTAATGCCTCAATTGGAATTGACAGAGTCATTCTTGTTTCTGCCTTTTTCCCTGCATATTTGTAATGTAACTTTCAAAAAGTTTCCCCCCAATTATAGTGTGACAGAACAACATGTTCAGAACAGCACATGGTGAGATTAAATATGTATAAGTATGTATATAGATCTCATACCTGGGACTAAAACAGAGCCAATGTGACCGGAACATAGAGAAGCATATGGGACATGATGCAAGATGGACCAGAGACATAGTGAGAGCTTACTTACATAGAATCGTTCAGGCCGTATCAAGGTGTTTTGTCCATCCAAAACGTTCAAAAAGAGCCTTTGAAATGTTTTTAGTAAGTACATGACAGAAAGAGATTTACATTTTAAGAATATAATTCTGCTTGTATATGGATAACACATTGTGAAGACTTGCACCTTGAACAGTGAGCCACTTTTTGGAGTCATTGAAATGAGAAGTGATACTCTAGACTAGGGTGGTAGTGACAGCTGTGGAGAAACGTTGACAGATACTTTTGAAGATTAAAGAAGCAAAGCTTGGTGAGAGATTGGATTTGGGTCACAAGAAGGGCAGTCAAAATGATTCCTAGGTTTTGGGCTTGAACAGCTGGATGGATAGTAATGCCATTCAGTGAGAAAGGAAACATTGGGGTGTGCCCAGATGTTGTAAAAGTGAGGGTGGGAGATCATAAATTAAGGTTTCGATTTTAGGGTATGAGTATGAAGTACTTTTTATATAGACATATGGAAAAGTCAAAGCAGTGATATAATTCTAAAATGTGTGTGCATAGGAGAGAAATAGCAAATGAAATTGCCTTGGGACAGAGAATAGAGAAGAGAAGAGGACCCTATTTATTGTGAAACACCAGCGTTAAATAGCTAAGTAGAAAAAGCGTTCCAAAGGAGACAGAAAATGCACAACCAGAGAGCTAAGAGGAATATAAGAAACATGCAATGCCATGGAAACCAAGAGAGGAGAGAATGTTAGTAAGAAGCATGGGGTTGGAGAGCCTCAATTCTAAGCAACGCTTCATGAGATTAGCTCTGAGTGGAATCACAGATAAGTTGGAACTGGAGGGAATGTACAGTTAAGTTGGGACTTTTTTTTTTTTTAATTGGGGAAAAAGTCTTTGGGAAAGAGAAGTAAAATATCAAGAGGGAAAATGTTCAATGCTTCAGTTCACTCCTAAGAACATGAGAGGGGAATTAGTTTTAAATACTACGAAGAGACTCTTTTGTGGCAATAAACAGTAAGAAATAGAAGATGAGTACCATTGTGCAGGCTTGCATTTTTAGGATCAAGAAGATAAAGATTTAATCTGATGACTTATATGTATTTTTTTTTTATTTGAACTGAAATGCGTATTGAGTGTAAAGTGGTAGCAGGAGAAGGAAAAGCTGAGATGAAAGGAGAAGGTTTGAAATGCAGTAGGACAAGCCGATGAGTTTAAGGGCCTATTCGAGTTTTGGGATCATAAAGGCACAGGGGACCACTGCACACAGATCTTCTTCCGGTAGCACTCAACGCTCAGGAGCAGGCAAAGGGGGTGAAGAGGAATTCTGAGAGGTGAAGACAGAAGGACAGGGAGTTAAGGCATTGGCCTTAACTGGTACATTGAAGTAATGCACATGAAATATAAGCAGAATAATTGGGAAAGTGAAAAAAAAAAAAGGGGACAGATGGATTGGGAAGAAAGGAGAAGGTAACATCAACTTGATCTTAATGAGGTCAAAGAAGGGTCAGAGTGAGGGAGGTTGAACACACCAACTGGGAGGGGAAGAGGTTGTAGAGGGAGCCTGGGAAAACCCTACCTTGGAGAGGTCCCTTGACTCCCTAATCCAAATTGGGTAGCTCTCAGATGTTATGCTCTCATAGTGTTTTTTAATTTCAATTGATTTTGCAAATTGATTTTAAAATATAGTTAACATACAGTGTTATATTAGTTTCAGGTGTACAATATAGTTATCAACAATTTCATATATTACCCAGTGCTCATCATGATAAGGGTACTCTTAATTCCCTTCACCTGTTTCATCCATTTCCCCCACCAACCTCCCCTCTGGTAACCATCTCTTTGTTCTCTATAGTTAAGACTCTGGGGTTTTGTTTGTTTGTTTGTTTGTTTTGGTTTGTCTTTTTTTCTCTTCCCTTCATTCATTCGTTTTATTTCTTACATTTCAAGGATGAATAAAATCATATGGTATTGGGCTTTCTCTCACTGGCTTATTTCACTTAGCATGATATTCTCTAGATTCATCCATGATGTTTCAAATGGCAAGATTTCATTCTTTTTTATGCCTGAATAATATTCTATTGTATATATATATATATACACAATATATATATCTATTGTATATATATATATATACGATATATATATATACAATAGATATATATATGTATGTATATATGTATGTATACATATATGTATGTACACATATATACAATATATATATGTATATATATATATATATATATGCTACATTTTCTTTATCTATTCATCAGTTGATGGACACTTGTACTTCTTCCATAATTTTGTTATTGCAAATAATGGTGTAATAAACATGGGGGTGCATATATCACCTCAACTTAGTGTTTTCATATTCTTAGGGTAAATACCCATTCATGCGATTACTGGATATTATAGTTCTATTTTTAATTTTTTGAAGAACCTCTATACTGTCTTCCACAGTGGCTGCACACCTTCCCACCAACAGTACACATGGGTTCTTTTTTCCCCACATCCTTGACAATACTTGTTGTTTCTTAAATTTTATATTCTAGCCATTCTGACAGATGTGAGGTGATATCTCACTGTGATTTTTATTTGAATTTCCCTGATGATGAAATGCTGAGCATCTTCTCATGTATCTGTTGGCCATCTGTATGTCTTCTTTGGAAATTTTTGTCTGTTCATGTCTTCTGTCCATTTTTTAATTGGATTACTTATTTTCTGCGTGTTGAGTTGTATAAATTCTTTATATATTCTGGATACTAACCCTTTATCAGGTACGTCATTTGCAAATATCTTCTCCCATTTGATAGGTTGTCTTTTAGTTTTGTTGATTGCTTCCTTTGCTGTGCAGAACCTTTTATTTTGATGTTGTCCCAATAATTTATTTTTGCTTTTGTTTCCCTCGTCTCAGGAGACGTATCTAGAAAGATGTTGTTATGGCTCATGTCAGAGAAATTACTGCCTGTGCTCTCTTCTGGGATGTTATGGTTTCAGTTCTCACATTTAGATCCGTAATCCATTTTGAGTTTATTTTAGTGTATGGTATAAGAAAGCAGTCTAGTTTTAGTCTTTTCATATAGCTGTCCAGTTGTCTCACCACCGTTTGTTGAAGAGACTGAATTTTTCCCCATTGCATATTCTGGGCTCCTTTGTTGAAGATTAATTGACCATATATTTGTGGTTTTACTTCTGGCCTTTCTATTCTGTTCCATTGATCTATCTATTTTTGTGCCAATATCATACTGTTTCGATTACTATAGCTTTGTCATATAACTTGAAGTCTGGAATTGCCATAGCTCCGGTTTTGTTTTTCCTTTACAAGATTGCTTTGGCTATTCAGGGTTTTTTGTTGTTGTTGTTGTTGTTGTTGTTATCATACCAATTTTGGGGTTGTTTGTTCTTGTTCTATGAAAAACACCGTTGGTATTTTGATGGAGCTTGAATTAAATCTGTAGATTACTTTGGGTAGTATGGACATTTTAGCAATATTTGTTCTTCTAATCCATCTATGCTTTCATAAAATTTTATATTTTTCCTTCATTTCTCTTATCAGTGTTTGCAGTATTGTGTATTTTTTTTAAATTTAAGTTCTGCCATTCTTACTAGACCAAAACATCCATCAAGGTGGAAATAATATATTTTTAATAATTATTTTTAATTTTTCACCTTTGAATATCAAGCTCAGTGCCAAACACATAGTAAGTGTTCAATAAACACTGCCAAGTGGCTGAATAGATTCCTTAATGAATTACAAATGTTGGGTCTCTGACTTAAACAGAGTGACCTCATTTTTTAAAAATTTTTTTTAATGTTTATTTATTTTTGAGAGAGACAGTGCAGAGCCCGAGCAGGATAGGAGCAGAGAGAGAGGGAGACACAGAATCTGAAGCAGGTTCCAGGCTCTGAGCTGTCAGCACAGAGCCCAATTTGGGGCTCAAACTCATCAATGGTGAGATCATGACCTAAGCCTAAATCGGAGGCTTAACTGACTGAATCACCCAGGCGCTCCAGAGTGATCTTGCTTTTAAAAGTCATTTAAAACATGTTAAAATCCCAAAGTAAAAATTTTGGCAAAATTTACCTTTCCATGATTAGCATGAGTGTGTCTAAGGCCAACTTCTATACACTGTCTGCATATGCAAAAGATAGTTCATTCTAGGGCCTCCTGGGTGGCTCAGTTGGTTAAGCATCTGCCTCTTGATTTTGGCTCCAGTCATGATCTCATTGTTCCTGGGATGGAGCCCCATGTTAGGCGCTGCCCTGACAGCGTGGAGCCTACTTGGGACTGTCTCTCTCTATCTCTCAAAATAAATAAATAAATAAATAAATAATAAACATTGAAAAGAAAAAGATACTTCATTCTGAATTTTCAAACATACAGGCATAAGCATCTTCTTGCAAAGACTATGAATATATCTGGAAGTGAAAGTGTTGTGATTATGCTGATTTCCCTCACGATGGCTCAGATGGAAATTATCTGAGAGCTCCAGCTTCTGATAGTCTTGATTTACAGTCCCTGTGGGCAAAGAGAAGTCTCTACATCTGTAGTTTCTGGGTGGCTCCCAGGCCTTGGTTTCAATTCAGGTAGACAGCGTGCCTGTGTTGCTTATATGGAACATGCTTCTCTGAGAGCATGCATAGCGGTATTTGTCTTTCGCTGTGACTTTTTTTAACCTTAAAAATATGCTGCCTTGGGAAGAAAAACATTTTCTTAAAAATCATAACATCTGGATTTTAACTACATGCCTCTTTCTTATTTCTGTCTGCAATCATTCTCACAGAAATGACTGAGCGTTCTGCTAAGTTTTATTTTCATGCTTTTTAGCTACCTAAAGAATGGATTTTATTTGGTCCATTTTCTGAATGGAGATACTGCAACTTAATGGAGTCATTAAAAATTGATCTAATTTTGTAAAACAGGTAACCATGCAAGACTAAAACAAATAAAACATATCTTAGGTAATAACCTACTTAATGTGAATAAAGGGAATTTTGTTATTTTTAAAAAATCAAATCTCGGTATAGCACTGGGGCTGTCTTTTTGTATTATGCAGCTGTGTGGTGCACTCATGTGGGTGCTCAATAAATACTAAGTGAGCATAATAATAATATCACTCCAATCAAATAGTCAAAAGAAAAACATCAATTGAAATATAGAGCGCTTGATGCTATGGTTTAGACAGAAGTCTGTGATATGCATAACAACAGAAATGGAAACATCTGCTGGGATCTGCTTCACAATACAAGAGACAACAAGATAATAAAGCCATTGTTTTTGTGTCAGATTAATCCACTATTTGGCTTCCTTTCAGCTAGTAAAGGGATTACAGTGGCAAATATTAGCTGACTATGGGAATATTCAATAAGTAGAATTGTATTTTTGTTTTCAATCCATAAGAGTAATATATGCTGTATTTATAATGCTGAAGGAAGGCAATGTGTTAATGCAATTCTTTCCTATCAGCTTAGTGGATATTTATGTGACTGTATTCTTCTGAGTCTGTAGTATTTTCATTTTATTTTTTGAATCTTATAAATTGCCATATTCCTCTCTTCTGCTTTCTGATGGTGAGAGAGTTTAACTATTCAGCAATATCTTTCTCTAAAAATATAGGAAGCAAAGAAAGAAAAAGGAACTTAATATGTAAGAAAAATCTGAACATTGGGTTAAAGTGGAGATTGCAGATTATAATTAAGACATCTATTTTCATTTTGATTTTAATAGATGAAGGGTAGTTTAGTTCATACTTTAACTTAAAGTAGAATATCTTGTACCTACATGCTCTTAGGTTCTGTGACGATGTCAGTGCAATTGAGGGGAGAAAAAGGCAGATAGCACCTATTACAATAATTCCATAGATAGCCTACATTGTTTCTTCAAAGCTCAAAGACCCTATGTCTTTGATGGTATAAGAAAAGCAGGCCCAAATTCATCTGCCTGGCTGTTATTGTTGTTGTGTATGTTTGTCTTTTTTTTTCTTTAACCATGCCTTCTAGCCATTCAGTGTTTTGATCTGTGTTTCCATCTGGACTTCCTAACATAGAGACTCAGGCATCTAATCCATCCAGTTTATTATCTATTGAAATACCCACTGCCTGAAGTGAAATTATTTTGGCAGCAATGACTTCTGATAGAGATGTATTTTGTTGTCTTTGTGAAAGACAGGTGAATCTGAAGATTCCAAACTCACTTCCTGATGACAATCCTTTGGCCTTATCTTATGGAAAACTTGGGGAAAAAAAGAGGGGGGATCTCTATGAACACATTTGGTTTCATTTGCCATTATGAAGTTGTTTCGTCCAAAAGTCAGAACTCTCAGAGGCTGAAAACAAGGAATAGTTACCTGCATAAGGAAATCAGGTTATTAGAGCACAACTGAAGCAGATTCTCAAAGCACCATGTAGGAACATTCTCCCTTCTCTCTTTCTAACTCTCAGTGCCAAGTTCTTTTTAACCTTTAAAATCTAATTCGTGAAAGATTGAGGCTGTATCAAGCTTCGCAGAAACTACTTCTGAAGTGTTTCCATGTTCTGCATGTTGACAGTTTACTTTCTGTTCCATCTAACTGATCCTGAAACAGGGAAAACAAGAGGGAGGAAATGGTGTAAAAGGAGCCTATGAAAGGTCAAAACATCAAAATTTATTTTGATCTTCATGTTGCACCTTAAAACTTTCATTTTTGCCTTGTCAAGTTACATTGTAAAACAAAACAAGAGTATCATTTTATCTAAATCCTGTTTTGCATGCAACTTTAAAATAGATGTGTTAATGGATGCTTCTATTCAGCTGCTCACTATTTAAGTTGTTCTTTCTTTCTTTTTCTTTCTCTCTTTCTTTTCTTTTCTTTCTTTCTTTCTTTCTCTCCTTCTTTCTTTCTTTCTTTCTTTCTTTCTTTCTTTCTTTCTTCTTTCTTTCCTTTTTCTGAATGTCTTCCAGGTTTTGTTGTTAGTTGGTTAGGTGTTACTTCGGAACAGCATTAAGTCAGAAAGGGCCTGCCCGATAGTCAGTTTTGGTCTGCACATGCTGTAATTTTGGGGTATAAACCATGAAATGTCATTTGGAAAGAGAAGGATAAACTTTCTTTCCTTAATACGATAATCCATGAAAGATATGAGTTTCCAATGATTAAAATCATTTTATTAGTTCTGGTGACACCTGTGTGTGTTATTCAACCTAGGCGTGAGGAAACTAATCTGCATATTCCTTTGGTGAATAAGTGAGCAACACTATGCGTCCATAGAAATTCCTTTTTAAAAGGTTATTACTTAAAAAAGCATTTGTGATGCATATTATGAATATATTTCACATGGCTCACTATATCACCCCCTTTTACCTGCCTAGGTGTTGAAAAGAAGAGAATTGTGTTTTGTTATCATAGAGTCACATCTTTACTACTACATTTGTCCCTTTTAAAGAATTTATCTCATGGCCATCACTAGAGTCACTCAAAACTCTTTTTCCCTGAACTTGCACTGCCCCATTGTAGCCAGTATGTTACATATAAGGCCATGTGATTGAAATAAAAAATAAAAATCTTTGTCCATAATTGAATCTATTTAGATAGTGTTTGAGATGCACTTTTGATCACTCATTCATTTATTCATCTATTACACATTTGAAATATATATTTGGTTCTAGACCCCCCAAAATAACACAGATCTCCAGGGTATTTGCCAGTTCATATAGGAGAGACAGATCATAGAATGATACAATGAAATAGAATATGAAAAAGAATGAGGTTGTTACTGAATGGTTAGATTTTCCATGTGTCTGTACTATAGGGGAGGGGAGGGTGGGTGAGGAATAATAAATAACGGGTAAGGGCCAGATGATGAGAACCTTACCTATAAAATGAGATGTATAGACTTTGTCTTATAGAACACGGGTTTTCAAAGTGTGGTGCATGGCCTCCAGGAAGAGCACAAGTCGATACAAGAATATATTGTCTTAAGTTGGGTTTCCCTAGGGGAAGACCCTGAGAGTAAGGAATAAGTAAGGAATCCCTAAGACAGGGAAGGGAAAAGATTCCACAAAGAGCTGCTTTCTTGAGCAGGTCACTCCTGTGTGCAACCAGTGTTCAATTTAGCTGAGGAACATTAAGAGACAGTGTAGACTATGTATCAAAGGTACCTCAGAAAGCTGATAACGCTTCACAAATTCTCAGCCTTAGGTGAAAAGTTGCCCCTGGGAACCTGAATTTCTTGGCACCTCTTGTGTTCCCCATCTGGAGGCCATATTGGCTGTAGTAGGCAGAGAAAGCCCTCAGGTAGTGAGGGACAGAAGCTTGCAATTGAAGCTGTGCATGACAATAGTGTCCTCAAATGGGTAGTAGTCAATAAAAGATACCACACAGATGGAAAGAAAACATCAGATCTCCCATTTAAATTTCTTTTATCTCAATACTGAACTACTGTCTCATATTAAGATTGGCACAGTACCTGTATTTGATCTTTATGTGGAACAGCCACTTTTACAAATGTATGTCACTTTTTCCTGATTCAAAAAAAAAATACAACACGGACTGTTAACAGTAGTGCGCTCTCTAGTTTGATTATAATGAATCCTTACAAGATGTAAAAACAGCTTAAAATATTTTTGCAAAAAAAAAAAATTGAAATTACTACTGATAGTTGAACTACAAATGAACAGGAAATATTTCTAGAATAAGATTTCACTGAGAAGTTATCATATAGGGTCAGCCAAACATCTTTGAAAAATGATTACTTGACATACAAATCTATATTCACCATCAAAAGGGGCAGTAGATATTGGAGTGGGCAGAGATAATTAGTTCACCTGATACATGGCATAAGAATCTCTGGAAAAATCCAGTGGGAAAATGGAAATAATATTTTCTAACTTGAGACTGGGGATGAAGGGGTAGATTTGGACCATCATTGTACATGGTACGTCATTTTATAAAATATCGTTTTATAGATAAAAGTTAAAGCCATGATAGTCAATGAGATCACCCGGGGAGAATGTGTACAGGGGTAAGAAAAGAGGATCATAAATATCTTGATCAGCTTCTTAGAGAGGCCAGTAGCAAATCATTATCATTTATCACATAGTACACAGGAGGCTTGGTTGATTTAGAAAAATAAAACGAAACAAGGCAATTGTTACCACAAACATTTCATAAGAATAACAACTTTCATAAAAATGTCACTGAAGAGATTCAGAAGATGTCATTCCAAAATATACCACTTTGGCATATTGATTATTTTGAATTAAAGTCACTGCAAGAAATAGCCAGCACAAGAACACTCTGGGGGTGTCTGGGTGGCATAGTCGGTTGAGCGCCGACTTTGGCTCAGATCATGATCTCACTGTTCGTGAGTTCGAGCCCCGTGTCGGGCTCTGTGCTGACAGCTTGGAGCCTATTTCGGATGCTGTGTCTCCCTCTCTCTCTGCCCCTGCCCCACTCGCACTCTGTCTGTCTGCCTGTCTCTCTTTCTCTCAAACATAAATAAACACCAAAAAAATTTAAAAAAAGAGAAAAGGACACTCTGACCCTCTTTTATCCTCCTGAGAGCAGAACATACATCTCCCACATGAGAAGTTCCCTCCCTATCTCATCACCAGAGACAGGGAATTTAGAGCCAAGAAACCTGTACAAACAAACCTTGTTAAACTAACCCTTATTTTTCTAGTTATTTCTTCACCATTTACTACCCCTAACCTAAACACCTTTGCCTTGTCAATTCTTCATAAATTTATTGTTTCTTGGTCTAAAAGGCACAAAAGCTTCCTGCTCTGGTCCCTTCTTCGGGTCTTCAGGTTTTTTGTTTGTTTGTTTGTTTTATTTTTGTTTGTTTGTTTTGTTTTCTTTTAGAAGGCCCCCATACACATGTAAGAAATTCAATGAAATCTGCCTGCTTTCGTCCTGTGAATCTGTCTTATGTCTATTTAATTCATAGTCTGAGACAGAGACCCAAAGATGGCAGAGGAGAATTTTTCTCCCCTTCATCATCAGAATCTAAACATTAGGATTTTCAATATTACACATTTGTTTCAAAGACTGTTAGTCACTTATCTCTGTTTACATAGACAAAACACAACTCACTTGTGTTTTGTTAAGTTTCAGGCCATGTTCATTTGGTTTTTATTGTTGTTGTTTTGTTGTTCATTTGTGTTTTTTTAATGTTCATATTTTAATGTTTAAATTGAATTGGCAATGGTTTGTGCTACTCCCTATTGGAGGCATAATTTTAAAATGGCCCTTAAAAATGTCCTGCCCTAATCTCCAGAGCCCCTGAGTTCAAGGTATCAGTCCCATAATTACGTTATTTTATGAAGTATTATTGAACTTTAGATTATCCAAGTGAACCTGATCTAACCGTGTGAGAATTTAAAAGCAGAAAGTTTTTCCTGCTGCTGGCAAAAGGGGAAGTCAGAGAGTTGTAAAATGTAAGAAGAATTTGACATGCTCACGCTAGTGCTGAGGATGAAGAAGCCAAATAAGAAGGAATGTGGGCAGCCTTAAGGAACACTGAGGTCCTTGGCTGCCAAGGAAAGAGGAACCTCAGACCTATAATTAAAAGCTACTGAATTCACTGAATTCTGCTAGCAACATGAATGAGTTTGAAAGCAGATTCTTTCCCAAAACCTCCACCTAAGAGTCTAGCTAAACTGACACCTTAATTTCAACCTCGTGGGACGTTAAGTTGACAGTTCTTCCTGACCTATAAAAATGGCTAAAATTAACAGCTCAGGAAGCAACAGATGTTGGCACGATGTGGAGAAAGGGGACCCGTTTTGCGTTGTTGGTAGGAATGCAAACTGGTGCAGCCACTCTGGAAAACGGTATGCAGGTTCCTCAAAAAATTAAAAATAGGGGCCCCTGAGTGTCTCAGTCAGTTAAGTGTCTGACTTTGGCTCAGGTCATGGTCTCGTGGTTCGTGGGTTCGAGCCCCAAGTCCGGCTCTGTGCTGACGGCTCAGAGCGTGTAGCCTGCTTCAGATTGTGTGTCTCCCTCTCCCTCTGCCCCTGCCCTGCTCATGCTCTCTCTCTCTCTTTCTCTCTCAAAAATGAATAAACATTAAAAAATATTTTTTAAAAAATTAAAAAATAGAACTATCCTATGACCCAGCAATTGCACCACTAGGAATTTATCCAAAGGATACAAAAATGCTGATTTGAAGGGGCACACACACTCCAATGTTTATAGTAACGCTATCAATAATAGCCAAATTATGGAAAGAGCCCAAATATCCATCAACTGATGAATGGATAAAGAAAGTGTGATGTATACACACAATGGAATACTACTTGGCAAGAAAAAAGAATGAAATCTTGCCATTTCCAGCAAGGTGGATGATACTGGAGGGCATTATGCTAAGTGAAATAAGTCAGTCAGAGAAAGACAGATATCACATGATTTACTCATATGTGAACTTGAGAAACTCAACAGATGAACATAGGAGAAGGGAAAGAAAAATAAGATAAGAACAGAGAGGGAGGCAAACCATAAGAGACTCTTACATACAGAAAACAAACTGAGGGTTGCAGGAGGTGGGGGTGAACGAAGGGAGGGTACGTGGGGGGCTGGGTGAAATGGGTGATGGGCATTAAGGAGGGCACTTTTCGGGATGAGCACCGGGTGTCACACGTAAGAGATGAGTCACTGGGTTCTATACCTGAAGCTAAGTTGAATATAAAGAAATTTTAAAAAAGAACTTCCTGATTTATAGAATTTTGAGATAATAAATAGGTATTGTATTAAACCTCTAAATTTGTGGTAATTTTTTTATGTAGCAATAGAAAATTATATAATCTCTAATTCACAGAATAAGTACTTAGCTCAGTAAAACAAAAAATTACTAGTGAAACTGCTAAAATAGATAATTAGGATCCACAATGGCAGCACACATGTTTTTAAGTAGAGAGGACTATGGCATGAATACAGATTGTGAATCTACATGCACTGGGACAATCAAATCTGTAAATGTGATAATTTTGCATAACAGCCAAAAAATATGGTTAAGAGTTGCCAAAACAGATATTTCAAAAAAACTCAATTTCATTGGATTGGTATTCCATTTACTGCAACTTCCAAGTGTTATGAAGCCTTCTTAGAGGTGACGCCGTTGAACTTTATCCAAATTCAAAATAAAACATAAGAACTTCCCTTGAAAAAAGTCAAGAACTTCTAAATCATACTTTCCATGGGGGAGGGGCAGACTGACGCTACATAAGAGCAATCTTCATTGAGGGCAATATGTTTGATGAGAAAATAGGAATCTATCAATATCCACTGGGTGGATATTACATAACATTCATGCAGACAATACAAAAGAGCAGTTACCGTCACATATCTCTGAGCAGATATTTGACATAACATTTTGGGCAAAACCGGTGATTTGCAGTGTGAATCAACTCTTGTCCAATAAATGATGAACACGTGAAGGAGAAATTTGATGATTTCCTCTTCCATTCATAGTCTATAACACATGCACAGGATAAAAGTTGTTTTGTGTGCTTAAGATTATCTGTAAGTCATGATAAATACTGGAAAAGGTCCCAATGGAACAGAAACTATATATCCAGAAAAGAAGGGTATTGCTCTGTAAATAGCAGAGGTTACCCCTCAATACCAATACGCAAATAGCTTGGTTCACGGTGAAGACTTTGGTAGGTAGCAACCTGCACCAAATCTTCATTCAATGTTGATAAAAACTGGACATTATACGTGTAGTCAAGATATATATATATATATATATATATATATATATATATATATATTTGCCCTAATAATTGGACAACAAGTGAAGACCTATTTTATCTATTGACTTATGTCAGCTACCAAAGGAAACATTTCTCACAAGAAGGTCAATAATATTAGAAATTGCCTTTTCTATGATTTTAAGTGATTTGCCAAAGCTGTATGTCTCAATGATATATATTCTGAAGCTTGACCATCCAGCACTAATAATTTTGGTTGTATAGAATATATTTGAAAAACCACATCCAAATATTGTAAAAATAAGAAGACATGCATTATAGAGTAGAATTTTACCAAATAGTGATTTGGAGATTCTTTCGCTACTGTCATTCAATGATTTCCAGGTTTTAAAACATATGATGTATCTTTTAAATAGCATCTGACAAAATTTCATTAATTTGAATGAAACATTGTTCTATAATCCTTGGTCAATATTAGAACTTAATAATTAGCATTCCTGGAAGAAGGCATAGACTCCTTGCTAGCATTTCTGTTGAACTATTATGTGTTTTAGAATTTTCTAATTTGGTGAAAATATAAAGTTAAAAAGGAAACCAATGATATATATATATATATATACATATATATATATATACATATATATATATATGTATATATATATAATGTATACACATACATACTGTATGTGTGTATGTGTATGTATACATATACATGTGTAAATACATACAGTGCATACATATATGTTATTTATATAAATATACATATATGTACAGTGTTTATATCAGTATACATATGTGTACAGTGTGTATATCCATACATGCATACATATACATATATATTTTATAAACCAACTTTGTATGGAGCCTAACCTACAGCTACATTTTGTTTTTTTAATGTATTGGCCAAAGTCTGCATTAGGATGGTCTCTTTCACTGGTTTGAAGCAACTGTTATTTTTAATTCTAAATATTACACTTTTTTTGTTGTTTCAAATTTACTTACTTTTCTTAATTCATTTAATTTACTTTAAGTTGAGGGTCTGCATAGGTACCCGAAGAGAACATTTTTTTTGGAAACATCTACCAAACTGATTTAAGAAGAAGAAAAATAAATAGTCACGAAGGCAGGAGCAGAACCAAGATTAGGTATGTACAAAATGCCAGGAATTCACCAAGGGAGGTGGTGGGTCCAGTGCTATTTAGTATATAATAATCAGTTTTGTGTTTTGGCTTGTTTGTAATACACATGACACATAAGATTCTTTATTTTCTAGCACAAAATTTACATGAATGCCCTCATGCTGTAAGCATCTCCTACTCTTTTTTAGGAAACCAGCTATGAGCCAAAGGCAAACTACTTTTGATCATGGAGACTCTTTCTTAGCCATTTTATTTATTTGTTGCCAAATAGTCTTGATTTCTGGGCATGTCACATTTCTAAATGATTGGAAGTCATCAAAATAGAGACCAGAAAAAATCACCAACCCATGTAAAAATACAGCAGTTGTACAGAAGGCTAAATAAGCAGAGAAACAGTGTCTTAGTTCTGGGCAGTGTGCTCCTTCCTCCCAGGTGAGGCAGGTGGAACAAACAGGCTTTCTAGAAAGAACAAGTGTTGTTCCCATTGATGTTCATAATAAATCATCATTCAGGAGATTCTGTCAATAACACACTGCCCCCAATCGCTTCATGCCTGCAGCATTACGCTCATGCTATTGCAACTAGATGAGCTATCAAAGCCTCATGCAGTCAAAGAGAGTAGTTTAAAGAGGTACAATAACAGGCGATTTGCAAACAGCCCAAACCTTTAGCTTCTTCCCCCTTTCCAAAGTGTGCAGTGAATTTACATTAACACCTGCTATTGGAGATGAAAGAATGGATTTGCACTGCAAGGAGAATGCCAAATCCTCCTAGAAGAGTGACTCATTTCCCTATATTGTGGGATATTAGGCTGAACTGGAGGCCGCATGTTGCCTGCAGTACACTGGGTCAAATCAAAAATAAAAATGGCAGTACGGCGTTTAACACACGGAAGGCAGAAATCCTTATCTCCGAGTATTTGCCACCTAACTGCCACGTTAAATCCACTCCGTGAGCAGGTCGTTTTTATTGTCCAAGGATAATTTAGATCAGTAGACTTTTTACTACATACTGACTCAGATTACTATGACATCTAAGATTTTCATGCTGTGAAATTCAATTTATTGTGGAACATAAGGGCAATTAAGGGATGGGAGATGACATTATATTACATCAAAGTGAACTACAGGAAAAGGAGGTGTGTACTCCTAGTAATTTGTTGTATATAAACTTAATTTTGAGTGTTTTCCCCATGGTAAAATGGCAGATACTATTTCTAGCAACTCACTATGTGCCAGACACTTTATTCAGATCTTTGTTACTAGCTAAGAGCTAATAAATCACTGATTGAAAATTGGGTTGAATAAAAATTAATGACAAACTAAAATTTCTGAAAGTCTAAAGATCACCACACATACCACAGAATCCATTTAAGACATTAAATAATGTCCCAAAACATCTATGTACCTGATACATCTAATACACATTTCCACTACATTTTTTTGGATTCTGTATTATTTTTCTAGTGCTGGGTAACTAATTACCAGAAATATAATGGCTCAAAATAAGACACATTTATTATTTCAAATTTTCTGTGGGCGAGAAATCTGGTCACGGCTTAGCTGCAATCCAGGTGTCAGCAGAGCTTGGATCTCATCTAGAGTTTTGATTAGGGAAGGATCAGTCCAAGATCACATGGCTGTTGGCAGATTTCAGTTCTTCCAAGTGTTGTTGGATTGAGAGCCTCAATTCTTAATTGTTGGGTGGAGGTCACCTTAATTCCTTGCCATGTGGACTTCCCCAACCAGACAACTTTATCAAAACCAGTAAGGGAGAGGGTCCACTAGCAAGATGGATATTGTTATGTCACCTAACCTAATCATGTAAGTAGCATACATCAGTGCTGCCCAGTACTGTGGCTAGAAGCAAGTCTAAGGCCCTACCCACACGTAAGGGGAGCAATGACCTAAGACCATGGATATAGGGGACGGAGATTGTAAGTAGAGAATATTTTAGAGTCTGCCTGCCACATCTGCATTGCTCCTTGATATGACACTTCGATTTACCCCCTATCCTCCTCTGAATTTGGTGTCCTTGAATGCAATTCACTTTTCAGAAAGTGTAAATTTCCAGAAATTTCCCACTTCCCACTGTGGAGATGTACCCAGTGTCAGGATCCAAAGAATGGAGCCAAAGGTCATATTCTTTGACTTTGACCTGGGGACGCCTACTGGTCAGGCCAAGAGATCTTCAGAGCTGTGCTGCACTCCTTGGGCCCTCTCTTCTTTCCTTCCTTTGCCCTGTGACGTATCAGAATTGCATCCTGGTCGGCAGCTCTTGCTGCCTCCCCCTGCGTCCCTCCCTTTACCCTTCACAGACTTGTTCTCCCCACCTCCACTTCTCTTGCATGTCTTGGCATTCACTTCTCAAAATAACTAAACTAACACAGGTATAATTTAAAAACAATAGTTTTGTGAAAATAATAGTGATCAAGAATATGGCTGAGCCATGATATATACCACAAATAATTTACCATTAAGAAAGAACTTTTGGGGCCACCTGGGTGGCTCAGTCAGTTGAGCGTCCAACTTTGGCTCAGGTCACGATCTCACGGTTCATGAGTTTCAACCCCACATCGGGCTCACTGCTGTCGGACTGTCAGTGCACAGCTGGCTTTGAATCCTGTCTCCCTCTCTCTGCCCCTCCCCTGCTTGCACTCTCCCAAAAATAAATAAATAAATAAATAAATAAATAAATATTTTAACAAAGAAAGAAAGAACTTTCTACAACTAACTATCCTTTCTTTTTTCTTTTTCTTTTAAGTTTCTTCCTTTCATATATGTATTCATTTGTTTTCTGGGAGAATATTAAGATTCTCTTAATTATTTATCATCCTCACTTAGAGAACTGGGAACTGAATAAAAAAAGAAAAAGAGAGAAAGGGAGAGATCAGCAAAGCAGACTTTCTTCTTTCTCTTTTTAGAGATAATTGTGTATATCAAAAACAAACAGAAGTTTGGTCTTCAATATAATATAATATTTCCTCACCTTTGTACACAAGTTTTAATTTCATAATTATTGTAAATAAGTTCTATGCTATTATCATTAAATTCCAGCTATATGTAAGGAATATAATAATAGATATATGTAGCCCTTTTTTTTGTGAAAGCACCTATGAAATCTCAAATTTATTTTCATGTCATTCTTGGGATCAGGTATCATGTCATTATATGCATTTTATTGAAAAACAAAATGGACATACCTAATTGTTAAACAAAGCAATAGCCAAAGAGCATCAGGAATTGACTCAGAGCCCCTTGCAAATTTCAACAGTCTCCAGGCTGATATATTCTAGAAGATTCTTACAGAGTAACTGTCCCTGAATCTAAAATCTTAAGGTTTTTTTTTTCACTAGAATTGGAGTTCTGTTCTGCACAAACAGGGATAATAATACAGACTGGTGACTTGGATGATAAAGTGCCAAAACCAGTACCTTGCCGAATCCTATTTGGGGAGTTTCTCATCCCAGAGCACTGAATGCATTTCCAAATGCTTGCCCATCTTCCTACTGAGCTCTCTTTTTCTAAGGTTGTGTGGCTCTCTTTGTACTTGATAGACTAATTTTTTGTTGATGAATTACATTGCAAACATCTTCTCCCCCTTTGTTGTGTGTTAACTTTGCTCCTGGCGCCTGGTCATAAAGAATATTAAAAATTTTTCACCTATCATATTTAATAGGGATTGCTATAGATACATGCATGGAAAGTGCATAGAGGAATTTCAGGTTATCTGTTTTCTGGGGGCCAGTTGGAAAAGGAAACCTGGGAGTTTTTGCTGTGTCTGTACTTTTATTTCATTAGATAAAAAGCTGAGGCATATATGCAAAATATGATATTTTTAAAAACTGAATGCTAGGATTACGACCTATATATTATTTTTCTGTATGAATTTTAGAATTTATATCATGTCTATGGATAATACTCATGTGTACACACCCCGTGGATGGTTTGTGGTCCTGGTTGGTGTCACATTACTCATCCTCTGCCCCGTTGGGGCTGTTTCAATCAGGGTAAGAGTAATGTGAAGAGATCAGGTGGATGTGGGGGAAGCATCTGGTCCTGTTATTCAGCCCTGCCCCACTGTAATCAATTCAGGTATCTAAATTCCAGCTTCCTTAATTTATCCTGCCAAATGTAGTTCTTTCTAATTAAGAATATATCCTGGAAATAAAATGGTGATAAAAAAGAAAGGAGGCAAGGACTTTCAAAGAGAGACTTTAAGGAGGACATTTGAGAATGCATAAAGCACATAATAATGTTTTCCTGAGGATGTGATGATACACATTTTATAGCCACTGCTAAGAGGCAAAATAAAATCCACAGGGAATAAAGGTAGGAATTTGGCTGCAGATGTTTGCAATTTTTTGAGGAGATATGATTGACATGTCTGAAGAGCAGTATCAGGCACATGATGTTAGGCTTAAAGGGCAAGCAAAGAGAAGAAAAGTTAGATTTAAAGAGCAAGGAAACAAGTTATCCTTGTGGGTTGACGTAACAAGATTGATCAAGATTTGATGCAAAGGAGAAGGAAAGAAACTGAAGAGAAAGAAACATTGTTCCTTTTAGGATCAACCTCAGTGGGGGAAAAAAAGGGTAAGATGGACTAAAATTAAACTTTGAGGGAACGTGCCTATATAGTGTAGAGCAAAAGGCAGGGTAAGATTTCTTCATTATTCATTTAAGAACAGGATATATATATATATATATATATATATATATATATATGATAAAAATATTTTCTTTTGTGTTTATGAACTTGCCATTTGCCTTGATTTAAAATAAATACCCTTTGTTCTCTCTGGTTATTTTAATTTTCAGATGGTTTGGTACACTTTTGTGACAGCAAGCCATCTAATGTATAGCTTCTGTTATTAAGCTATATAACCATCTTTTTTTTTTTTTTCCTGTTTGGTTTTTCAAAAAATGTTTAGAAATTTGCCTTCTTCAACTTTTTACTTCATCTAATCCATATAAATTTCCTCGAGGCTAAAGAACCTTTGGGGGTGAAGAGAAGAATGCCAGCTTGTCATAACTCATAAAAGTGATCAAAGGCAGCCAGGTGCTCCCTTAACCTTTGATCACTTACACACAGTTCAGTATCTGATTAAGGTTGCTGTGTGTCCTCAGATTCTATTATTGGCTCCTAGCAAGAGAAAGGGATGTTGGGTAATGAGAAGAGGAAATGGAAATGTCTAGCATGACTACATCTTTTTAATTATACCACTATATATACGGATATATTAGTGTTATAAGTAACAATCTCTCAATCAAAAGAACGGTAAAACAATAAGTAGCTCGTAAAACTGGCCTTTGTTCTAACAGGGTATACATTTAAGTTATACTGTTATTTCTGGGTCAAGCTTAGGATGCTTTCAAAAGAATAACCCATTACAGGATGTAGAGTAGAAGGATAAAGAACTTTCAGACTCAGGTATGTCAGATCATCTTAGGTAATTCTGATGGTCACTTGTCATAAGGTGTCGTCTAGGTGTTTTCCAAGTTTGCATTCAAGGGTTTATGATAGTCTTCAACACGGAAGGCAAAAGTGAAATAAATGATGTTTCTGAGCCTTTAAAGTAAAGAAATAAGAAATTGAACGTTGAGAATGCCCTTAAAGGTGGGGGGAGGGGCGATGGAGAGAAAATGAAGGATTTTATTACCTGATATGCTTTTGTCCCTATGGATTACCAAAAGGACCTTATATAATTACTCAGTTGGATTTATACCTAGAAAATACTTTGTCAAGGAAACTCTGCTTTTAACACTATAAAATGATGGAAAATAGCAGTAGTGCTTAAAAAATCACTTTCCCGAGTTTCTGGCTTTGCATAAAAACATGAGTTGGGTGGTGCTGAGAGAGAGTGCATAGCCAGAAAGTACAAAAAGATGGAAAGGACTCCAGGGAAGGAAATGAAAGAGTCATCTTCCTCTTGCCACACAGCTTAGAAAATACCATTAAAATCACGGACATCCCAAGTAGGAACTTGTCTAATTCTGCGTGTGATGTAATACATGGTTTATCCTTGCCACGCAATTAATGCCTTTGAATATGGATAATGAAAACGTCCCTTTGCCTACAGTGCAATGTATAAATTGGGTGCGAGGATGAAATTCTCATTTTTTACCAAAGCTTGTCACAGGTGAGCACTGATCTTCATCTGAAAATATTAAAGCATTCCCTTCATGCCCTTTTAATTCCCCAAGGCCCTTAACCTTTTATTCTCCTTTAAAGGAACCACTTTTCTTTCCTGGAGGGACATTTCAAAATAGTTATATATATAAAAAAAATCTTATCTCCAGCTCATCATCTGGAAATTGCCCTAACTGTTTTCAGTCCCAAATGCAAAGCCAGGATTCTGTGAAGAATTACACAGATACAAAACCACTTCAAAGCTGGATGGGGTTGAATCAATGCCACAACAATATGTGTTAAGTGCTCCAATCAAAGGTTGCTTCACGGGGCCTGCAAACACTGTTTTGTTTCACCTGCCTATCATCTGAACAATACAATTGCCAGTCATGTTAATTTAGACAAATCCTTTAGGGGGAGTGAGTGGAGCAAATCCAGGCCAACAGAATGGTATTTATTCTCCCTCCCAAAATCACCAGGAAGGGCAGAGATGTGATTAAGAACACGATTAAAATAGCTCAGCGCATGTCCCTGCCTCAGTATTCCATCGGATGGAAATTTTGCCAGCCCAGAGACCAAGCAAGACTTCTCCCAAGCTCTGGATCTGTGCTGCAGAATGGAGAGAATTCAGAAGACATGTATGATATCACAGCTTTGGAAGTCACTTTCAGGGAAAGGATGATCTTTCCTACCTCTTTCGACAGAGCTTTATTCTGGTGTTCAGTGCTGGCATTATCTGTGTTAAATTGGCATTTTGGTGTTGATAATCAACTTCTCACCTCTTTCTAGCCTGTACACAAGTCTAACAGGACTCTGTTTTGAGAGCACAGCCCCTACTCTACTCCCTCTTTTTGTTGGTCATGTGGTTCCTGCTGTCTGAAATGCTTTTCCTTGCAATATATGAATCAGACCAGTTCAGATGTCACCCTTCAAACCCTCCTTAATTTCCTCAGTTTGCTGTGCTAGCTCTCCTTTCTTCATATCAAGTTTGATTGCCTCTTATGTATTTAGGATTTTATGCTTTTTACTTGTGCTATGCTTTTCCATCTCTGTCTCCTGCTAAATTACAAAACTCTCAAGGACGCAGAGTCTGGAATAAGTCATCTTTTTATCTTCTGTATGTTGCAGTAAATCACCGTGAACAAACCAAACTTTCAGTAAAAGAACGCTTAAATAATAGTAGTAATAGTTTACACTTAGATGGTACTTACACTTTATACCTTTCTAACATTTACTGATAGATGTAATCATCACA
The DNA here is from genome assembly GCF_023721935.1 of Panthera uncia. NCBI lineage: Eukaryota > Metazoa > Chordata > Mammalia > Carnivora > Felidae > Panthera > Panthera uncia. The sequence goes on from NW_026057580.1 coordinate 52,037,327, forward strand.
AAACTAAGAGTTTAGTTCTATTATTATCCCTATTTTATGAACAAAAACACAGTAGGACATAAAGAACTTGCCAAAGCTCACAGAGCTATTCTATCAGAGAGCCAGTATTCATGCCCAGATTCTCACAACCACACTCTTATTCCCCATGCATCTTATTTTTGAATAAATGAATGAGTGGATTTTGAAAAATGTTTTTATAGCACTATTTAAAATTGGTTTACTATTTAAATTCTCCTTTTATCCACATTTGTGCCGAGGCTTTTTGTTTGTATATTTTTTCCTGTGTGAAGAATTGAAGATTTAATCCAAGGAGATTATTGACCATTTTTCTTGGGCTTGAGTTCCATAACTAGTGGAAAATGTCCTCCTTTTTTTTAAAGCTTATTTATTTATTTGAGATAGAGAGAGTGTGGCTACGGGAAGGACAGAGAAAGAGGGAGAATCTCAAGCAGGTTCTATGCTGTCAGCACAGAGCCCAGGCAGGGCTAGAACTCAGGGACTGTGAGATCATGACCTGGGCTGAAATCAAGGGTTGGACGTTTAACCCATGAAGCCCAATTTCCTCATTTTTAAATATATATACACACATATATAATTTTAGGCTCACAAAAAGCTGCAAAACCAGTGCAGAAAAATCAGATGTCTGTATCACCAAGTTTCTCCCAATGGCAGCATCTTACATAGACATAGTACATCATCAAAACCAGGTAACTGGTATTGGTATAATACCATTAACCTGCTTCCAGTTCTTATTTGGGCTTACCAATTTTTCATGCAGTCATTTTTAAAATAACTTTGTGTAGAATTCTAAGACATTTTATCATATGTATAGATTTTAATAAGTTACCACGATCAGGAGATAACACTTTTCTATTATCACAAAGACATTTCCATATACCATACTTTTATACTCACACCCTTCTTTTCCTTCCATAACCTTTGGTGACCACAAATATGTTCTTAAGATGTATAATTTTATATTTTGAGGATGAATGAAATCCTACAGTGTGTAACATTTTGAGATTAGCTTTTTTCCTCTTGGCATAAATGTTTTTGAGATTTTTCAACTTATTGAATGCATCAATAATTTATTCCTTTTTTTGTTTTTAAAAATTTGTTTATTTATTTATTTATTTGTGTTCCAGGTTTATTTATTTTTGAGAGAGAGAGAGAGAGACAGAGCATGAGTGGGGGAGGGGCAGAGAGAGAAGGAGACAGATCCTGCTTCAGCAGGCTCCAGGCTCTGAGCTGTCCGCACGTAGCTAGAAGCGGGGCTGGAACTCACAAACTGCAAGATCATGACCTGAGCCAAAGTCGGATGCCTCAAGTATTTGTGGCCCCCCCTTTTTTTTTAACTGCTATTTGTTTAACCATTCATTCATTGAAGGACACTTGGGTTGTTTCCTTTCTTGGGCTACCTCAAATAAAGCTGCTATGAACATTCATATACAGGTTTATGTGTGAAGACAAATGTTTATTCCTTATGATAAATGCCCAAGAGTACAAATGCTGGGTCACATGGTTAAGTGTATGCTGCACTTTCTGAGAAATTGCCAGAATGATTTCCAGAATGGCCGTACCATTTTACATTCCCACCAGCAATGTACTGGAGATAAAATTTCTCTGGGGGCGCCTGGGTGGCTCAGTTAAGCACCTAACTTCCTGCAGGTCATGATCTCACAATTCGTTAAATTTGAGCCCTGCATCACACTCTGTGTTGACAGGTCATAGCCTGGATCCTGCTTTGGATTCTGTGTCTCCCTCTTTCTCTACCCCTCCCCCACTCACACTCTGTCCTTCTCTCTCTCAAAAATAAATAAATATTAAAATTAAAAAAATTATCTGCATGTTTGTCAGCACTTGATATTGGAGGTATTTCCTATTTAGTCATTCTAATGCAAATGTCGTATCATCTCACTGTGGTTGTAATCTTCATTTTCCTAATGACTGGAGATGTTGAACATATTTTTCATGTGTTATTTGCCACGTGTATATTTTCTTTGGTGAAGTTTGTCTTTTTCCCATTTTTCTAATTGAATTATTTTTTTTCCTTTACTGTTGAGATTAGAGAGTTTAGTTGCTTAATTTTCATCATCTTGACTGAATCTTTTTTAGAATGAAAAATTTTAATTTTTATGGAATCCAACTTATCCATTTTTTTTTATTCTTTTTTAGTTCTTGATTCTGGTGTCATATATTAGAATGATTTGCCTAACTCCAGGTCATGAAGATTTTCTCCTACGTTGTCTTGAAAAAGTTTTCTAGTTTCACATTAGATCTATGATCCATTTGGAGTTAACGTTTGTCTAAGGTTGAGGATTAGGTTGAGTATCATTTTTGCAGCTACTGATGTCCAGGTGTTTTAGCACTATTTATTGAAACAATTCTTCCTCCTCCACTGAATTGCCTTTGCACCCTTGTCAAAAATCAGGTGAGTATATTTGTGTGAGTCTATTTCTAGCACCCGATATTTTTAATTGAGCACATCGCAGTGAGAGGAAACGTGGGTATTGGACCCATCCTGACTATAGAGATGCCATAGTCACATGGGTTTAGAGATGCCTTCTGTTATTCACTTAATACTGACAAAAGGTAGATCTGCTGTGACTTCTCTCCACCAAGCACAACCCTGTACATCAACCTTACTTCTTGTCAGCCAGCCAGAAGAGGGAGGGCAGAACATGAAGTGGAGGATGCCGTAAAGTCCATTTGGATTGAAAGAGTCAGCCAGTTCTTTTTAAAGAATAATTTGGTGAACACAGGGAGAAAATATATTATATAAATGAGCATTTCAGTTCTCTTAAAGGTAGCTTTAAAATATTAGTACTTTAAAAACAAATGAGAGGGGCGCCTGGGTGGCTTGGTCGGTTAAGCGTCCGACTTCGGCTCAGGTCATGATCTCGCGGTCTGTGAGTTCAAGCCCCGCGTCGGGCTCTGTGCTGACAGCTCAGAGCCTGGAGCCTGTTTCAGATTCTGTGTCTCCCTCTCTCTCTGCTCCTCACCTGTTCATGCTCTGTCTCTCTCTGTCTCAAAAATAAATAAACGTTAAAAAAAAAATTAAAAAAAATAAAATAAAAAAAAATAAAAACAAATGAGATTTATAAAAATGTGTGCTCAATAAAACATTACTTAGAAATATTTAAAATTCAATTACTCTTCCCCAATTTTTTTCCATATTTTACATGTCCATTTTGAATTTTTTTTAATGTTTATTTATTTTTGAGAGAGAGAGAGACGGCGTGAGCAGGGGAGGGGCAGAGAGAGAGGGAGACACAGAATCCGGAGCAGGCTTCAGGCTCGGAGCTGTCAGCGCAGAGCCCAATGCAGGGCTCGAACCCACGGACGGTGAGATCATGACCTGAGCCGAAGTCGGATGTTCAACTGATTGAGCTGCCCAGCTGCCCCTATACATGACCATTTTGTTATATTTAGGTGTAGTGCCCAGATTTTTCTAATATTTAGATTAATATCCAACCATATAAAATTATCTTCCTAAAGGAAAAGAATGATAAGCATCAGAACATGAAAAAGACAAACTGGGAATTTAAATAACTTACCCGATCATTTGTGTTTTTATTTATTTATTTATTTATTTATTTATTTAAAGTTTATTTATTTATTTTGAGAGTGACAGCAAGCAGGAGAGAGGCAGAGAGAGAAAGAGAGAGAGAGAGAGGATCCAAAACAGGCTCTGTGCTGACAGCAGAGAGCCCAATGCGGGCTCTAACTCATGAACTGCAAGACTGCGACCTGAGCCAAGTCAGATGCTTAACCAATTGAGCCACCCAGGCAACCCTCATTTGTGGATTTTAAATCCTGGATTGATGGATGTTTGAGCAGTCTTCGCTTAATTTAATATTTGCTGATTGCTTACCATGTTAATCATATCATGACATTTGTAAATGCATTGTGTGAAAACTTTATGTGTACATAAAAATTGGGACTTTTTCATTCTAGGTATTATAAATTTATTTTCTTGAGGAACTTGACCTTCTTCCAAGTGAGTTTTATTTGTTATAGCTCCATTTACAAAGAACTTCTTCTTCTGATGGTATTTACAGAGCATCAAAAATACTTTTTTACATTTTTTTTTATTGTGGTAAAAAAAGCACATGACATAAATCTTACCATCTTCACCAATATTAAGTGTGGACTTCAGTAGTGTTAAGTATATTTACACTGTTATGAAATAGATCTGCGGAACTTTTTTATCTTGCAAATCTGAAGCTGTGTACCCATTAAACAACAATTCCCTAACTCTCTTCCCCACTCAGTTACTGGTAACCACCACTCTATTTTCTGTCTCTATGAATTTGACTACTTTAGATATCTTACTTAAGTGGAATCATGCAGTATTTGTCCTGTGGCTTCTTTCACTTAATATTATGTCCTCGTGGTTCATCGATGTTGTAACATGTGACAGTATTTTGTAAAGCTCAATAATATTCCATTATAGATGTGTAAATAAATACATACACACATATACATAAATACTATGTTTTGTTTATTTATTCATCCATCAATGAACATTTGGATTGCTTCTACCTCTTGATTGTTGTGAATAGTGTTGCTCTGACTGTGGGTGTGCAAATATCTCTTCAAGATCCTACTTTTGAATCTTTTGTATATATACTTAAAAAGTGAGATTGCTGAGGGGCACCTGGGTCGCTCAGTTAGTTAAGTGTCCAACTTCAGCTCAAGTCATGACTTCACAGTTCGTGAGTTCGAGCCCGGCATCAGGCTCTGTGCTGACAGCTCAGAGCCTGGAGCCTGCTTCGAATTCTGTGTCTCCCTCTCTCTCGGCTCCTCCCTTGCTCTCTCTCTGTCTCTCTCTCTCTCTCTCTGTCTCTCTACAAAAGTAAATAAACATCTAAAAATTTTTTTAAAAAAAGATTACTGAGATCTATGGTAGTTCTAATTTTAATGTCTTTGAGAAACCTCCATAATGTTTTCCATAGCAGTTGCACCTTATTTACAATCCCAACAACAATGCACAGGAGTTCAAGTTTTTCCACATCCTCACCAAACTTGCTACTTTCTGGGGGTTTTTTTTGTTTTGTTTTGTTTTTTGTTTTTTGTTTTTGAGAGCCATCATAATGGTTGTTAAGTAATGTCTCATGGTGACTTTGGCATTTCTCTGATGATTAGTGATGTTGCACATCTTTTTATATGTTTGTTGGCCATTTGTATAGGATTTTGGAGAAATATCTATTCAAGTCCTTTTCCCATTTTGCAATCAAATTTTTATTTTTTTTGTTTTTTATTTATAGAGTATATGTGTGTGTGTATATATATATATATATATATATACACACACACATATACTTTTCCCACTTTTTAATCAAATTTTCCCACTTTTTAATCAAATTTTTATTTTTTTGGTTTTTGACTTACAGAGTATATGTATGTATATGTATATCTTTATACATTCTAAATAGTATAGCATATATGTATTATATATATGTTTTCCCACTTTTTAATCAAATTTTTAATTTTTTGTTTTTGATTTATACCGTATATGTGTGTATATGTATATCTTTATACATTCTAGATAGTAGCCTCTTTTTAGATACATGATTTAGAAATATTTTCTCTCATAGGTTGCCTTTTTATTCTGGTCATTATGTCCTTTGGTGTACATTTTTTTGTTTGCCTGTTTTTGCTTTTGTTCACTGTACTTTTGTTGTCATATCCAAGAAATTATTGCCAATCACAATTTCATGAAGTTTCCTCTGTTTTTTCTTCTAAGGGCTTCATAGTTTTAGGTCTTTAATGCACTTTGAGTAATTTTTGTAAAAGGTATGTAATAAGGGCCCTACTTCATTCTTGTGCATGTGAATATCCAGGTTCTCAAAGTTGTTTGTTGAAGAGACGGCCCTTTCCACATTGAATACTCTTGTTATTGTTAGCAAAGATCATTTGACTATTTATGTGAGGGTTTATGTCTGGTTTATTTCTCTTTTCTTTTCCATCGGTCTATATGTCTGTCTTTATGCCAGTACCAAAATTATTTTCATTACAGTAGCTTTGCAATATGTTTTCAAGTTAGGAATTGGGAGTCTTCCAAATTTGTTCTTCTTTTTCACAATTGTCTTTGGCCATTTGAGGTTTCTTGAAATTTCCATATGAATTTTAGGGTGATTTTCTTTCTAATTTTTCAAAAAGTGCCATTGGGCTATTAAGCAAGGTTGCATAGAATTTATACATCTTTTCATTAGAATGGATGTCTTAATAATATGTCTTCCAAATGATAAACAAGGGATGTCTTTCTATTTATTTGTGTCTTATAAAATTTCTTTCAGAAATGTTTTGTAGTATGTATATATGTATGTATGTATGTATGTATGTATATTTTATTTTAGACATAAAATGCATGCACAAGCAGAGGAGGGGGCAGAGGAAGAGAAAGAAAAAATTTCAAACAGGGACCATGCTTAGCATGGAGCCCAACTCAGGTTTCTATCCCATGACCCTGGGATCATGACTTGAGTCTAAATCAAGAGTCGAATACTCAACCGACTGAGTGGCCCAGGTGTCTCTGAAGTTTTTAATATAAAAGGCTTTCATCCTCTTGGTTAGGCTCATTCCTAAACATTTTATTCTTTTAATGCTATTGTAAATGGAATTTTTTCTTAGTCTTCTTTTTGGCTTGTTCATTGTTAGTGTATAGAAACAGAACTGAGTTTGGGGTGTTGATGTTTTATCCTGCAGCTTGGCTGAATTCTTTTATTAGTTCTAAGTTTTTTTATGGGCTCTTTAGGGTTTTCTACATGTAAAATCAGGTTATCTGCAAACAGAGATTCCTTTAGTTCTCCCTTTACAATTTTCCTTTTTTCTTTTCTTGCTTAATTGCTCTGGCTTGGATGTCCAAGTCCATAGTCCATTATACTATGTTTAATATAAATGGTGAGAACAGGCATTCTTTACTTGTTCTAAAGCTTTCAGCTTTGACCATTGCTTATGATGTTATCTATTGGCTTCTTATAAATGGCATTTATTATGTTGGGATAATTTCCTTCTCTTCCTAATTCATTGAGTGATTTTATTATGAAAGACAGTTGAATCTTGTCAAATGTTTTTTTCTGCTTTAGTTTAGATTACATATGGATTTTGTCCTTTATTCTGTGAATGTAGTGTATTATATTGATTTTCCTATGTTGAACTATTCATGCATTCTAGGAATAAATTTTTTGTTGTTTTATTCATTTATTTTGAGAAAAAGAGAGAGGAGAGGGGCAGAGAGACAGAGAGAGAGAATCCCAAGTAGGCTACACACTGTCAGCACAGAGCCCAATGTGGGTCTTGAACTCATGAACCATGAAATCATAACCCGAGCCAAAATGAAGAGTCAGACATTTACCCGACTGAGCCACACAGGCACCCCTTAAGAAAAAACTTATTTGGTCATCATGCACAATCCTTTTAATGTGCTTTTGTATTTGATTTGCTAGTGTTTTATTGAAAACTTTTACTTCAATATGTATCAGGGATAGTGGTCTATATAGATTTCTTTTTTTGCACTGTCTTTATCTGGCTTTGGTGTCAAGGTAATGCTGGCCTCTTAGAATAATCTTAGAAGTACTCTGACCTATTCATTTTTTTTTTTTTTTTGGAAGAGTTTCAGGTGGATTGGTATTGTTTTTTCTTTAACCGTTTGGTAAAGCTCTCCAGTGAAGCCAACTGGTCCTGGGTTTATACTTCTCGTGAAGTTTTTAATTACTAGTTCAATCTCTACTCATTATTGGTCTGTTCAGATTTTCTACTTTAAGATTCAATCCTGTTAGGCTGTACATTTCTAGGAATTTATCCATCTAACCTGAGTTCTTCTGTGTGCTGTCATACAATGTTTAAGGTATTCTCTTATAATCCTTTTTAGTTCTGCAGCATCAGTTGTAATGCCTCCTCTTTCCTTTCTGATTTTATTTAAATATTTTCTTTTTTTTCTTAATATAACTAAGGTTTTGTCAATTTTGTTAAACTTTTCAAAAAGCAACTTTTACTTTCATTGATATTTTCTTTTTTTTTTTTCTATTTCTTGTTTATCTCTGGTCTAATCTTATTTCCTTCTTTCTGTTAGCACTAAGTGTAGTTTATTTTTCTAGTTTCTTGACGTTTAAAGTTAGGCCATTGATTTGAGATATTTCTACTTTAATATATGCATTTACAACGATAAACTTCTCTCTTAGCGCTGCTTTCGCTAAATACCATAAGTTTTGATATATTGTGTTTTCATTTTCATTTGCCTCAAGGTATTTTCTAACTTCCTTTGTGGCTTCTTTTTTACCCATTGGTTGCTTAGAGGATGTTGTTTACTTTTCACATATTTGTGTATTTTCTGGTTTCCTTTGTGCTCTTGATTTCTGGTTTTATTTCATTGTGATTTTGTATAATTTCAGTCTTCTTGAAATCATTAAAATTTGATTTGTGGCCTAACATCTGGTCTAGTCTAGAAAACATTTTATGAGCACTTGAGAAGAATAAATATCCTGTTATTATTAGAGCACTGTTCTGTATATGTCGTTATATCCAATTGGTCTATAGTGTCGTTCAATTCCTCTATTTTTTATTGATCTGTCTGCTTGTTCTGTCCATTATTAAAAGTGGGGCCTTGCAGTATCCTACTATGATTGTGTTGCTGTCTATTTCTTCCTTCAATTCTGTCAAGATGTGCTTCATATACTTTGGAGTTCTGAGGTTTAGTGCATATTTATAATTGTCATATCTTCTTAGTAAACTGACATTTTAATGATTATATAATGTCCTTCTTTGTCTCTTGTAATAGTTTTTAACTTAGAGTCCAGTTTGTGTGATATTGGTGTATCTACTCCTGCTCCATTTTGGTTACCACTTCATAGAATATCTTTTTCTATTTTTTTTTTTTTTTTTACTTTCAGCCTACAAGTGTCCTTAGATTTAAAATGAATCTCAGGGTGCCTGGGTGGCTCAGCTGGTTGAACACCTAACTCCTAATTTTGGCTCAGGTCCTGATCTCAGGGTCATGAGATTCAGCCTCATATTGGGCTCCGGGCTTAAGAGTCTCTCTCTCCCTCTCCTTCTGTTCCTCAACTCGCTTTCTCTCTCTCTCTTTCTCTCTCAAAAATAAATTAATTAATTAATAATAATTTCAAATTAAAATGATTCTCTTGTAGTCAACATATAGTAGGGTCCTGTTTTTATATCCGTTCAGCCAGTCTATGTGTTTTGACTGGGGACTTTAAGTCATTTACATTGAAAATAATTAATAACAGGGAAAGATTGACTATTGCTTTTTTGTTGTCTTCTGTATGACTTGGAGTTTTTTCTCTCTCCTTTCCTCTCTTACTGTCTTCCTTTGTGTTTCATTGACTTATTTTTTTGTAGCGATATACTTTGATTCCTTTCTCATTGCCCTTTGTATACATTCTACAACTATTCTTTTGTGGTTACTATTGAAATTCCATAAAACATCTTAGAGTTATAACATTTTATTTTAATTTGATAGCAAATTAATTTCAATTTCATACCAAAACACTACTTCTTTACAATCCTACCCCTTCCCCTTCATGTTGATGTCATAAATTATATCATTATATGTTATATATCTATTAGCACAGATTTATAGTTATTTTTTATGTTTTTATCATTTAAATTCCATGCGACAATATTACAATAGTGTAGGTTACTATATTTGTACAAGTATTGACTCCTACTGGAGTACCTTACACGTTCATATGGCTTTGTGTTGCTGACTATGGTTTTTTCATACCAACTTGAGAGGTTCCCATTAGCATTTCTTGTAGAGCAGGTTTAATGATAAGTAACTCCCGCAGCTTTTATGTATCTGGAAAAGTCATAATTTCTCCTTCATTTTTGAAGGACAGTTTGCCAAATACAGTATTCTTCATTGACAGATATTTTTCCTTTCAACACTTTGAATATTTTATCCCACTCCTTTCTGGCCTGCAAAGTTTCTTCTGACAAGTCAGTCCACTGATAGTCTTGTGGAAGCTTCCATGTTTTTGCTGGGAATTGATTTTCTTTTGGTGCCTCTTCGTCTTTGACTTCAGACAGTTTGGCTATAATATCTTTATGTGGTCTCTTTGAATTTAGGCTGCTTGGTGTTCTTTGAGCTTCCCGAAAGTATATATCCATTCCTTTCCTCATATTTGGGAAGTTTTCAGCCAGTATTTCCTCAAATCGGCTTTCTTCCCCCTTTGCCTCTCTCTCTTCTTTCTAAGATTCACGTGATATGCATATTGGTAGCATTCCATAATTCCCTTAGATTCTCTTTGCTTTTCTTGATTGTTTTTCTCTTTTTTCCTCCTCTGGCTTGGTGATTTCAAATCATCTGTCTTCAATGTCACTGATTCTTCTTTCTGCCTGATTAAGTCTGTTGTTGAATCCCTCTAATGAATTTTTCAGTTTAGTTATTGTATTTTCAGCTCCAGAATTTCTATTTGTTTTTCTTTTATATTTTCTCCTTGTTGCTAGTAGTATCATTTTGCTATGTATCCTTTTCCTGAGTTGATTTAGTTGTCTATATGTGTTTTCCTTTAGCTCATTGAGTATCTTTATGTTTTTTAAAGTCTTTTTCAGGCAATTAATAAATCTACATTTCTTTAGGGTTGGTTTTTGGAATTTTAGTTTGTTATTTTCTTTTAAGCCATGTGATTTTTTTTTTTTTTATGCTGGGATTTGGACATTTGAAGAAGCTACCACCTCCCTAAGGCTATGTGTACTAGCTTCTTTCAGAGGAAGACCTTCACCAATTGTTCTGGCTGGAAGTTCTAGGACCTTGCAAACTTTCTGATCTCTTGCTTCCCTTGGTGTCTACTTGTGGAACTGTAACACTGACACATGGGTAGCCTTTCTTTTCAGCAGCTTCCAAACTGGCCACAATCTCATCAGCATGCAGAGGTGACAGAAACCAGTCCCTCAGGAAACCCCCCAGATATGTCAGAACACTAGATTCAGGTCCACTCTTTTGTTTTCCTCCTGAGGAAGGAGCCCTAATGTGGGAGGTTTCCTGTTGGCTGCTCCCAAGATGTTGCATAGAGGGTAAAGTATGACTGGGTGAGCCAAGTGTCATAATTTTTTTCTTATCCATTTCATTGTAAGCTCTTCTTGGTTTTATAACGGCCTATGTGCTGAAGCTACTCAACTAGTCTCTAAAGTCCTCACAGAAGTATTCTGGTCTGTTTATTGTTATAAACCCTGTGTCTCTGTGGGAGAAAGAGGGCCTGAGCCTCTTAGCCCAACATTTTGCTGACCTGATTCAAAAATACTTCATTACATTTTGGTTTTGTGTACAGAAGACTGTATACTTTGCTACATTCAGAGTAGCATTTTTAATAGGTTTAGGTTATTTGATTTTTACTCATTGACAAGACCAGGAAAAATATCATGAAATAACATGAAACCTATTTCTGGGTTCCTTTTCATATTAAGAAATTATATTGCAGAATTACTGGGGCTATGGGTTGAAGAACTTTTAGCTTATTAGGATTATATACTTATATTTACATTTCATTTTGAAACTGTTCTTAATTGAACATAAAGGGATTTTCAGATTTGATATATTATAAAATTTGTTGCATTAACAGTTTCAAATTTTCTTTATTGCTTTTGGCATGTGAGAAATTGCTGTGATGCGATGGTAGCCCTCACATGTGTTATCAGGAAAGCTATCACAGTGAAAAGCAAGGAATAAAAGAGAGGGGTAAGTTACAACACTTAGGGTAGGGCAAAAATGGGTAAGGAATACATGACTTAAATTTTCAATCTCTCTCTCTCTGTCTCTCTGTCTCTGTCTCTCTCTCTCTCTCTCTCACACACACACACACACACACACACTCATGTACATGCAAGTCTTTTTCTTCAGTGGTGTGGTCATGAGTACCAGGGGTGAAGTTTGAGTGAAAGATCTCAGTAAGATGAAAAGTGCATGGGGCCAATGATACACACTTGCTCCATTAGAGAGATACATGGATAAGTAACTTGACAGGTAACTGACTGAGTAGGTATGGTTTTAATAGGCAGAGAATTGAAGGAGGAACAATGAATATTTTTAATGGAAGGCCTAATTAAGATTTCATGAATATTGGGTGTCATGATGCACCTTTAGTGTATCATGGATATTTTATTTGATCTTTCCATCCGTATCTATTTCAGACACATACTTTTCTTTATCAAGGCACAACATGTTTCACAAGTTACTAACTTATTTACCTCTTATCATCTTTTATTTTTACTTATCTCATTTGTTTTTGTGACTTCTATAAATAGAATTTTATATTGTCAATAAATACCATAAATGTGCATTACAGATTTTTTTTTGGTGGCAAGAGTGGTGGTAGAGGTGATGTATCATGTTTATTCTAATTCCCAAAGAACTAGCTACAGAAATAATTAATAAAGAAAAAGGTGCTTTCCATAAGTTCTTATAGATCATCAGTTAAGAAATGGGACCCAGAGAGGAAAGTACCATGACCCCTCTTTTTAAACATTTCTTTTCAGACCCCTCCTTGTCCTATATTGGCAAATTATACTCTTATTCTTACCCAACCCACATATCTTACCTCATCTTTCGGGAGCATATTTTGGATCTGAACTCTGGCTAGACTTGTAGACCTAGTCACCAGGAACTTAGGATGTAAAATGAAGGGTGAGGAGAGCTAGTGGTTGTTAAATGGCTATAACTTGTCAGTCACAATCTGGTAATGTTGCCTTGTTAAATCTTCACAACTAGTTAGGAATGGACATTTTTTCCATTTGTAGGTTTAAAAACTTTATAAATTTACTTGCTTGAGGTCACATAATCACAAAGAAATTTAGCAAATTTTATTTGTCATTTTTAACTTTAATTTTTTTTTTTTTTAACATTCAGCCAATTTTAAAGCTAGAAGTCACTGATACCAAATGCTATGCTCTTTCTGTTTTCTTTTTCCAGATTTCTTGTCTGTTTCGCCAAGGGTCTATGTTGAAGCCCCTGGCTTTAAAACTGTTTTCAACAGAAAGTAACCGTTACTCAGACCTCCTTTACATTAAATTAAATCAAAGTGGACCACTGTGTGTGCCATTTCTTCAGTTTCCCCCTTCCACTCTGCTAAAATAGATGGTAATTAAATATGTACCCTCCCGATAAATTATTTAGTGTTCTTTTTTTCCCTCCAAGGAAACATTAAAACTGATTCCAATTGAAGTTTTTCTAAAGATGATACAAATACAGGAATTTAATACAAAAAATCATATATATATATATATATACATACATATGTATATATATACACATATATATGTATGTATATATATGTGTGTGTGTGTATGTATGTATATATATATACACACACACATATATATACATACATATATGTGTGTGTGTGTGTGTGTGTGTATATATATATATATATATATTCCTCTTTAAGGAGACCATTATCACCTTTCTGTCAACATACCATGCAGTCTGCAATTTACTATATCTTACAAAAACTAACCTGGACACAACGTCTTATCCTTTATAAGAACACACCTGAACAAAATAACAAAGCAAAATATCAAACCCTAAGCCCACCCAAAACCAAAAGCAATGAGTGTGAGCCTAGAAGTTCCAAATTCACTTGTTCTCATTGAGATCTACACAACAAGAATCAGAAGATCCACCCCATCCATCTCCCATGGCTGCTGTGAGATTCGGAAGAGATCATGTGAGTGAAGGTAATTTATAAAGTGTAGATTACCACAGAGAAATAGAGTACATTTCCTATAAGCACACTCACTGCAACTCTTTCACTTCTAGGTAGATCCCACAGGTGACTAGTTACCATCACAATGTTTTGTGCCCTGGGTCTTGGAATGTAGAAACGTTGTTTCCACTCTAATTGCATTTGATCAATGCCATCGGACCTCCATTCCAGGCAAGCATGAGTCTCCTCTTGAAAAATATGTCTATCATACTGTTAAATACCAGTCATTCTACAGATGTCCATTTTTTTTTCCTTCAGAAAAAAATAACTCCTCTTAAAGTCACAAATTAAAAAAAAAATTGAAATGTTGATTTGGGTCAGTAACGATCTTTGTGAACACTACATTCTCACCTATTAAGTAATGAATGCATATAATGTGTATCTTCTTTGTGTCAATTTCTGAACATGAAGAAGAAAGAGACATACACCTCTGTAGAGCTCTTTGTCTAGTTAAGGCATGTGCTATTATTACCCATTGGAGCTGAACCATACCAACCCAGGAAGGGTCAGGGAACGAAAGCCCTTTGTAAACTGAAATGCTTAACCCAGCCGTTGTGAGTTCACTGACAGAAAGTTCCAAATTCCCAAATCCTTAAAAATCAAATAAAAAGTTTTTAAATGTCACATACCATTCATCATTCACCCTTCTACCCCAAAGCGGGAGAATGAGTGAGTGTACTCACTCACTCAGCAATTCACTCAGAACTCACTCATTCAGCAATCATGCACGGAATACCTGCCACGTCCTAGTCTCTGATCTAAGAGCTGGGAATAAAACGAAGCGCAGGTTACATTCTTTTGTTTTTAGAAAGGTCATAGTTTCACTCTTTCGCGAAAAAGGAACTAGCAATGAGATAATGCATGAGAATGTCTGCTTTTCAAAAAGTGTAAATTTCTATATAAATAGAAGGTACTGTTATGATTAAATAATTGAGTTACGCAGAAGTTTTCACCCTTAGAATTGGTTATAATCAGATTAGCAGAAAATATGTTTGTGGAGGGAAAGGCAACCCAGACATTACAATAGCATTTATTGAAATATCTGCTATTCTTTTGTTTAGCCTTAGATCTTAGTTAAGATTAAAAAGCCTTTGAAAATTATCCAAAATACTTAAATGTTGAGAGCAGGGAGACTCAGGCTAAATTGATAAGCCTGGTCAGATTAATTACTATAAAAGTAAACCCAGAAATCAATCATTTTGTGGAAAATAAATAAACTTCATTTTTAAAAGTTTTATTGGCCGACTCAGCTACAAACCACTTTAGTTCTAAAGGTGTTTACTGACAAATTACTTTCTTACCTAACTTTAAGCTTTTAAAAAGTGAAAAGACTCTATTATACTGCCATTCAGTGTGATTTAGTGATCTGTGTTTCCTACTATAAGTAATCAACATCTCTTTTTGGCTTGTTTGCTTTCCTTTCGGGGTGAATTTAAATTCAAACTATGCATCTCTTTTTTATTATTCCATATGTGTTCACAGAAATCAGCTACAGAGGCACTTGCTATCCAGATGCATGGAGAATGCGTACTGAGTGCTCCCGGCCTTCCTAAACACTGCTTAGGTGCAACATTTAATTCTGCCTGTGGGGGAAAATGAACTTTTGGTTATTTCCTGATGCCTCATCATTGTCACTGTTAACCTGTCACATCAGATGGATACCTCCCATGGCTGCATAATCTTGGAGAATATAAGTTCCTTCCCACATCCCATCACTCGGAACGACTTCTCGCAATAGCGTCAGGGTACTAAAAAGCCTAAAGTGCCCGTCATCAAGTGGGCTAATACCCTGCCTAACAATGACATTGAAACAGTCTCTGAGAAAGCATCCTGTGAGTGGTGGTCTCAATTCCCAACGCAGCCATCTTGCTGGTCTCCCTGGAATGCGGCTCTGTGGAAACACTAACGGTGCTGCTACAGATAAACTGTCATCGTTTGCTTCAAACTCAATTCCTCCTGGATGTTCTCCTGCTTTCAGACATGGCGACAGGCGTTCTCAGGGACAGTCGGCTCCGGCCTCCCTCAATCTACTGAGCACTTCTGTGTATTGTTTCCTCCACCTCCCGTGTATGTGCTACTGCATTTTCCTAGCTGCCACTTTGTAACGCATGTCTTCTAGATAGCTATTTAGAACCTGAAACTGCAGTGTGGTAGTAAGTGTAAATTAATAAATGCAGTTTGGGACAAGGCTAGCCCGTCCTTCGAGCACTGCTCATGAGGGCAGGAAGTTAGGTGTGGACACAGAGGTCAGAGCACAAAAGCAAGGTGGATCACACCTGAGAAAAATAAGTATACAGTGCACACAACAAGACAGTACATGGTGTCTTTCCATAATTTCACAGCTTATTCAAGTACTTGACTTAAGATGTTAAAGATCTCTGATAAAACATTTAAACCAATCTACTGAATGTGTGCAGCCAATAAAAGCCTTTCTATACACGAAGTCTGGACATTCTAGCAAGAACAAACTCAGTATGTATATATCTGGTTTGGATGCTCACTAGAGAGGGAGATGGGCTGGTTGTGGCAGCCTTGAGAGGTAAACAGGCATCTGGTGATTTCGCAATAAGGGGGGAAGAGAGTTGAAGGATATAGAATATGAAAATTATATGAAAGATTACAAGAAGAAAATGAAAAGAGATTCTTTTAGCCAAATTAAAATAAAAATGTCCATTTATGTCAATATGTCAATAAGCATAAGGTTTTGTTTCCAAATTTCTCCACAGGTCTTGATTCATGGTTCCTTACTGTGAATTTTATTTACAGATCTCATGATCAGTAAACAGACAAGGATGGGACCAGGGTGGGAGCTGAGCAAATTGTAGAAGCAAAAGCAGGTGAAAATAATAGGTAACATTTGGCAAGCCTGAGTAACAACAAAAAGCAGGAACTAATTTCAACCTGGGGAAGGTCTGTTAAAAGCTTCCTCCAAAATTTCAGAGTAAGATGAATGAGTGGAATAGTGGCCAGTGGCTTTACTGCAGATTAGGTAGTTTGGACTAAATGTGATAAAGAGAAGTATGTTCCGCGGCCATATGGTACACAAACTATGTTATGGAAATAATTTTGTTTGGATCCAACTACTTATCAGGGGAAATAGTCATGTTAACATTTATAACACTCTAATACTATCATACTGAAATCAAGATGCTTATGAATTTCCTTGCGACTGTTCCTCCTTATTGCCACACAAAGGTGTGGGGGAATATTCATTGTGTCAGAGTCAACGAATCTGTAAATTGCTTTGCTTCTTAGTGCATGAACTACAAGATTCCATACACTTTTGTATTTTGTTAAAGACAGTGAAATGTTTGCAATTAGTTTTCTGATATCTGTGACATGGATAGAGTTAAAAAGACAGAAAAATAGCCTGGAATCAAGATAGTCTAGTAGGATTCCATTGCTTAAATATATTTTTGTGCTTTCATATTTCAGAAAGGACTGTCACCCAAGGAAGCCCTTTACACAGACAAACAATAGGGTCAAGGTGAAAACAATAGCAACTCTCAACTGAACTCAGGAAGGTAGGTTAATTTTTGCACAACTGTATGGTATATCGGTATTTCAATAAAAGAATTGCTGAGTTTGGACTTTCTCAACTGAATTCTGTAGTTCGATTGCCATGATCAATTTCTCAGAAAAAGAAAAAAAAAACATCTTTATAGACGTTTAATGCAGATTGATGCATGGAACACAGAAATAGATCTTCACAGAATTTCTCATCCTCCTTGAGCTTCTATAACCAAGAAGAGAGCATCTCCAGTGGTAAAAATAAAATAAAATGCAAATTCATCATGGGAATAGTAGTTTTATATACAAATCAAACTGATTTTAAGTAAGAAGAACATCTGTGCAAACAAGGTTGGAAAAGGTAATTTCAAGGCTACAAAGGAAGAGAAATATGTTAATTGGATTTTAAAACAGAAATGTTAAATGTGTTAAATACACCTACTGTAATGTGAGGTGTATGGTGTAATTTAATACATTTATTTAATGATTCTTTTTCCTGAGAGAGAGAAAGCATATATGAGCAGGGGAGAAGGGGCAGAGAGAGAGAGAAAGAGAGAGAGAGAGAGAGAGAGAGAGAGAGAGAGAGAATCTTAAGCAGACTCCATGCTCAGCACAGAGCCCAATGCGAGGCTCAATCCTTTACCCTGGAATCATGACCTGAGCTGAAATCAAGAGTCAGATGCTCAACCAACTGAGCCACCCAGGTGCCCCCAGTTTATTTAATAACAATTTGCAGTAAGCCTAACTAGAAGAAACATCTATTTTTTTCTTACTTTTTCAATATTAATGTTAAGGAATATTTGACAAGTGAGGAAATAAAAAGCACATTTTTTCAATTCAGACATTTATTTGAGAGCCCACTATGTGGCAAACACTGTACTAAAAGACGGATTTTACTATGTTTGACTCCTGTCCTACTAGAAGTTATAATAAAGAAACATATAAGTAACTTACTGTACTAGAGGGAAAGAAGAAGCCTTGAGTTCACTCAGAACACAGTCCAGGGATACCCAGTGCAAATGTAAAGACAAAATTGGAGGCAGTGGAGGTTCCAAGCCAACTGACACTGATGTTTAATGAATATTCAGCAAAGAAACCAATGAAGGCCGTAAAGAAGGAATGGCCAAGGAAGTAGGAAGACAGAAGAGAACGGTATCACAGAAAGTAAGAGTAGGTTAAGATTCAAAAAAGATGGAGTATGCCAACATACTCTATAGCACCATGTGCCAACAAAGGCCAAATAAGTAAGGAAAGAAGATCATAGCTGAAGATTAGACATCAGTAGTCACTGCTGGCTGTAAAAGAAAAGTCTCAATGGAGTGAGTACTGGTGGACAAGGTTAGATTGCTCGCTATTGGAGAGTGGATGGTAAGTGAGAAACTGGAGACTTAAATTTGGGTGGTAATGAGATTGGTCAATAGCTGTATAAGAAAAGGGATTTGGGCATGTTGGTATAATGTGGGGACCAACCAGAGAGAGGAAAAATATAAAATACAAAAAAGAGAGAAAGATTAATCCTCACAGATGCAGGAGGGGATAATATGCAATGTCCACCTGGAAGGGTCGGCAAAAGCATGGGAGCAGGGACTGCCCTTTCACTTAGATGGGAGGAAGAGATAAGGGGCAAAGGGCAGATGAAATATATCTGCTGAGAACAGGGAAAAAGATGTTTTCCCAAATTCGAAATTTAACACATCAAACAAACATGCACCTTACTACAACACAACAAATTCCAGACACTTCATTTTTATTCTTTTCTGCACACTTAATTTTTTGCCTGATTGAATAACGAACCATGACATCAGCTGACCTGTACCTTGTATCTGATCTTTGAAATGTTAGCCTTTTTCCAAATGGCTTGTAGCTTTTCCTGTTTGTTCTCAGACTCATATGTTCAAACATAAAAATAGCACAATAGTCCTGTCATGGTGAAAATAAAGACCTGCATTAAATTTTACCTCTTTAGTATAAAAACTGGTGCCATGCTAAATCTTCTGGGACTGTGTAAACTGGATATACATTTTACCTGACAGCCCCCAATCTATCTGCCTATTCCTGGAGCACCTCTGCCTATAAGTTTTATTCCTAGCAATTTTTCTGCTGAAAATGATCAAATGAGAGCCCATTAATTATCTAAAATAAATAAATCAGTATAATTCAACACATAATTTGAAATACATTCATATTTAATGCATGCCAATAACATAGCACAACACAGTCATTGTAGACTAATGAAAATCAAATGAATTTTCATTAGTATTTACTAATTATAATTTTTAATATAAACGTGTGACATTTTTCATTAGTAGAGAAGCTTATGCAACAAAGAACACTTTAAAAAGGAAAAGTAGTAAATTTATTACAAAATGAAGTGAACATATCTTCCAGCAAGTCTCTAATAATCTCTCCTAGAGTTAAGTAATGTTCTCCATGAGAAATTTCAAGGTGATGAAGGAAGGCGTTCTTGTTAATATGTACTTCTTACACTTAATTTTTTTTTCTTTTGGCAGCATAACTTTTATGTATAAAGTTCAACAAACCATGCTGAATCATGGAGATGGTTCAACAAGTCATAGACCAACAAATAGGCAAACTCTATTTAGAAAACTGATTAAAACCTCTTCCAAATGCATCTAAGAAAAATCAGGTCTCACTTTTCAGAGTTGCTTTGACTCTCTTCAGGGCAACGGAGTTCTCTAAAAACATACAACAAAAACCAAAAGGAACATGTATCTCGATATTTCAATGAATATATTAATTAATAGTTTTTCTTTTAAAGTATGTGACCTTGAAAAAGTAAATTATTTGTATCTAAATCCTCAATATGTACAGGGAGGAATTGAATGAGTCCCTTCATGGACACTTCCATTCTGCAATTAAATGGACCTTTAGTGCGTAAAATATTTGCAATTCATGTTAAGGTGGCTTTCATAAAGTGCAAGACACTTGAACAACTATAAAGGAGGAATCCTGAGCAATGTGCCTTCTACTTGTGTCCCCTGTGACCTGCTCTTAGCTGTTTTTATCTGGTTACCAATAGACACAGGGTGTTACACCAATCTTTGGGTTTGAATTCTTTTAAATGATTTTTTTAAGTTTATTTATTTATTTATTTTGAGAGAGAGAGAGAGAGATGTGGGAGGGGCAGTGAGAGAAGGAGAGAGAGAGAATCCCAAGCAGACTCCACACCTTCAGTTAAGAGCCAGCTGTGGGGCTCAAATTCATTAACTGTGAGATCATGACCTGAGCCAAAAGCAAGAGTTGGTCGCTTACCTGACTGAGCCACCAAGGCGCCCCTAGGTTTGAATCGTTTTTGTAGAGTTGCCAGTGTTCTCAGAGTAACAAAACTGTTAGCTGAATGAGATCATCTAGCTAGCTCTACAAAGGCTTATGTAATAGGGAGCCTGGTCAGTCAGGTAGAAAGGGAAATGGAGGAAATGAGGTTGGAGAAGTAAATAAGATGCAAATTACCCATGTGTGTGGACTCCAATTTCAGGGGAAATAGTAATCTAATCAGTTGTGTGAATTTTTAGGAAGGCTAACTCTATTTCCAATTCAATATACACAGTGAGCAAATAAATTGACTTTCTTTCCTTCCAAAATCTCACTAAATGATACTGCAAGTGTAAACAAAAAGTAATGAAATCATAACAACACTAAAAATAAGAAAATAATATAATGGTAGAAGGGAAATTTAATTAATTTTTGATGGGCAGAGAGCAAATGAGATCATATTTATAGAAAAACTAGGGTGGTAATGGTGGATATTATCAAGTTCATGAAAGAGCAGTTCACAGAATAGCTAGGCCTGCTGGTCTCCTTGCTCCCAACTAAAGCCTTGGAAAACTGATTTTAAAGCAGAGTTAAATAATAGCCTTGGGGAAGCCCCTGATGGAATATTTGGTCTGATTTAAAGAAACCCGCTTTAATTTGTCTTGAATCTTTACCACAAACCCAATAGGAAAACATCAGAAGTACCACCACCCAAAGAGTAATATTTAAATATTCCATTTCCACATAAAAATCTGGTTTAATTTGGCATTTGTGAAGTAATATGAATATGGGTAATCTCTGACCATGCCTTCTAAAGGGAAAATTCCCTGCTATGAGACCCATCTATTTGTACCAATCTCAGAGTGTGCTCTCCCATGGAAGGGGGAAAAAACAAAAATGAAAACAAAAACAAAAAACTTCTGAGTTTAAGAGAAAAGAAAAATAAAGAAGGAAGGGAAGAAAGAAAAGTAGTAATAATAATAATAACACTTTATATACTGGCTACTTAAACTAATTCAAAGATTTTGGATAAGATGAACTGTTAATCATGGGTACTCTACTATTTGAGAAAAAAAATAACAAGGAAAAGAAGACTCACTGAACAAAGAGAACAGCTCACACCAGAAGAAATAAAAATAATATAAGAAACTGAATAAACGTTAGAACTCAATTCCTCTGAGTATCTTTAGAGGTATATAATAGAATATTACTCTCATGCAATGAAAATAACCTAATAGAAGACATCACATGAATTAGATACAACGAAAATGTTTTCGGAAATTAGTCAAACAGTTTTAAAATAAAAATAAATGACTAGTAAACCAAGTTGAATACCAAGTTAATAATTTCAAAAAGGACCAAAATAAGCAATTGCTAATACAAATCAAAATGATAAAGAGATGGAATATGACTAAAATATGCAGAGACATTTAGAGTAAAGTCAGAAAATCCAAAACATATTAATAGGAGGTATTAAGTGAGAAAACAGGAAAAGTGGGAAGAGAAATGATTATGGTAATATTAGAAGAAATAAATCCTACACAAAAGGCATAGGTATATAGGCTGATAAAAATCACTATGCCAAGCATGGTGAGCAGAAAGAATACATGCCTTGATGATACATCTTGATGATAGCTGAGAACTCCGAACGCAATGCAAAAATCCAAAAAGCTTCCAGAGAATCAAAATGAGATTGACACCAAGCTTTTCACTGGTGATTGAGATGGCAAGATGACAATGAAACAAAATATTAAAATTCTAAGAGAGAAGTTTCTAAACCTAGAATTCTATTCCCAACTGTGGCAAGTACACCATATGAGTCTTTTTAGATTCTTCAGAACCATTTGTAGCCATCATGGCTGTCACAGACAATATGGGAACCCACAGTTATCTAAGCCAGACAGATCAGGCAGGCCTGCCTAGAGTTTTAGCCTGCCCATCATTCTCAGACTTGAATAAAGGCAAAACGTCTGCTTTCCTCAGCAGCTGCCTAAGGAACTATGCAATAGAACCCAGAAGTATAAGTGAATGATCCTCCCTGAGGGCAAATTTTGACTAATTGGAGAAAGGAGACAGGAGAAAGAGCCTGAAGATAACACTGTCCTCCTTCTTTCTTCCAGTGATCTGTTTTGGGTCATAGTTTGATGCACATGCAAAGCTTTTGCTGCTAGTTATGATGCATATAGATTTGCTTTTCATTCCTCCTTACTTCATTCTTGCTGCCTGGGATGCATTTGCACTTAAGTCTTGCCTCAGGCTCTGTTTTCTAGGACACATACCTGTTAATCTAGTGTGACATCACAAAATTGTATACAAGAAAGCACCCAGAGTTTTGTTTCGCGTTTTCTTTTTTTAGAGAATGCTCATGAGAAAGAACTATGCCAAAATACCAATAGAAACAACAAAAATCAAAGAAAAAAATAATCTATATTCAGGAAACAATAAAAATAATTCTGAAATGCCAAAGAAAAAAATACCAGTGAATTAACTCCACTATTTACATAAAATGCATTTGATATCAATTACAGCAGGAAGTAGAGGAGTCCATGAAAAATGTCTTCAAGAAAAAAATATGTTTAGTTATACAAACAGTATAATTAATAGTCTGGAAGATTTTAGTAATAAGAAGAAAGACAGTTTAAACTTGAAGATTAACAAAAATCTGTACACGAGTCCAGCTTTATGCAACACAAAAACGACATAGTTTTGAGTAATGGGTGGGGTAGACTTAAAAAAATATATGTTAGAACCTGATGTCTAAAAACATTCTTTTCAAGTAGCACGATTTTGGGTTCATGGGATTACATTTACTTCACTTTGTGCAAAATATTACTTGAGGTAGTGTATGCGATAATACATCACATGCTGTTTACTATCCATTATTTTAGAAGGACCCAAGAGAAAAAGCATAAAATAAGGGATGACAGTCATAGAAAAGAAATCAAATATGGAGAGCTCTGAGAATGTTAAGAAAAAAATGGTATACCAACGAAGGTGAGAAAAATATAAGGAAAAACGGAGGTAAAAGTGCAGGCATGCCAATTTCCATCTGACTCACAGCAGGGACTTTAACCAGAGACTCACAAGTTAAAGTAACTAAAACATAATGAATCAAGAAATTAAAGAATAAGCATCTTATTTTCATGTTTAAAGACAATACAATTAAGAACCAAAAATAATAATACAACAGAAAAATTAGGAGTGGAATGTGAGAAAAGAAATTAAGTAGTATGATTTTGCTAACTTTTTCATTTATAAAAGTAGAAAACTAATATTTATAGCTTAAAATGATAAATCAGTAAGCAGGTATACACATTTTTTGTTAACATTTATGGTGATTATCAGAAGAAGACTAAAATTGAAATTGCCATAGTCACTTTCCTAATTTAGGTGACTTTTCTTTTAATGAAATAAAAAGAAAAGTTAACTCTCTTGGTCATGTGGAAAATGGACTTGAAGAAAAGATTCAAAGATAAGAGATGAGGTGGGGCACCTGGGTGGCTCAGTCGGTTGAGCATCAGACTTCAGCTCAGGTCATGATCTCGTTTGTGGGTTCGAGCCCTGCATCGGGGTCTGTGCTAACAGCTCAGAACCTTGAGCTTGTTTCAGATTCTGTGTCTCCTCCTCTCTCTGCCCGTGCCCCCCACGCCCCGCGCCATGCTCATGCTCTGTCTCTCTCTGTCTCTCAATAATAAATAAACATTAAAAAAAAGTTAAAAAAAAAGATAAGAGATGAAGTATAATGTTATTTCAGTAGTTAAGGTAAGAGATGCTAAATGCTAAAAAAGGAAGTAGCAGTTATTTATCAAAAAATAAGAAATATATTTCATATTAAAAGATGACACACTTAATCTGAAGGTGGGAATACAAATGAAGCATCTAAGGATACTTCTCACTTAAAGGTCTCTAGTGCCATCATTTTTGATAAATAAAAGGATTAAAAAAGAAAAGCATATATCGATGTGTTGAGGGTAATTATAAGAGTAGGAGGATGGAAAGAGCTTAGTTTTTATCTTAGTAAGTTTTGTCATTTAGAGCTTGAAGTGTCTGGGAGTACTTCAGTGAAAAAGCCATAGGATTTATGAGTCTGGAGACCAGATCTTATTTTAAGATATACATTTGATGCTTACAGAATATTGGTGGAAGTTGAAAGCCATACTAATGAAGATCACTTTTAGTGAAGATATGATGTAGTCAGGACAGTCAAGTACAGAATCCTGAGAGACACTGACTTTGAACATATAGGCATTAAAAGAGGATTCTAAGGGCACATAAACTTTGAAGTAGTAATCATAGAACAAAACATGGGGTCAGAAATGACTGGCTTCAACACTTACAGCAAGGAAAGATCTTTGAGAAAGAGTAGTTAAAGTCACAGGGAGTTAACTAAGAGAAAGAGTAGAAAATATCCACTGGCTTTGGCTTGTTACTGATGACTCTAGCATGAGGAGTGCCACTGGAATGACCAGATATTCCTGAGTGCAAGACAAATGTGTGCTGAGGTAGTAAATGGGAAGTACTCAGAGAGCTTCATTTTAAAAATCAGAAATTAATAGAAATAATAGAAATGCTTATCTATTAATACACTGAGGGAAAAGGAACTAATACTAACTTGAGAAAAAGGAATTGAAATTACACAAGTGAAAATATGATAAAACAAGGCCTATAAGAGACCAGAAAGATGACATTTAGCCCACATCTAAGCATCACCCTTTGGCTCCCACATCTAAGAATCACCTGTGACTTCTTTTTCTCTGAGACTCCTAAGAAAAAAGTATGGATATTATTGAGTGGGTAATACTTTATCGTTTTTTAATTTTTATATATCTCCAACAGCCTAAATTTTCTTAACACTGCTGAAGATAAGAACAAGTGCTAAGCCATAGGGAAGAAGTAAGGGATAGAAATTATTGGAATAATTTGGTGATGGAGAAATGATAAATGTTTGGAATAGTTTCTCTGGGGAATGAGAGATGAAACTGCCCAGTGTGAGGGCTGAAGAGCTCAGAGTTAATGAGGACCCTGCTGGGATCATGGATTCCATATTGCTAGTGACAGCTTGACAGATAATGAAATTTCATGACATAACATTGTGTAGTCCAGCTGCAGGGGTGGGAAAGGTGGATGGTTAAATTGTTCTAGACCCTGACTTGAAGGCTTACTCCAGTGTGGTAAGCAATCAAGGAGGCAAAGGAGTTAAGGATACTGGCAGGAAAGAGGTTATGTGAATGCATTGTATGTTTTAGTTTGAAGATGGATGATAGCCAAGCGAGAAATGATAGATTGAGAGGGAAAAACAAATAAACAGAGTTGAAGGACTGAAGAGCTTCTTTAAGCAGAAGAGGGGCTGTGGTAATAAGGAATTGAAGGCTAAAAAATTCTGGTGAAAGCATGGAATATATGGCATTTAATATTTCAGATGAAGAGTATTTCCAGATGATGATAATGTTGAGGAAATTGTCAACAGGAGTGGGTAATAGAAGTTCAGTGGAGATTAATTGAGTTAGAATTTGAAAGTGAAAGATTTTGAGATGGCTGTGTTGGACGTGTTTTTTACCAAGATGTTGAAAGTTCCCAAGATTTAAATACACAATACGTATGCAACAAATCATCTCTTCAATATGATAAAAAGACTTTCAAGTATTAAATTGCACCAGATATTAAATGTTGTAGGAACACACATTAGTTGCTACAGATTAAATATTTGTGAACCTCCAACATTCATATGTTGAAAACCTAATGCCCAAGGTGGTGGTATGAGGAGATAGTGACTTTGGGAGATGATTAGCTCATGCATGTGGTGCCCTCATGAATGGGATTAGTGCCCTAATAAAAGAGGCCCCAGAGAGCCACCCTGAATGAGGTATTTTATTATAGCAGCCTGAACAGACTAAGATATTAGTCTTAATTATTCTAATAACAATTGAAGAAAAATATATATATGTATATATATGTGTGTGTGTGTGTGTGTGTGTATATGTGTGTATATATATATATATATATATATATATATCAGAGAAAACCTCTATATATACCTTTTCAAACTAGAGTGGAAAGAACAACTATGTCTAGAATTTGTTTGGAGAAATGTACATTTTCCCTAAAATTATGTAGACTGGTATTTCCAAGACTACCCAAGTTTTCTACCTATTTTAAGTGTAGAAGGTGATTTTAATTACATTCCTAAGTCTAACTGAAATCAGTGGAATTTTATTCAAGTTGCATTGGCTATATTATAATTATATTGTATTTTTTCCATAAAATTGAAATATGTTTTGTTACTCTTTTCCACTCAGAGATATTCTAGGAAGATTGAGAAATTATTGAAAAAAAAATTCAAAGGTTTTATAAACTAAACCGTTACTCTATGTGTATCCTTTTCCAGTATTTCACATTACATCCTTACATTTTACATCTTTTCTAATGCCGGTTAAAGCCATTTTTCATTCATCCATATGCTGATCATTAAAACGTGTGCTACATTCTAATAATCATCCCTTGAATTCTTCAAGTCAGAGGAATAGAATATTAAAATTAAAAGTTATATCACAGATGACAACATGTATTGCCATAAAAGTTTCAAGTATTTTTTTTATTCAAGCTTATAATTACTTGACTTTTACCATTTAAATGACAATTGAGAAACTGGAGTGGAAGATTAAAAATGATCTGATACATTTATACTGCTTAGACAACAAACAATTCATATCGTTCAGTAGAAAATTGCACCTGTCTTCTTAAGAGCAGACTAGGTTCATGAATTATTCAGATGATGGGCTTGACGCTGTCATTGGATGGTCAAAGCCTGCATTGAAGGTTTTCAGATAGAGCCATAGAGGGTAAGGGATCATATCCAATAAGGATACTATTATTAACAAAGTAACATTCACCCCTCAACTTCTTCTACTCCTTTGCTTCCACCCTGACACATCAATTCATCACACCTTCCTTTATCTGTTAGATTGTGAGAATTTTAGTCCCAAGGACAATTTTTCAAATGTTATCAGTGATCGAAAACAAGTGGTTATAATGAAAGTAGATTTGCAATCTTCAGTGTAGCATTTACAGCTCTGAATGCTATAATTATGAAGCCATCCATGTGTGTGCTTTCATAATATATTATGACAGAAGATTAAATTCTAAGTAAAGATTATTCCCCAGTACAGTAGTGTAAAATATGGCTTTTCTCCCTTTTTCTCTCCACAATATTCCAATTAGAGTTTGGCCAACCAGAAGCCAATGAGGACTTAAAGAAAATCTCCATGCTTGTTAGCACTTTCATGTTTCCTGATGTGTTTCTCCACAACGTTAGTCATTTATAAAAATGTCTACCATGGGGTAGATAGGAGGTATGGTAGTGAAGTAAGGGTCAACACTCCTAACATAAATTCATCAAGCACCCACAACATGAATGCTACTATAAAGGTGAAAAACTGTATTATTGGGTCCCTTATCCACCAGACATTTTAAAATGTGGCATTTTTTTTTTTTTTATCATTCCATTTCACATCTTTAATCTAGTAACAAGCATTGCCAAATGGAAAGTGCAGGAGGACTGCCTTAGGGTTGTTAGAGAACTGTCATTTCACAATGAGACATGGTGGGGAAAGTGGCTGGTGAGTAACTTCTTTCTCATTGAACTTTCATAAGCAATGATCACGTACATTGTCTTTTTAGTCACTCGTAGGTTTAAAAGGGGAATTCAAAGACAAACTTAATCATCAAACCATCTGGTATAGAGTGGATTAACTCCCAGACAGGTTTTGAAATTCCCATGCGCCCAAATGTTGGAAAACATTGTATTATTAATTTGTTTGGTGCTCCCCCGCCCCTTAAAACTTTTTGATGAAATGCTCTGGGGAAGAATGAGGAGCCAAACAGTTTAAAAGAGAGAGAGGAAAAAAAAAAAAAAAAAAAAAAAAAGAAAGAAACTACATACTTCACTGAATAATAGTTCCATGTGCTAGATTTTTGTAGCACAGATTTAGAATTTTCTTTTTAAAAGGAATCTCTTCCATACAATATTTTTTACCTTGAGAATTTCCCAATTTTATTAAAGAGGATGTATGTACGATACCTGCCTGTCTGTGTATCTGTTCATTGTGTTCACTATCCCTTGCAGTAATCCGTATTTTAATTGCTTCCAAACTTTGTACTAATAAACAAATGAACCATGTGGTGGTAGCGTTGAAAGAAGTCCAAAACTGAAGAAAGAAAACTTCAGTTAGAATCTCATCTCCATAATTGGGAAAACCCACCTTTCCCTTTGCCCACCACAAACGCTCCCTTCCAGGCTCTCCAGAGCACTCTGTCTTCTCTCTTCTCCCAGTTTTCCTCATAAGGTCACCACACGTGCAAACCCAGCATCCTGAGTGTCCCCGGGTGGGCTGTACCATCTGGTGTCATTAAGAACAAGGAAGCACTGTTCATCCGGGAGTGCAATCAGACACTTTATGTTGCTGCAGCTGTCATCCCAGCACTGTGGCTTCCTGCCATCATGGCTGCAGGGGCTAACTTTGGCTCTGGGAGGTCTGGCGTCCCTGGAAGAACGCGGCACCTTGCATACACAACCTCCTCCCCCTCCTTGCTCTGGACAGCTGGTTTCAACACTTGGCAGATGGATACAGATCACGATGAGGTGTAGGCAGTCGACGTTATTTCTCAGTTTGAGGGATTATGGTTCTTTAAATTTTGGAAACGTCACCAAAAGCTGTTTGATCTTCTTGTCCCTAATGAACTAAGTCACTGATGAATCACGGATTTTCTAAGGTTTGTTGAATGTGTGTTGGCCAGACCCATGTCAAAACTTCAGTTCTCCCCTGGATCCAGGATCCCCAGAGTCTGCTTAAGCTTTGGGGAAACCTGCTGTCCAAGGAGGGCCTAGAGATTTGGAAGAGTCCTGATCCCTTGGTTTGAGGACTTCCTCAACTATACAGAATAAAGAGGAAGGCACAGACATGGAAGTGGTGCTTAAGGAAAATAGACTTAAAATTCCCACCACCTGGGCAGCTGTGGACACAATCTTGGTTCCAAGAGTGCAGAGTGGAAACTTCCACAATGGATCATCTTTAGGCCAGATGATACAACGTTTAGAAGATAAGATAATTTCTTTGCCAAAATGATTTGTTAACAGCTATAACTTTTATAGAGCTTTTCGCTTGTTACCGATTAAGACTCCAGCCTAATCTCTGTGACCTCACTTTAAAAAAATAATATACAAGTGCTGGCTATCGCTACAGTCTTAGAATCCCTATGGAGTAATGGTACTTGTTCAAAGACTCTCAGCTCCATGGGGCTCTCGCATAAGCTCTTCAAGTCCCCTCATTTCCGTACAAGAATACCGTATTATTCTAGACTCCCCAGGGATGATGTAACTGTATAGCCCTTCGGAGAAGCGGTGATTGCAAATGAAGCCACAGAGTCACATGACACAGACACTGCGTGTTAGATCAGTACACTGTCCCCATTCCAGAACTATAGATTACTGCTAAGAAGAACTAAGAAATACATATCTGAGCATCGCTGCCTGTTTATGTGTAATGCTGTTATATATTTTGTGAATATCAGTTGTTTTATTTGTTGCTTATAGCAGACAGGGATATGTAACTCGAATAATGTACAAACTGTCAAATTGCTTTATGTATTAGATATATGTGGATCTTGTTAATTAGGTATAAAATAAGTAATCTTTCACTTCTGGAGTCAAATAATATTCATTTCATGGGATAGGGAAGACAGTTGATATTTCTTTTGTCTTTACTTTTTAGATTGTGAAGCAGTTAAGAAGAGGCTTGATATGTTCTATAAGGCTAATTTCTGGCTACATAATCTCAGGAAGCAGGATCATTTTCCTTCAGAGGACAGTTTAAGTAATTGGGAACAAATTTAACAATTTTTACACTAAAACTGGATCCTGAAAGAAAAAAAAAAATGGAAATGAAAACATTTTGGTAATCCTAATGTTTGTGACAAGTCCTGAGCCACACCGCATATGTTGTGGTTTTTTGGAAATGTTGGATGTTGTGCAGGACAGCAGTTTTTATGCTGTTTTTTGTTTTTTGTTTTTTGTCCAGTCTAAATGTTGGCTTTTCAACCAGAGTAAATTATGTTAACATGTAGGTACTCTTCATCCACAATGTCCAAAATGTACTTCCAGGGAATTTGAACCTTATAGCTTATACGTTCAACTTTCTGTCTGTGGCACAGTGAAAAAAAGTGTGATTATGGATGCAAATAACACTTGTATATAAACCCAGAGCACCCCCCCTTTTTTTTTTGCACTCATTATCTGTACCTTTCATTTGAAACTCAAAAATGACTTTTCTCTGCTAGTCAAACTTCTAGATGGGTAGGTAGAATATCTCTAACCAGTAATTTTTTTGGAAAACAGTATATTTTATTCTTCCAGTTTTCTATACAGTGGAGGATTTGGCAAGCAGATAATCCGATTATTTTAAATTAATTATTAAGGTATACATTGTTGGTTAAAGGAAGATTTGGTAAACAGAGATTGGTGTTCATTTGGATTCCCACACACTAACAAAAAAAAATTCCAAATGTTAAACCAGTGGCAGTAGCCTAAGCAAGACAAACAAATGAATAAAATTTAGAAGATGTCATTTTTAAAAATTATGAAGCTACAAGTGTCTCTCCGAGAACATAAGTACAGAAATGTGGTCCAGACACTTAGCAGGAATGGGATAATATCATCAGGACAATAGGCAATCATTTGTTTTCTTTATTTTTCATTTCTTGATCTCTTTCTTATGTGCTTTATTTTCCTTTCTTCCCATGAAACAAATTCCTCTGCTTCTCATTCTCCATGACAAGCAGGAGATAATCACTCTACTGTTTTCAATTTACTTCTCCTTTCAAGAAGCCGACACAGAATAAACTGGAATACCTTAGCTCAACTTGAAATTCCCCTGATAAGGAAACTGGAAGGCCTGCTTGGATCAGAGATCTGAGCCTGGTGACTGAGTGGGAGGTGTATTCAAGGTACACCAGGGAACCTCTGCTTGAAGCGGCTAAAGGGAACTGAGCCACACTGTCCCCCTCCTCAAATTCCCTTCACTTAAATGCCAAACACCCTTCCTTCCACCAGGTACAATTCATTTCATTAGATGGAAAGGTGGCTAAATCACACTCAAATTTATGTGAAGTCACTAATCTTAACTTGACTTTCTCGGTTTTCATCTAAATGGAATGGCAAGCAAACTCCAGTAGAGAACAGAAGCTAGCATTCTGGTCAACGGCTTCTCTCTTTTTTTAAAATCACATGGACCCACAGGAGGGGCGCCTGGGCGCCCAGTCAGTTAGGCATCAGACTCTTGATTTCACTTGAGGTCATGATCTCATGGTTTGTGGGATCAAGCCACATGTTGGGCTCTATGCTGACAGCATGGAGCCTGCCTAGAATTCTCTCTCCCTTTTTCTTTGCCCCTCCCCTGCTAACACATGCTCGCTCTCTCTCTCTCTCTCTCTTCCCGTCAAAAATAAATAAATGAACATTAAAAAAAAAAAAAAAAACACATGGTCCCACAAATGAAACTCCTCAACATTAATCACTTCATGCAGCATATTTTTATTCATTTGTTTTATTTTATTTATTTATATAGTTATTTATTTATTTGTTTGTTTATTTGTTTATTGGAGACAGAGAGCACAAGCAGAGGATAGGCAGAGAGAGATGGGGACAGAGGATCACTCTGTGCTGATAATAGCAAGCTTGATGAGGGGCTCAAACTTAAGGAAGCATGAGCTCATGAGATCGTGACCTGAGCCGAAGTCGGACACTCAACCAATTGAGCCACCCAGGTGCCCCATCATGCATCATATTTTTAAAATCAAGATATCAGTCTCGTTTAAATTTAGCTTAGCTTAAATTAAGATGTATACTTTTCTTTTCACTTTAGTATCTACTGAATTATTGACAAAAAGGGCATTTAGAAATCCGCAATAGTATTTCCTATAGTAGTTACTATGTGTGAAATATAAACAATTTTCCCTTTCTAGCTCCGTTATATTTTTGCTTATTCTCTTGTCAAATAATTCATTGCACCTCAAATATCCATGAGGCACAGTGTAGGGGACTCAGAGTTTAAAAATTGACAAAACAAAGACCACATCTACATGAAATTTACTTTGCAACGGAAGGTGATGACAATAAAAATAAAAACATGTAGAATTGATTGAACATGTTAGTTGGTGATAAGCATGGTGAAAAGGCAGAAAGCAGGATTTAGGGTAACAATGTGGGTGAGGTGCCCACACCTCAGAAACAGACTAAGGATGTTATAAGGATGTCAGGAACAGCTTCTCTGAAGAGGTGACCTCTGGGCACAGAACTGAGGGAAGCTGGAAGGCTCGAATAGTTCCTTGACACCCTCATGGGCAAAGGCCCTGGAACAGGACAGTTTCTGTTGTTGAGAGGAAGTGTGTGAGACCAGTGTGT
The DNA here is from genome assembly GCF_023721935.1 of Panthera uncia. Lineage (NCBI taxonomy): Eukaryota > Metazoa > Chordata > Mammalia > Carnivora > Felidae > Panthera > Panthera uncia. Next base: position 52,070,285 of record NW_026057580.1, read on the forward strand.
GAGAGTCCAGTGAGTGAAGGGAGAGAAGAGCTATCAAAAATGAGGGTTGAGAAGAAGGACAGGAAGGGGGCCAGGGTCAGCTTTTTGGTACATGGACAAGAAGCCATTAGACAATTTGGGGTGGAAAGGATACAATGTAACTACTGCTTGTAAAACAGCCTTTAGTGGGGCAAGATTGAATGATGGGTGACCAGCTAGGTCATTACACTATTTCAGGTTTGCAGGTTTGAGGTGCTAATGGCTTGGAGTAAGCTGGAAGGAGTGAAGGTTGCTAGACATTGTTATGTTCAGATCAAAAACAGATCTGATAGGTTTGTGTAGAGTGTGAGAGGAGGAGAGGACACAGGGATAGGACCAAGGAATTTAGCCTGAGCAACTAATAAAACAGAAATTTCTCACTGAGATGAAACAAACCGGGTAACAAGTGGGTTTGTAAAGTGGGAAGCATGTTGGATCACAAGTGGCACTTAGATTTGAAGCAAGTACATACACATCTACTAACTTGACATGAGAGTGAACTATCTACATTTGTAATGAAAATTTGTAGATAACACAATTCAGTACTATAAATAGTAATTAGTGTTGACAGCTATTAGAAAAATAAATTGGGATAACTTTTTTTTTTAAATTAAGATTTAAAATGTTATCTGTAATGCCACTGCTTAAGAGGAAGGCTTATGAAGAATGAGGAAAGTAGTGGTTATATTACATCTAGGGACCTAAGAAAATATTAATTTTTAAAATTTTTTTTGTTTTATCTTCTGAACTCTACAAATATTATATTTTTCCTATTGGGGGCACGTTTATTTTAATGTTAACTTCTTATCGTCGAAGGCTTCTCCTTCAGAGTGAACCCAGCCTGTCTTTGCTGGTTCTTCCCAATGCCCCAGGCTTTAAATCCAAGTCGTTCTTGGGACCAGGGACAGATGCCCACTGGTAAGAGCAGATGAAGACCCTGAGAGAGGCAGGGAGGTGTGATGGTGCATCTGGTGAACTGTAGGCAGCTAAAAGGTGTAGTTGCTACTCAGTTTTAGCCCATTATTGTCATTTAGAAAACGAGAGGACATATTATAGCCAGTCCTTCGACATTTAAAAGAGAAAAATAAACCTACCTATTTTAAGAAAGCATATAAAATATTTCAATATTTAAAGGTAAGATGAATTTTTAAAACACCGTAAGATCTAAGCCAAACGTGATAAATTCAATTCCTAAACAGTTTGCAGCATCTGCTGTAAATTGGTGCCCCCACTCCCTCAGAATGTTGATTTTTCTGTGTTATTAGTGTCCACTGAACATTAGATTAAAAAAAAACTTACAAATTAAACATATTCTCATTAATAGGTGGATGGTTTATCCCTAGAGGAGAAATTGCTCCTGTTATCCCAGGAAGATAATGAAAGGAAAGAAATACATAAACAAATAGTTAACCATTCATTGAACGATTTTATGTGTCAGGTACTACCATGCTGATCTTACCTACATTATCTCTTATAATCCTTAAAATTAATGAACCTAAAAATTAAATGGCTTTCCTAAAGATATATGGCTAGTAAGTAATAGGGCTGGGCATTGAGTACAATTAGTTTAATTTCAAGTCTCACATAGGTAACTACTATGCTGTATTGCCTCCAAGAGATTTAAGATATCTAGTTTCCATAGTTTTTTGGCCAAGTTATTTCATCTAACAAATAATCTATTTTGGACTTAACAACAACAATTTTATTATTAGAGTGTGTGTTGTTTTTCTGATACTAATTTTCCCCAACTTTAGCACCTCCTAGTAATGTACTAAGGAGTTGGTCTGCTATAACCAGAGGCTAATTTGGTGGGACGGTGAGTACCTTCCAATCTGGGAAGGGCTTGAAGAGGTTTCCAAACCAGCTGCTTGATTTGATTTGAGACTTCCAAGCAACCATTTTAATTCAATATCACCTCAGAACGTATGATGTCATTAGAGTTAGGGTTTAACTTAATGGGCTTTTCTCCCCTGCTTCCTTTTTTTTTTGTAGGTAATAAATCCTACGGAACAAATTCTTTGGCAGCTGATGTTGCTTGATTTTGTTTACAAGTAAGTAAGACTGTTTTCACTCAGCTTTTGAATTTTGACTTTTCTAGTCAAGTGAAATGTGGAACAAAAATGTGGAATTTTCCCTTAGGTAAGAATGTATTCTTCCACACAATTTTTATAGTTGTTTTGAAATGCATTATTATACAAAATTCTACATAACACATATATGTAGGCTTAAAGGAATTTTGAATAAGCATGGATAGGCACCCACAACCTGGCTTAAGCATTGGAGATTACTAGTACTTGGAATCCCCATGTGTGCTTAAACAATTACATCTTTCTCTTTCCCAACTACTGTACTCATTCCCTAATAGATAACCACTGTCCAGACCTTCATGTTAATCTCTCCCTTACTCTTTATAGATCTGTAGACTATGTAGTTCTAGATGATACTTTTGCTTTTTGATTGTTTACTTTTGCCAATTTTTTGAAATTTATACAATGGAATTATTTTTCATTCATTCACCTATGTCTTGCCATTTACTCATTATCAGCTTTGGAGATTAGACACGTTGATGTATGCAGTTGTACTTCATTTATCTTCATTGCTTTTTAATATTCCATTGTATGGACCTATATCCATTGTATTCTAGATGGACTATTGGGCGATTTCCATTATTTTGCAATTGTGAACAATGCTGTTAGGAACATAGATGCATATAAGTATGCATGTATATGAGTGTGTATATATCCAGAACACATGTGCAAGAATTTCACTAGTTTATAGAAATGGCAAAATTTCTAGGTAATGGCGTTCACAGAGTGCATGAACCACATGCTCTTGCTAGATATAGGTATGATTTATTTTGTTTTAGATTTTCACCAGTATTAGGTATTTGCCAGTTTAGTGGTTGTGAAATGATACCTTATTTTGGTAGAGTTTCATCTGGTTACTAATTAAGTTAAAGATAGTTTTAAAACTATCCATCAAAAACCATTTCCAGGGTGCCTGGGTGACTCAGTCGGCTGAGCATCGAACTTCATCTCAGGTCATGATCTCACAGTTCCTGGGTTGGAGACCCGTTTTGGGCTCTGTGCCGACAGCTCGGAGCCTAGATCCTGCTCCATATTCTGTGTCGCCCTCTTTCTTTGCCCCTCCCCTGCTCACGCTCTGTCTTTCTCTCTCTCTCTGTCAAACATAAACATTACAAAAAAAAAAAAAAACCCATTTTCTTCTACCTAAATTACATGGTTTAGAATTTGCTTTAACAAACATTTCACACATTCAAGCATTTTCAAGCAAGAACGTGCTTACAAAAGCATTTCATTCTTTACTTATATGAAAATTATTCTACTCTTGTTATTGAAAGATAATTTTATTGGGTATAGAATCCTGGGTTGAAATTATTTTCACTTAGTGTATTTCAGAAGAAATTTCACTGTTTCAATCTTCTTCTTTCATTATTTCCAAGTTACTACTAACCTGATGGTGTTTCTCTGCGTGGTTTATTCTCATTTATGTATTTTTAAGATAGTTTTCACTTTATTGATGTACATTTTCATTAATGTGCAATGTACAGTGTGCATTTTTTATTATTATACTGATAGATTTTTTGAATTTTTTTTGTTTTGAATTTGCTACTAAAAATTCCAAAAACTTCCTTGCCAATTACCTTAAATAGTCTCTTTGAAGTTCTATGATCCAATTTTAGAACTTTAATTATTCATATGTATTAATGTATAGGATGTATTAATCTATCCTTATGTTTCATAACCTTTATTTTATTAAAAAAAACACTTTGTTTATCTCTCTCTACTGCATTCTGCAGAATATTTTGCATATGTGTCCTCATTCACTGTGTAATCTATTGGTTAATGTGTTCATCATATTTTTTTTGATACTATCATTTAAAAAATTAAATTTTTTATTTAGTTTTTTTTTTCAAATGAAACCGTTTGGTTCTTTTAATAGTATTTTGATCCCTGCTTATATTTTCAAGCTTTTAAATATTTCTTTAAAGGTCCTAAATTTCTTATATATCTTTTATGTTTGCTAATGCCAGTTATCTGTGGTATTTAAGAGTCTGAATCTGCTGTTTGCTGTTTCTACTGTTTTTCTCTAATGGGGATTTATTGTCTTGCATGTTTTATCCTCTTTAATTGTGTGTTGCTTGTTTTCCTTGGACTCTCTTGCATTGGTGTTGAATTTGTCTAGAGAAGGTGTGCATTTTTTTCCAAAATTACTTGATACACTGCCTACCCAGGACCATTTTAAATTAAAGTAGGCTTGAAATTGTTTATTTCATGGTTGGTAAGGATTCACAATGTAAACCTGTAAGTTGACAAGCTTGTATATTCTCTTGGAGAGATATTTTCTCCCTCCACTTAGGACCAAGATCAGGATCTGCAGAAGGTTGAGGTAACCCTGTTACAAAATTTAAAAAGTCCTGGAATGGCTCTGAGACTAAATGCTTCCTTAAGAGAGGTGTCTTGCTTGCTTAGTCCCAACCCTGACCAAATCAATTCAGGAAAGTCACTCTAATGTCCCTTCAGTGTAGCACAGGTATGCCTGAAGCTTTATCTTCTGTTTTCTATGCCCCATGCAGCCACTAACACAAATATTCAAAATCTCCAGAGTCACCTACAACCCTCCAGATACAAGACTGCTTTAAAAACTGCTTACTGTTCCAAAAAAAAAAAAAATGCTTACTGTTCAAAGTTACTATTTTCACTTTACATTTTGCTCTGTTTCTAAAATATATTTTTAAGTAATATTTTAACAAGCAGTTGTTTCATTTAAGATTGCCATTTAGGCTATCCAGTATGCCATAGTCCCAGAAATAAAAATCACATTTTCCTCTATAAAAGTAGTTGGATAACTATATTTTTGAAGTTATTCTTAAAATAAAACACTGACAAGAAATATTACCATACACTTATCATAGGATTGAAAAAAAAGTGAATTTTTTACATTCAAAGGAATTTACTGAACACTTGTCATTTTCCCACGGTTTAATAAACAAAATCATTGCCCATATGAATAAGACTCAATCTGTTTTTTAGAACATTCTTAAAAGTAACAAAGTGGCTATGAAACACAGGTCTGCTCTATGATTAATGAAAATGGTTCTTCCATTTACCCTTTCAGGAGGTTTAAATGCATTTAAAAATGAACTTGCAAACCAAAATGAATATTTACTTGGAAAAATATGTGAAAGCAGTTATGCATGAAGTTGGACTAATTCCAAGTGCCCTGAATTCTGGGGACATGTCTTTTGCATCCTTTGATATTGTGATTTACATTAAGAAATATATATTTGGCCTTTGCTCTGTTGTTTCTGGCACAGAGCTCCTAAAGCCCTTGGATTTCTTAAGTGATGAGAACCACAAAGGTTCTTTTGTTATGTTAATGAGATGACTTTTGGAAAGCTCCTGGGTAACTTGAGGTAGGGGCTGGTTGGGGGGGGCGGGGGGGGGGGGGGGGGGGGGGGGAAGTGACCATGTGATTACAGGGTTGGAAACTTTAGTCCCACCCCTGACCTCCAGTGATGGCAGAGGGACTGGAGATGGAGTATAATCACTAATGGCCAACGATTTGATCAATCATGCATACATAAGGAAGCCTCCATCGAAACCAAGAAGGTTAGGGTTCAGAGAGCTTCCAAATTGATGACCGCATGTTGGTGCTGGGAGCCTGGTGTACTCAGAGAGCAAGGAAGCCACTTCCCCTTTCCCCAACCCTTGCCCTAAGTATTTCTAACATCTGGCTGTTCCTGAGTTATATCTTCTTATAATACAATGGTAATCTAGTAAGTAAAATGTTTCTCTGAGTTCTGTGAGCCATTCTATCAAATTAATCAAACCCATGGAGGGGGTATTTAGAACCTCCCATCTGTAGCTGGTGGTGAGATGCGCAAGTGACAACCTGGACTTGTGATTGCTGTCTGAATTATGGGAGTGGGGAGCAGTCTCACAGGACTGCAGTGAATCTTGTAGGGGAATCTGATGCTATTTCTGGATAGTGTCAGAATTGAGTTGAATTGTATGACACCCAGCTGATGTCGCAGAATTATTTGTTACTGTGAGGGGAAAAAACCTTGACATTGGAGCTGGAATTGGTGATCAGAATAATAGTCCTCATGACTATTTTTCTTACCTCTCAAATTATTCTTGTTGAAATGCCTGAATGAGCAATGCAGCTTTCTTAAAGTAAATAATTCCTTCCAATCTTTGTGTTATTTTGCCGACAAGAGGCTAGTGTTCTAATGGTCTTCTGACTATGGGCTAACAAATCTTAGTCCACAATGCTAGTCTTAAATTATTTCCCTGTTGATATTTAAAAGGAGCTGATATTTCAGACATAGAAAAACCAGTTACTTTGTTTGCCTAATTATAAAGAGGTTTACTGTATAAACTAATTATTTATGCTTTAAGGCCAGCGTGGTGATTCTTCATAGGGTCTAAATAGTTCCTTTGGGACTAGTAAGTATTAACATATCTTCAAAAGTTTTCTAAACCATCAAAAAACATTGACACTCAAAAAATCTGTCTCATTATTTTTCCAAATACGGAATATGCAATCCCCCTGCATTTTCCCATGTACTGTAGCTATTTTCCACATGTGTGTGTGTTTAATTTGCTTGAAGAGTAAATAAACTTCTTCTGTGTTTCCTTTAAAGACGGAATCATGACTGCTATGACCATTCAAAGGTTCTCTCAACCACTGCCTAAGGCACAAATGTCCCAAAGCCCTTCGATCCCCAGATTGTCAATACATTAGATCTAGTCACAGTGAAGAATCCACAAGGCTCATCCTGTGGCCTGATTTTCACTAAGGGCAAAGAGCAAGTGCAGGGCTACATTTCTGACTGCTTGGCACCTTGTTATTATTTTTATGAATAGTCAGTGCATCAGGAGCTCTACAGGGATCCAAGCCTTTCCTTGAGCCCAATCAAAAGATTAGTGTGATTCAGGCAGAGATTGAATCTGCGTGGAAAATTGTCCATGCTGAGTTCTATTAGAAGGCGCTGCGGAGTGAGATTTGTTACTAATCACAAGGCAAAATTACAGTCTCTTGAAATGAGAATCCAGTAAACAAAATAATAAAAGTCATTTTAATTATTAAATGACAGTGTTACAAATTATATGCCATTTATCAGTGGCATAATGAAATACAGTAAATAGAAAAAAATCCATATGGTCTGTTCACTATAATTTAATTTTGCCTGATGTATTATTTTAATGATTTTTAAAATGTGACTAATTAACAAGCTGCTAATCCCCCTCAGAAACCAATATCTATATTTTGATACAGATGCACCATTTTTATTAACCAGTGCTTGATGTTGACGGAAGACACTGAAAACTCTGGAAGGTCTTCTTAACACAGTCCACGTTATCGGTTCCTAATGATGCTAAGTGATGAATTGCTTCAATTTTAATAGAACAATCAGGGCTTAGTGTTTCCATTATCCTTGCCAACACACTTCCCATCCATGCTATTGTTGTGCTGATTAGCCAGCATTATTTGTAAAGACTTTGTAAATTGTAAGTCGGAGATAACAGGTGATTCTTTCTTGTTATTTGAAAACCAAACATGTTTGATAATTTTTCAAGTTTGCAGAAACTATTTAAATGTCAATATCATTTTACCAAAAGAATGATGAGCAGTTCCACTCAGTAAAATTGGATGCAGAAATGGCTCTTGAGAACTGACCAAGTGTAAATATTACGTGGTACTTGCTATTTGTGGTTAAAATCTGTTTAGTTTAAAATTGTATCTATTATCTATCTATCCATCTATCTATCTAACATCGTCTATCTGTCTTGTTAGGCTCTGGAAATAAAAACTTCCAACGTGTATGTAAATTTTCAGGAAATAGATTGTAATTAAAAGTGTAAAATGACCTTTTGGTGATTAGTATTTGTTATCTTCATGCTTTCTGTGGCACACAGAAGAGGGTCATCAGAAACATACCTCATGTTTCCAAGGCTTTAGTGTTTAACCAAAACACCCCTTACATTAAATACACCCTATTCTCCTCTTCATATTTTAATAAACACATATTAAATGCCTAGCACATGGTGGGCTAAAGTCATTTCTACAAGATGAAAATGCTCAATAAATACCCAGAGGAATACTCCAAAGAAATCTGGTTTTTCATTACAACAGAAAGATTCCTTGTCCTAAAGAAAATCATTTTAGTAAGAAATGTTCTAACACTATGCATTTTATTAGATAATCCAAGAGATTAATTCAGTACCTTCTCACTGCAGGATGTTTTAGAATAGATACTCAGGGAAGAGTGTCAAGTGGTAATTGTTATACTCTCCTGAATCCCCATAAAGTGCAACATTCCATTGTCAATCTAAGACATCTATTTTTGGTGGGGATAATATTTCATTGGTGTTGCTCAGTGTTAAGGCAGACTGACAAGTAGAAGTTCTTTTTTTTTTTTCTTTCTTTTGTGTTTCTATATCCTAAGAAGACAGCTGATGATTTTTTTTTTCCTGTTGAAAACTCTTAAGAAAAGTATGCTGAACAGGGAATTGAACTGAATTAAGTAATGGGGAGATGTTTATAAAGAAAATGCAGTATTACTGTCCCATTATTTAGAATGTTCAAAGCACATTTTAGAGTTGTTGGAATCTTCTTGTAATCAAGGCACACAATGGAATTAACATAACTGATTCACCAAATAAAGTCCCTCTTGCTTTTCTTTTACACAAGAAAGGGGAAAAAATGCTCTAGGCTCCAGAAGTAAGCCTGAGATACAATACTGTGAGAAAGGAAGATGTTGAAGTGAGAAAAATGGAAAGCAGAATGCAGAAGGGGAAGGAGGAGAAAAGATGACGTGATTACTGCAAGTTATGTGTAAATTAAAACAAAATTTCTGCAAACTGACACTTAAGAAAAAATGTACAAGTTACACACTGGCAATGAAAAACTGGCAGGGCCCAGAAATACTGGCTGTTATTAGGTCATAATAAAGGATTTTATCCAGATTGTTTTTATATTTGCTTCAAATAAAATTTAGAATCGTTTATTTTTGCAGTTCTGTCACCGAAAATATGCACGCAAACGATTTCAGTGGAAGTGTGAGCTACTTTTTATTTATTTCTTTTTGAAAAATCAGCATTATCACTAGTTCTTTTACTTTGTTGAATAGCCTATAAGAGAATTCATGAAAATTGTTTTCTCAAATCATTCTAAAGATACTTTTATATGTATTAGCTTATACTTTGCCTTTTAATTTTTTTAATTAATTAGTTAATTTTTGAGAGAGAGATTTTGTGAATGGGCAAGGGGCAGAGAAAGAGGGAGACAGAGAATCTGAAGCAGACTCCAGGCTCTGAGCTGTCAACACAGAGCCCTATGCAGGGCTTGAACCCACAAACCTTAAGATCATGACCTGAGTCAAAGTTGGACGCTTAACAGACTGAGCCACCCAGGTGCCCCTATACTTTTAAAACTCATATCCAAACTACAGGAGTTTAAATTTCTTTATGGCATTTTATATTTATATAAATATAATGTCTGTGGTTCTATGTGAATATGTATCTTTGGATATTTTTCTCAAGGAAGCTTTTTTTTTGTAAGTCTCTTGTCTTTTATAAAATTCCTTTTGCATTCTCCTTATAACACCTGGAAAAAAAGCTCTTAAAGAAGTATGATATTTCAATTACTTTAAGTACATACAACTTAGATAATGTGAACACGCGCTGAGATGGCCCCTAACTTGAACTACAGGGTTCTAGCACTGTATGTGAATTGCCCAGAAGGTAATTGCCATACCATTTTGCCGACACCAAGAATTTACATAACTTGTCCAGGTCTCATTGCTGGTAACTAGGCTGGCACGAAAGTAGTTGTTGTTTTTGGTGTTTGTTTGTTTTTGTTTTTAAGATCTGCTGAAGTATAATTGACATAAAATAAACTGCACATAGTTAAAAGGTACAATTTGATAAATTTTGACAAATGAATGTATCTGGGAAGATAATGCCAGTTTCCACCAGTCCCAAAAGTTTCCAACCCTATATGATTGTAATCCTTTCCTTCTACTCCTCATGAACCCCTCCCCAACTTCTGTGCCCAGGTAATATCATTCACTTACTGTCATAATAAATCTGTTTCCGCTTTCTAGAACTCTACATAAATGGAATCAAAAAGTGTGTACCTTTGATCTTGCTTCTTTTATTTAGCATAACTATTTTGGATTTATCCATGATGTTGTATTAATTGTTCATTTATTTATATTTATGAGTAGTATACTCCAGTGTTATTGTACCCATTTGCTTGTTGATAGTATTTGGGGGTTTCCAGTTTTTCGCTAATAAAAATAAAACTGCTTAAGCATTCTCATACAAGTCTTTTTTATGAACACATGATTTTATTTTTTTGAGCAAATACTTAGGAGGCAACAGCTGGATCATACGGTAGGGGCATATTTAACATTCTAAGAATCTGTCAAATTGTTTACAAAAGTGGTTGTACCATTTTACTCTTCTTACCAGCATTACATGAAAGGTCCCGTTCTTTTACTAACACTAGATATGGTAGTCTTCTTACTTTTAGCTATTCTAGTAGATACTCATAATATCTCACTATGGTTTTACTAGCATTTAATAGTGAGTGATAGGGGCGCCTGGGTGGCTCAGTCGGTTGCGCAACCGACTTGGGTTCAGGTCATGATCTCACAGTTCGTTGAGTTCGAGCCCCATGCCAGGCTCTGTGCTGATGTCTCAGAGCCTGTATCCTGCTTCTGATTCTGTGTCACCCTCACTCTCTGCCCCTCCCCCACTCAAGCTCTGTCTCTCTGTCTCAGAAATAAATAAACATTAAAAAAAATAGTGAGTGATAATGCTATACACTGTTTCACATGCTCTTCTGTCAATATTACTTCTTTGGTGAAGTGCCCGGATCTTTACCTTTGCCCTCTTTTTTTTGGTTGCATGTTTTTGTAATTTTGAGTTTTGAGAGTTCTTTATAGATTCTGATATCCCAATTCGTCCTCAGATACATGGTTTTCAAATATTTTCTCCCAGTCACTACGGTTTTGATTTTCACTTTATTAACAGTGTGTTTCAAAGTGTAGACATTTTTTCCTTTCAATGAAGCCAATTTATCAATTAATTCTTTTATAGATTATTCTTTGGTGTCATATATAAGAAGTCTTTGCTGAAGCTAAGGTCCTAAGTCTTTCTCATATGGTTTTATTTTAAAGTTTTATAGTTTCATGTTTTATATTTAGGTCTAAGACACATTTTGAGCCAATTTTTGTATGCAGTATATGTGGATATCTAATTCCTTTAGGACATTTGTTGAAAAGAAGATTCTTTCTCAACTGAATTCCTTTTGTATCTCTGTAGAAAATCAGCTGTTCATGTATGTATTTCTGGATCCCCATTTCCATATGTCTATTTGTCTGTCTTTACTTTGATGTCACATTGTTTTGATTACTATAGCTTTATAACGAATGTTTAAATCAAGTAGTGTTATTTCGATTTTGTTCTCTTCCAAAGGTGTTTTGGCTATGCTAGGACCTTTGGCTTTCTTCATATAGGTTTTACAATATTTGTTACACATATTTGAAAACAATCCCCCTGGGTATTTGGCTAGGATTACATTGCATCTATATGACATATTGGGAAAAATTAAAATCTTTACAACATTGAGTGTTCTGCACTACAAGCATGGCCTATCTTTATTCAATTCTATAATTTCTTTCAGAAATTTGTTGTTGCTTTTAGTGTAAAAGTTTTTCACATGTCAGATTTATCTCATTTTGTACATTTTGATGTTACTGTGTGCAACATTTCAAATTTAAATTTCTGATTTCTGTTGTCAGTATTTAGAAATACTCCTGATTATTACATAGTAATTATGTAGCCCCAAACTTTACTACCCGTACAAATTAGTGTTTGTAGCTTTTTTTGTAGTTTCCATCACATTGTCTATATAGACAAACGTTACATCTACAAATAAAGACAGTCTTATTTCTTTTTTTTTCTAATATGGATGCCTTTATTTCTTTTTCCTTGCCTACTGAACTGGCTAGAGTCCCCAGTACAATGTTGAATAGAAGGGCTAAGAGTGGATATCTTTGTTTTGATCTTATGGGTAGGTTATTGTATCTTTAACCGTTAAAATTTATATTAGCTGTGGATTTATTATAAATAATTGGCTCATGGGATTATGGAGACTGGCAAGTCAAAATGTGCAGGGTGGGCCAGCGGACTGGGACCCAGGAAAGCTAACACTGCAGTTCCAGTCCAAAGACTGGTAGGCTGGTGACCCGGGAGACTCATGGTTTTTATTCAGTCTGCTGAAGAAGTAGGAGTAGCTGATGCTGCAGGTGAAGTCTGAAGGTAGACTACTGGAGAAATCTCTTGCTCAAGGGAGGCCAATGATTTCTTCTGTTCCGGCCTTCAACTTACTGGATAGGGACCACGCACACTATGAAGAACAACCCGCTTTTCTCAAAAGTCCCCTGACTTAAGTGTTAATCTTACCCAAAAACACTCTCACAGAAACAAACATACAGACTGGTGTTTGACCAAATATCTGAGCCCCCCACAGCCCAGCCAAACTGAAACATAAAATTAGTCATCAGAAATGATCTAGAATAAATCTTCTTAAGGCTTCTGCAACACCAATCCTCTTCAGCTTTGTGTTAGCTGACATATGCAACCTGTATAACAACTCTGTCACTCCACTCCTCCATTTTTCAGCTCACTTTTCATGTTTTATGTACCTACTGTTACTTTCTCTGTTTGTGACTTTCCTATTGTGTTTTCCAGATTCTTACCACAACGTTCCTTTCTGAGAAGACAGATGATTTGGGCAGAAATCATTTAGGCAATCCAAGATGTTCCTCATAAGTTTACCCTATTAAAGGCATATACAGTGAGTGGGAAGGCCCTTAGAAATTACTGGTTGGGGTGCCTGGGTGGCTCGGTCGGTTAGGGGTCCGACTTCAGCTCAGGTCATGATCTCACGGTCCGTGAGTTCGAGCCCCACGTCAGGCTCTGTGCTGACAGCTCAGAGCCTGGAGCCTATTTCAGATTCTGTGTCTCCCTCTCTCTCTGCCCCTCCCCTGTTCATCCTCTGTCTCTCTCTGTCTCAAAAATACATAAATGTTAAAAAAATTAAAAAAAAAAGAAATTACTGGTCATTTTTTAATTGTGGAAGGCAACTTCATTTTAAACAAGGATAAACTTTTGGGGCACCTGGGTGGCACAGTAGGTTAGACAGCCAAATTCGGCTCAGGTCATGATCTCACGGTTTGTGGGTTGGAGACCCGTGTCGGGCTCTGTGCTGACAGCTCACAGCCTGGAGCCTGTTTTAGATTCTGTGTCTCCCTCTCTCTGACCCTCCCCCGCTTGCAGTCTGTCTCTCTCCCTCTCAAAAATAAATAAACATTAAGAAAATTTTTTTAAAAAGGTTAAACTTTTAATTTGCTCTTTTCATAGTTACTCATTCGGAAATGTTTGAATGAACCTAGTAACTATACTTTTGGAATTAAAATTTAACAAAAAAACTGAGTTAATCAGGAACTCGGCAGATATATTGTTTCTCAAAATTAAGTGTTTGGGGTGGGGGGAATGATGTAACTTAATCGACATGGAGAAATTTTACTACCTGTGAAAATAATCATTTAGATATTATAGCAAAGAACAAAAATAGCAAAGTCATCCTCCCCCAAACGGGTTGATCACTGTGGTAACAGAAACACATTTTTTTCCAAAAAGGGAATTTATTTTCTGTCTCTAGACCAGATCACTGCTAGCAATGCTGATAGATGTACATTTACAAAACAAACATAGATATTCAAATTGTATACAGTAACTTCTTATGTTTTGTGGAAAAAATAAAATTTACATCAAAACATATCTCAATGTTCAGAATATCTATATATAAAAAATATCTTATTGGTTCTGTTTCTCTGGAGTACCCTAACAAGAAGAAAGATATAAATACCATATGTCATTTTCTTCCTTTATTGTTATATATATATATATATATATATATATAACTATATATATATA